>NC_064639.1:308303250-308634250 GCF_023864345.2 Schistocerca serialis cubense
AGTTGTCACTCGTAATCCTTAGACTTTATTTTGCCTAGCATTGTGGTTAGTCTGTTGTGTCTTTGGTTAGTGTGTAGTACCCATACGTCAGTTGAATACTAGCAGTTTGAGGTTATGTTGTTTGTTGCTGTTTGAGAAACAATGAATTGAAAGTTAACTACAGAACTGCGTGTATTTGTTTTGCAGACATTATGGAAACATGACTGTAATTACGGTGATGTTCGTGACTTATTTGTGGAACGTTTTGCAAACATCCAACTTCCATCTCGAAAAGGTAATCGAAAGTTAAATCTACGATTTGAAGAGACTGGAAGGGTAATGGAGCTACCCCATTTGGGAAGGCCAAAGTATGTTACTAAAGGAGAGAATGTTGACCTTGTTACGTAATGTTTTGTGCAATCACCGACTGAAATTCAAAGGAAAGTGTTCAAGGAATAGAGCATAGCAAGAACAAGCATACGAAGGCTCCAGAAAAAGCTGAAATAAGGACTACTTTTTTACTTCATGCCAAACCGGCATAAGGAATTCTGCGAGTTATACGCAGTCGGACAAACATCTGACCCCAAGTCTTACATAAGCAGTCTTTGGAGCGATGAAGCGACTTTTAAAGTGAATGGCAGAGTGAACAGAAACAACTGTGGCTGAAAAACTATGTCTCTTTTTATGTGCAGTATGTACGCTTCAGTGTTGCTCTTTACCTACTATAATTTTATTTGTTTGGGGAAGCCAAAATGGCTATTGATTATGACTGAAACATCACATTTAATGGTGTGATATGTACAATACAATACGTTTCTACTCAGGTCTGAAGAGGGTCATTACTGCCCAAAATTAATAACGTGATTACAAATAAACATTGTATCCTAGACTGGAGTTACAATAAAAAATGGTTCAAATGGCTCTGAGCACTAAGGGACTCAACTGCTGAGGTCATTAGTCCCCTAGAACTTAGAACTAGTTAAACCTAACTAACCTAAGGACATCACAAACATCCATGCCCGAGGCAGGATTCGAACCTGCGACCGTAGCGGTCTTGCGGTTCCAAACTGCAGCGCCTTTAACCGCACGGCCACTTCAGCCGGCTGGAGTTACAATAAAAGAAAGAGTTAAAATCACCTTGTTTGAGCGTTTAAGCAGGGTTTTTCCACAGTGCACTAATCGGGCCTTATTTTTATAACAGTACTCTAAATTATCTAGATATGAATCAAGAAGTGTAGTTAAAATTGGAAAGTAACAATTAATGTGGGCATATTGGTTAAACACTTTGAACGTTGTGTAGGCATTGTATTCATTACTTTGAATCGTATCACGTAACACATATTAACCAACAAAAGCATTTTAATAGGTATGATAAAGATCAAAAGTCAAAGAGTAAACAGATTTTTCAGAGAATAAACGTTTCTTTCATAATTCACGTAATATTCTTCTAATCAATAAATATCCTGTATTACACACTTTCTAAACTAGCCCATTTTCTTCCTCAGGTTTCAAGCTATCTCCGTACAAAATTTAACAGAAATTGGTTGAGTGGGATAGTCGTGAAGATTTAATAGACAGTAAATTTCACATTTATAATATTAGTACGGGTATTTTGAGGAGTGGATTAGTGGAGGAGGTATTATGGAATGGTCATCACGATCATTAGATATAACACCCATGCAATTTTCTATCTGAGGTACACTACAAATTAATATTTATTCCATCAAATTTGGTGGTATTGAGCATTTGAAAGAACAGAATTTGAGAACATACAGTCTTGGAAGATTTGTGACAAAATTTGTAAATGCTGTTGAAAAGATGCAATGTTTGCTTAGAACAGCACGTAAACCAGCTTGAGCATCTTTTGGAGTTTCACTGAACTCTTCATGTAATTCTGTGTTTACAACAAATTTATGTTTTCATTTGTTTAGTATTACTGCATCGAACGCATTTTTGACAGCTGACTTATAGCCCATCCTGTATATTACACAGCTGTTAGAGTACCATGCGTGCTGTGTTGTCGCGCACATCCCTGGGCGTCGCTGTACACACAGGAACGAATACGAGGTATGCACTTGACCAAATCGGCATGCCAAACTATTTGGGAAGTAATCAATCCATACGTACACCATCAACACTGGATGGGCATGTTTTTTGTGATTGTAGCTGTTCAGAATCAGTTTAAGAAGCTAATTCTATTATGTAAGTAACCTACAATATATCGGAATACACGTCACCGAACAATCTATTGATACCGGTAAAATTTTCTTCAACAAGGTGTCGAAACTAAGAGCGTGGTGAACTATAAATGAACGAATATTAAACACATTTCTTTTTTTTCTGTGTTATGATAATCCTGTTTCACCGTGGACAGAACGTATGTAACAAACATCTCGGTACCAAAGTCATTCTGGCTCTACCACCGTACATAGGAATAGCAATACAGGAAGCGTCTTTGTTACATTTTCTCTTAATGGATCTGATATCAGATATATTAAACGGAATGGTAACGACCGACGTAACGATGAGTTAGGTGAAATTCACGTACATTTTGCAGTAACTTGGCAAAATGATTTAGTTGTTACTGTTTAAGTGATTGGTATAAACTGTGGAGTAGGTCAGCATGAAAATGTGATTACAATTAAAACAGAATAAGAACACTACGCACGCTAAAAGTACAGTCCGTGCACACTTCGTTGGGTCTTTTGTGTCACTAGTCCTCAATTGGTAAAATAAAGACGACTTGGAGCAAACTAACACATCTGTGTCAACAGCTGCAAACCTTTGCAGTCGGGTAACGCTTTCGGAAATGAGCAGTCACGGCGACAATGTAAAACATTCCTACTTTTAAATTCGGACTTTTGTGGAGACGGATATTTCTATTGTAACAATATCTTCCATTAAGCGTGTCATTTACTTATGAAGCAAATTCTGTTTCGTCCATACGAAAGATGTAACCCTTACTTTTCTATACATGCCACATGTTTTGCTGATAACGCTACACACCGATGAGCCAAAACATTGTGACCACTTGTTTAATAGCGTGCTGTTCCACTTTTCAAACAGTACAACAGAGACTCTGCTTGGCATGAATTCCAGAAGTATATGGCACCAGATGTCTACCCACAGGTCAAGCAATTCCTGTAAATTACGGGATGTTGGTTTACGGGCATGCAGCCGGCGCCCAATATGTGTCCGAATGGGTACAGATCAGGCACATTTTCTGACTAAAACATCAATGTGAGTTCACTATAATGCTCCTCAAATCGCTGTAGCACGATTCTGAATTTGCAACACAGATAGTTATCCTTGAAGGATGATGTCATCGCCGTAAGGGTAGACTTCAGGCATGAAGCGATACAGGTGATCAGCAATAATGTTCAAGTAGTTCATTGCTGTCATGATGCTTCGAATACCACCACAGATCCCATGGAAGCCCAATTCATGTACCCCACAGCATGATTCTGCCCTCACCGGCCTGCATCTGTGGCGCGGTGCATGTTTCTTGCAGCAATTCGTCAGGGTGACGGCGTGTAAGGGACCCAGCCATCGCTATTTCACCATCCTTCAACTACTTTCCACGGGTGCTCACAACAGTAGTACGCCAACAGGCGACCAGCTTCGCAGTTTCAGAGATTCTCGTTTCAGCCGTAGTGCCACAACAGCGTCCCCTTTGTCAGACTGCTGATATCACTGGATCTCCGCATCTGAGGCCCGCGTCTTCGTTATAGTGGTTGCACGTTCGTCTCTCTTCCGCTAACATTCTTTCCTTACTGCGTCACCTGCCCGCAACACCCTATTCAGCCTCGTGGTGGGCAGTGCTCATTATGTTTTGGCTCAGCGGTGTATGATTAGCAAGGCAAAGTTGTCACAGCTCCCTGCGAAACACTAAAATTGATCATTAAAATGTACGTACACTGTGGATCGATTCAGTATGTGTGCAGTGAGGGTGAACGTATCCTACACAACTATGAGTTTGCAATCTATAGGGAACGTTATGCAAGCATGGTATGTTGTGTGCTGTATTTAGCAGCAGAAGTGTTACGACATTTTGGAAAAAACGACGTTTTGTCTACGGAGTGCGTGATTGACTATACTGAAAAATTTTTTTTTGTTTATTTATAGACGCAATCACATGTTTATGATACAGTCATAACCGGTTTCGGCCATACAGTGACCATCTTCAGATTCTAAAATAATGGAAAAGAAAATTTATATTAAAACCAGGCTTATTAGTAATCTAACTGAATTTATGCGAAATACATATAATTCATACCTAAAGGCGGGATACACTCAAGACAGATTCATGCGTTGTCAAACACCGGTCTTATATAGATATAAAAATTTGTTAGATTTTGTTCTCCCTCTTTGCGCTAGATGCGAGCGTCCTCTAAAAGATAGTCTTAATTTTTCAAAGTCCTAAAATATACAAATTTACCATTACTATTTAGGCCAAATGTACATAAAATTTAAGATTACAGAACAGATCGTTAAATCAGTAAAATAACATTTCAGAACAAGGAGAAAACATTGCTGTAGATAAAAAAGTAGTAGCACTTGTAGAGAGTATTTCTGACGTCCAATGGCGCTGTATTTCCGGCTACTGCCTGTTTATGGCGTTGTCCCTTAGTACGGCAGGGACGACACGGGCAAGACGACGAGTGTAGCGCTCTGCTGCAGGTGGATGGCACGCTCCTCCGCCTTAGAGGTTGTGGACATCTGCTGCGGCCCTCAATAGACAGTGCAATACTCGACCACTGGAAGGCTCCATCCTCAGCTGAAACACGCACGTAGTAAAAACGATTCGCTCAGATGAACAGATCGTCGTAAATGTTGAAGTATGCGTCTGTTGCAAATTCATTCTGTTCATTGAGGAGTTTGTCAGGGTCTCTGCGTTTCGTAACATAAACCTCCAGTTGTTCTAAACTGTCTGATCGTTTACTTTTTGTAACTTCATGTAGAATTTGAAGCTGTTCGTCGATGTTACCAATACTACGACCCTCCTCTTGCATATGTAAGGCTAGCGCTGTCTTATTACTGGGATACGTGTGCTCTTTAATAAGTGTCATAAAGATGTGATTGAGTCTATAAATAAACAAAAACATTTTTACAGTGTTACGACATGTTTCTCAAATTATTCAGTGGTCCTGTCTAGTCTATACAGCTTGAGATTCTAGATTATGTCCGTTCTTTATAATGACGAGCCTTAATCATTTATGATTCCGAACCAGAACTCTTGGTTGTCTCATTCATCAGCGTCCATCATCCATCCGTACCTGAAATCTGAGTCACAGTGCGTGCGCTTATATCCGAGAAACCGTACGCTATTGACACAGTCCGATAAGCTTGTCACATATTCTGTCCGGCTACTCACGTTGCAGGAGTCCTTCCCTCCTTCCTCTAGTCCAGCGCAGATGTTGTCCTCTCGTACTTCGTTGTCTGGGTTATCGTAATCGACGTACATTTCAGCGCACTCCTTCGTCAGAATGAGCGGCAGATCTACGGCTTGTAGGATTGCGGGCAACACATGATACTCGTCCTGGAACACACAAAGAGCGATGAAGGATAAGTCGCCGTGAGTAGTGCGTCAGGAAAACAAATACGAGGGTTGGAACTTAAATAATAGAAACTATTTATTCACAACCGATACAAAAGAGTTACATGTTTGCACCTGTTACTATCCTTCAAAGTAGTCGCCAGCGTTGTGTAGAACCCGTTGCCAGCGATGTGGAAGGCGTAGTATGCCGTTAGCAGAGCCTGTTCTGTTGATGGTGCGAATGGAGCGGTGTACTGCCTGTCGAATCACTGGAACAGTTCCGAAGCGAACGCCACGAAGTGGTTCCTGCATCTTTGGAATCAAATCAATGTCACAAGGACTTAAGTCCGGGGAGTATGATGGATGGTACAGTACTTCCCAGTCCCATCGACCGAATAGAGCAGCCACAGCTTGGGCTGTATGCTCCCGCGCATTGTCGTGTAAAATGATGGGTGTGTTGCGCAGAAAGTGTCGCCGCTTGTTTCGCAAAGCCGATCGCAGGTGATGCTCCAAAAACGAACAGTAATACTGTGCATTGACGGTCTGCCGTGGAGGAACGTAATGCGTTAGGATAACACCATCACAGTCTACACGAGGATTACCGGCATCATAACTTTCACCATACTGGCGCTCTGACGCATTTTCGACATTCGCGGTAGTCCATAACGACGCCTTTCATTGGATTGGCGTTTCAATTTTGGCTTCGTGGCATTCGCTTCAGGATTGTTCCAGAGATTCGACAGGCAGTAGATTGCTACATTCGCATCATCAACAGAACAGGCTCTGCTAACGCTATACTACAACTTCCACGTCGCTGGCAACGGATTCTACACCACGCTGGTGACTACATTGAAGGACAGGAACAGGTGCAAACATGTAACTCTTTTGTATCGGTTGTGAATAACTACTTGCCACTATTTAAGTTCCAAACCTCGTATATTGGCGTTGACGACGGTTGTCGTGCTGGAGAGATAACACCTTCATTGCCTTGATAAAAAGAATATTCTACAGGAGCAATAATTACAGTTCCAGTTTCAAACGGCTGTTGAAAGAGAACCATTGTTCAGAATGGCGTAAAATTTGAACAGTACATTATTTACGCAGAGAGGAACGTCACGGGAAAAAGCGGCGATTCCACAGTTTGCGTCCGAGATGCCGAACATGACTGTGTCCACGAAGAATCGCTCGGTGCTGGTGAAGCTCTTTTACAAGAATGACGACTCCGTCAGTGGCTTTGCAGTAGTTTCGGACGCTCAAGGGTAGGGTAGGTGGTGCGATGTCTGCTAAAGATCAGAAGAAAGTGATAATAGAATTCAAAAAGATACGTTCTTTTGAAGTGCATTTCGGCAGAGGGAGGTGAGCATGTGATCCGACGTCTGTCGAAGATGTGGCCACAGCACTTTCAGGAGGGATCGGGCGGTGGTGTTCAAACATGCAGTGCGCGGAGAATCGCCCGAACGTTTCACACGACTTGTGGCACAGTGCAAAAATCCTACGAAGCATACTGAATTGTTATCTACACAAAATCGCCTATGTTCAGTAGTTGCTTCGTGCTAATCTTCCAGAAAGGCGAATGTTCGCTCTGCAATTTCTTGCTTACTTATAAGAGGACAGTGAACGGCCACGGGACATTCTGTGGACCGACGAAGCCCTTTGCATTTCCAAGGACATGTCAGTACGGAGAATTCCAGAATATGGCCAACGGAAAATCGGAACTCGTATCAACCGGCACCACTTCATTCTTCAAAGGTGACGGTGTGGTGCGGGTTGAGCGTATCGTTCATCGTAGAAAAGTATTTTTTCGAGGAAGTGAGTCCTGTGATCCGGTTACCTGCACCGTCACCGGTAAACGCTACGAGAGCCCTTTGCGCACCGTCATTCCAACCCTTCAGCAGCGTGGATGTGTGGATAGGATCATTTTTATGCAAGATGGCGCTCCTCTGCACACTGCTTAGCCGGAGAAACGGCTTCTGTAGAGCTATTTCGGAAATGCTAGAATTATTAGTCACTCAGTCACCTTTTGCCTACAACATGGCCACCCAGCTCACCTGATACTAATCCGTGTGACTTAGGGCTGTGCAGTTATCTGAAAGATGTATTCAATGGTACAATTACGAACATAGCCGATCTGCGGAAGTGCATTGCGTAACGCATCCTGAACATGAGCCCCGAGACACTCCGATCTGTTGTGGAACATACTGTTTCTCTATTCCATTTTCTGGCAGAAAACTGTCGACAGCGTATAGAACTGGTCTTGCGTCAGACTCATGACAATTAGAAACCGATATCATTTTGCTTTTTATGTGATTTTTGCCTCCAGGACAACTAAAAACTAATTTCTACCATCCGATGTGGTACGAGCTTGCCGTCGTGAATGGGGTTAGCTAACTAAGCAGAGGCACGACTGTTCACTGCCGAACTTGGCAGTTGTGGACATTGAACAGTACTTTTGGTTTAATGTGCAATTCAAACCATAGCTGTCGTATTGCGATTCATATGTCATTTGTAGACGATCCCATTTACGTATCTAAGACGCTTAAAACGCCGTGTGTTAGTAAGATTTTCCTTAAATGTTTTTGTTCAATGACGCTTCCCCCTCCGTCAATAATGTGTTGCTCAAATTTGACGTCATTCTGAGCAATGATTCTCGTTTTGAAACTGTAACTTTACTTATGTACACCCTGTACATATACTACATACTGTGCAAACTACCTTGAACTTGTAAATTCCCTCTCATTTCTAGAAATATTAAATTTCATTGAATTAGAAGAAATTACATCTTTCGAAGGAAGAGAATGACACATTGTGCCTGCTGCCTTCAGGATGCCTGTAATTGTCTGCCGCACAAGACTGATAACTAGCGATGACAAGATGATGATGATGTTTGGTTTCTGGCGCGCTCAACTGCGCGATCATCAGGGCCCGTATAAAGTCCCAATTTTTAACAGTCCAATTTTTTCACAATCCAAACTATCCACTGTCACAAATGATGATGATGAAATGATGAGGACAACTCAAACATCCAGTCCCCAGGCAGAGAAAATCACAAGCCAGCCGGGAATCGAACCCAGGATCCCATGTCCAGAGGCAGCAACACTAGTCACTAGACCACGAGCTGTGGACTAGGTTTGACAAGAAACCTCTCCAATATGTAGATATAATTTGTAAGTACTCAAACAACGGAACAATCATCCATATCAATTTGCAATACCTGATCAAAAATATCTGGGCACCTACTTGTGGGCATTAATGTGGAGTGTATCCACCCTTCACCGTTATGACTGTGTGAACTCTGCTGGAGACACTTTCAATGAGGTTTCTGAATGTGTGTGGGGAATGGCAGCCCATCTTCATCAAGAACCGAATCCAGCTTCTGTAGTGATATTGGACGCTTGGATCTGGAGTGAATTCGACGTGCTACCTCATTCCCAAGATGTTGCATTGGTTCCAGGTCGGGACTCTGGACAGGCCACTTCTTTTCAGGAATGTTCACAAACCATTGCCCCACAGATAAAAACAGCCATCGTCTCCAAACTTTTTTCTCTACTGCACGCATTACACAATGCTATACAATCTGTTCATATCTAACCTTTAAGCGCAATTTTGGGACCTCCCCTTAACCACGGAAAACTCCTCCATATCTAACACCACCATATCTGTGCTTCAGGATGGCACTACGTTGGTGAGCTATGGGGTAAAACACTTTTCGGGTGTCAAGAAAGACTACACGTAGTTGACTGCCTCGATCGATGACTTTCATGACGCCAGTTGATAAGAGACCGAATTGGGTTTCGCATGACGGTTCTTTCAGGAATTCCTACTGGTTGGTATTGAGTAGGTTTTTTTGTTCAGAATATCACATTATGTGTCACCCCAGAACAGATAGACGCCAATGAATTTGTATGGCAGTTTTCTGGATCACGTTTGCTACCTCTCTTACAGAAGAATGTTCTGTAAAATTAGAAGCTGTGATCTGGTGAGACCTGTAATTGAGTGGCGTAATAAGAATCCAACGCACGCTGGATAAGAAACGAAATATCTATACATCCGATAACAGACAGATCTTTGCGGATGCAGACTTTGGACACATTCACGTTCGAAGTGGTGCACACAATGGATTTGTCACAGATCACATTGACACGTGTTGAACACCGAGAGTGTTTAACACGATGGTTTCTTCTCTGAACCGCGCCGCTGTTCCTACTGGGCAGATATTCTCGTATAATGAGTGCATGGGAAGAATTTTGTATAGATTCGCTAGATGAGGTACTTATATGACCTCATTTACATGAAACGTATGTCTTACATTTTACTTTGGATGTACCCTGAGGTGACAAAAGTCATGGGATTCCTCCTAATATCGTGTCGGATCTCCTTTTGCCCAACATAGTGCAGCAGCTCGAATGGCAGGGACACCTCAAGGAGTTGGAAATCCCTTGCAGAAATACTGACCCATGTTGCCTGTATAGCTGTCCATAATTGCGAAAGTGTTGTCGGTGCAGGAGTTTGTGCACAAACTGACCGCTCGGTTATGTCCCATATCGGACGATCTGGGTGGCCAAGTCATTCTCTCGAATTGTCCAGAATGTTATTCGAATTAATCGCGAAAAATTGTGGCTGCATGACGTGGCACATTATCATAAATAAAAATTCCATTTTTGTTTGATGACATGAAATCCACGAATGGCTGCAAAAGGTCTCCAGGTAGCCTAACATAACCATATGTAGTTCATGATCAGTTCAGTTGGACTCGAGAACCCAGTCAACTCCATGTCAACATAGATCACACCATTACGGAGCCATCAGCAGCTTTCACAGTGCCTTGGTGACAACTTGGATCCATGACGTCATAGAGTCTGCGCTCTTCCAACTGAAATCGGGTCACATCTGATCAGTCCAAAATTTTACGGTGGTCTAAGTTCCAACTGATATGGTCACAAGCCCAGGAGAGGCGCTTTAGCCGATGTCATGCTGTAACAAAGGCACTCGTGTCGGTAGTCTGCTGCCATAGCCCATTAACGCCAAATTTCACCGCATGTCGTAACGGATACATTCGTCGTACGTCCTACATTGATTTCTGTGGTTATTCCGCACAGTGTTGCCTGTCTGTTAGCACTGACTACTCTACACAAAAGCGCTGCTATCGGTCGGTAAGTGAAGGTCCTCTGACACTGCGGCGCCCGAAATTTGGTATTCTCGGCGCACTCTTGATGCTGTAGATCTCGGAGTATTGAATTTCCTAACGATTTCCGAGATGGAGTGTCACCTTCGGTCACTTTCTCACACGAATCATCTGAGTACAGATGACCACTGTACCAATGTACTGCCCTTTTATACGTCGTATACGCGATCTACCGCCATTTCTATCCCATGACTTTTGTCACATCAGTGAGTAATTTCTATTACGTATCAACTGATTACAACAGATGGGAGTACATTTTTTATTCATAGTAAGTAGTACAGCTTCACACAGCTGTACTCACCTGTTCGACGTACCCCCACCCAGTGATAGTGCAGATGCTGCCAGCAGGAGGCGTGTCATTCTGCAAGGCGATTGGCGCCACATACGTCCCGTCCAGGCTGAAGCTCCCCGCCACCTGTTCAACACATCACGATTCTTCTTTTATTAACGAAAAACGTGCATGACGTACGAATGGATGGATTCACGGCGATATATAAGAACTAAATCTTCTCGGGCTTCCAGTCGAGTCAAGTAGTTAAATGTTGTCCAAGAGCCATTCACCGAGTGAATTTTTATCCAATGAAATTTTATACACCTCTAGAGCTAATTATTTTCTCTACATTTTAAAACATATTTATGATAAGCCATTAATCATGAACGTTTAATAAAACTGGTGCTGGTAGTTATTGTCTTTGGGTGTGTTGTGTGTGAGCTTTAAACGCCTATTGGCGCAGTAAGACTCACCGCTTCCCCAACGTCCCTCCCGTTTTCCTCTTACTCTTTGCTCTAAAAACAGACGCATCGCATTGCTCATGAGTCGCGGTACAACTGTCAATTCCCGTCACGTGGGTTGAATTATACCATTTTTGTCTCCTGCTACTGAAAGTGATAACATCTATTTGATCAAATTTCGCATTAAGGTAATTGGTATAGGAGTACTTCGTTCTGCCACGACTTCGTTCATATGGAAAAAAAAAGAAATTTTTGAACAACTAATAATCCAGTTTGAGAAATACAGATTTATTTTATAAAGAAATATACTTTAGTCGGAATGTATTGTTCCATTTCAGATTAAACAACAAGCTGTGCTATAAACAAAGATCTGGAGGTTTAAAAAGAAAGCTGCAAAAAGACAAACTTTTTGAAACGTCATGAAACAATAGTTACAGGGCGCTCAGCCTCACGATATGTCACAATCTACAACAGCCCCAGACAGCCGGCCTTCCTACTCTGTTGCTCAGTCAGTTCCAAACCAAAAAGATATAAAACGAATAACAAAAGAACAAGTTAATTGAAACAGAGGAAACAAAAAAAAATACTTTAATTCTCTTACTGTACGTCAAGAAAGTAATGAAAAACGTTCTAATCTAGCTTTTAGTATGGTTCCTGATTGTATTTTGGACGATCCTGGTACTTGGCCTCCAGTGATCAGTGATAAACTGCGACAGGAAAAGCACCATCTTACGCTAGTTTCTCAGCTTTTCAGAATAGATAAAAGCCTTTTTTCAATCGACCTTTCAGAATACGTTTCAGTGAGCCTACGTTGTGCATGAGAACAGCCAATACCAGAACAAGTAAACAATTTCGACGTAAATGGTTAATGTGGAGCAAGTCGTAAAACAGTATTCATGGCTTACCTTGCAGTATTTTAAAATGAAATCAGAGTTAATTTGCAGAAGAAGGGTTTACTCTACAAAAAGTACACTACAGAAGACTTTATAGTTTGTTACCGATGCTTGAAAAAAGCTCTGAGCATCGAAAACACTATTTAGAATGGAAAACTCTTCAGACGTCATTGAAGGGACATGGTATCTGGACACAACTTTCTTCTTAAGCAGTTGATGTTTAGCTTTCCAAGAGGAAAATGCTGAGATTGGTGATCTTCACAAAGGAAATTTTTAGGGAATTTTGGAACTGATTGGATAATATGACGAAGTATCTTAGAACACCTAGCCAAAGTGAAAGACAACCAACTGATAAACAAATGGATAATACGTCAAGCTCACTACCTATCATGGTACTCATTATGTCTACAGCGGACCTCCAACGACTTGTTGAGTCCATGTCACGTCAAGATTCTAAATTACGCCGGGAAAAAGAAAGTCCGACACGATATTGGGAGGTATGTGATGACTTTTGCCACCTGAGTGTGATTTTAACAATTTCTATGCATCACATCTTCCCTACTTTAAATGTTCAAGAATATAAAATTGTGCACTATCAATGAATTACAGTTACAAGCAGTCAGTTCTTACTAATTCCTGTGTGTAGTAATTTTGGAGGGGGAGGGGGGCAGGGGCTAGAAACGAAATGTTGATATGGACTCTGTAATATGTAGAGTAGGGACCAGGGGTGGTTAATTGGTAGGGTACAGCGAAAATTCAGTCTACTAGAGAAGAGATCCGTTACAAAATGTTCGACAACGCATCCTAGAATATTGCTGAAGTGTCAAGTGTGTGGGGCCCCTACGAAATATAGCTAACCGGGCGTAATGAATGTATGTAAACAAAGAACGATAGCACGCGTGGTCACAGGACATGTTTCAGCCATGGGAGAGCGCCGAGCGATTGCTGAAAACCTAGACTGGCAGACGCTTCAAAGTAGGCGCCAACTATCTCATGAAAACCTATTACAGAACATCCAGAACAAGTATTAAGTGAGATATGCAGGAATATACCACAGCCCACTAAGTATGGCAGAAGTGCGGACGCTGACAACAAGATTACTCTAATTACAGCGGCCGATAGGCATTTAAACAACCACTCTTCTCACGCTACAGACGTGAATGGGACGGAAACAAGCCCTAATAACTGGTACAATAGGACACATTCTCTACTATGAACTTCAAAGTAGTTTGCAGAAAATGGATGTAGACGCAGAATAAAAAATCGATGCGCTCTTTCTGGATGTTACAGCTTTCACAGACATTAGTGTAGTCAAACTTCAAGATACATTGCCACATTCTTGAATGCGTTGCGAATACGATACCAAGATGTCACATGCGCCAGATGTCTCCCATTGCAGAGGATGGCATTGATGGACGAGAGTCCCCTCCTGAGAAGGTTCGGCTGCCGAGTTGCAAATTTTTTTCAGCTGGCCCCACACTGGGCGATATGCGAGTCGATGATTATAAAATAATTATGAGGACAACACAACACACAGTCCCCGAGCGGAGAAAATCTCCGACCCGGGCGCACTCCATGTCAGTCAGACCCGCTGACCACTCAGCTAAGGGGGCGAACATTGCTGAGTGTGCGACTAACAGCAGAAAACTTAGAGTTTAAAGTCCCGTAGGTGGAGTGGTCATCAGGGAATTGTGTTGGGACCGATCTTGAATTTTAATGATCTTACAGACAATGTTAATAGCAGGCGATGCTCTTATCTATAATGAAGTAATATCCTAGAAGAGCTGCACCAATATTCAGTTCGATATTGATAAGATTTCGAGGTGATACAAGAATATTAATTGTTTTAAATGTTAAAATGTGTAACATTGTGCTGTTCACAAAACGAAAACACATAGTATCCTATGATAACAATATCAGTGAGTCATAATAATGAAATTGACTATCTCGTACGAACACCTCGGTGTAACAGTTTGCAGAGATTTTAAATTGAACTATCACGTCGGCTCAGTGACTGGAAAAGCAGGTTACAGGACGGTGGTGCGACCCTCCCTAGAGCATTTCTCAAGTATATGGGACCCGTACCAAACAGAACTAATAGGGGATATTGAACCATACTATGAAAGGGCAACAGGAATGATCACGGAGATGCTGAAGGAACTGACAGATGTTTGAAGCGGCCTACTTAACAAAGTTTCAAGAGTCACCTTTAACTGATGAGTCTAGGAATACGACAGGGTACCCTAAGGAAACTGATTTAGTTATCGATTCACAAACCTTCAGTCCTCCTCTTTACCTCAGCAACTTCAGTAAAACGTTTTCTTTCACGTCTGTTTTCATTCTAGGAAACAAGAAAAACTCGCACGGGGCAGGTCGGGTGAGTATGTGGTTTAGGAACAGGGGCACCATTTTTGGTCAAGAATTGTGGTTCAGACAGGCTGTGTGGGTAGGGGCATTGTCATGATGGAAAAAACAGTCATCCGACTACTACAAACCAAGCAGCTTCCACCGCACACCATTGCGCCATGCTTCGAAAAGTTTGACGTAGAAAGCCTTGTTAACTGTCTGACCATGCGAAACAAACTCTGAATGAACAAATCCTCTCAGATAAAAAAACAACAAATCAGCGTTGTTTTAATGGTTGATTTCAACTGACGAGTTTTCTTGGGACCGGGCGAATATGAAGTCTTCCACTGGCTTGATTGTTGCTCTGATTCAGGATCGTAAGGATAGTGCCAAGTTTCATCACCTGTGATAATGTATGAAACAAAGTTTGAAACATTTCGGGACTCTTCTTTCAAAGCACAGCGTTCTTCCACGCGACCTTGTTTTTGTTTAGCAGCCAGTCGTGGCGCAAATTTGGCAGCCACCCATTTCATTCCCAAATCTTCTCTCACAATTCGCCGCACTGAACTCCAAGTCACTCCCGATAGCCCCACAATTTCTTCAACGGTCCATCGTCGCCCTCTGTTGATGATTGCACGAATGTTTCCAACATTTTCATGTGTTAGGGCCTTGGAAGGACTACCAGAACGAGGTTTGTCATCAACTGACGTTTCAAAATTTTTGAAACGGAAAAGCCAATCAAACACTTAAGTTTTCCTCATAGTGTAGCCCTTGTACGCCATTTTTAACATTTCAAGAGATTCTGTTGCACCTTTTCCGAGGAAAAAGCAGAATTTCACCGCCGCACGCCGTTGCAGAAACGAAAATCACGCAGACAATTGTCACTATGAACTCTGCCGAAACTAGTCCTGTCCTTCTACAGCGACGGCACTCGGCTTACTGACTCTGGAATGTTCTATCTATGCGCTCCTAGCCGCAAAACGGGATACTAAAAAAGCTGTGGCCACCAAAAAATTATTTCGGTTTCTGTTGGGTACCCGCTCGTATGCTGTAACTCCTCTGTATCGCTCCCGCAGGGACGCGAGGACAAGATTTAACTAACTGAAGTGCCCTCAGAGGCACTGAAGCAGTCATTCTTTACAAGACACATAGCTGAATTGAACGGGAAGAACCAAAGGGAAGCACCCTCTGCCATGCATTTCATAGCGGTTCGTAGAGTGCAGAGAAGCTCGTATTGCTGAAGGATGAGGAAGGAAATACGGCGTGCCCTTTTAAAGGAATCATCCTGGCATCTGCCTTAAGTGATTTATGGAAATCACGGAAACCTAAATATCGACGACCGAACGGGGATTTGAATCGCTATCCTTATGAAAATGAGTCCAGTGTCTCAACCATTATGCCACCTCCCTCGGTGATCAATAAGCTCACCGCGTCCCAGGCGCCCATAAGGAACCATTACAGTGCAAGGGAAACTCGAAAGTAAGAGGTGGATATACTGCGGCTAGTAGTGTAGCACCACTGACCCTGAGGATTCCGATGTCGTAGGTGAGCTTATCGTTGTCGAAGCCGTCGTGGATGAATGCCGCCTCCGCTGCCTGGGTCTGGAGGTTCGGATCGTCGAAGTCCATGACGTTGGTCATGCCAGCTGACACTATCACTCGGCTCAGAGTCTGCCTGTAAAAAGTATAACAATATAAACAACCAGTGTATATATTTCCTGGCCACAGAGCTGCATCTATTGTTGTTACAGTGGATCTTATCCTTTTTTATATAATAAGTTGTAACATTTCTTCCTTCACTACCTCTACATAATGATTACTTAATTAAGGTTGTAATTACAGCTGGTTAACTACGAAGTAGACAGTACTTCTCATAACAAAACGGTGGAATGACCACCATACTGTCTGGATCCAATCTGGTCAGATGTTCTAGTAATTAAAAAAAAGTTTAATATTTTTAGGCGGCCAAGTGAATAGTTCAGACGATCGATCCGTAAGTCTGGGGCACTAGGTCTTTTTTCTGTCATTTACGGGTTCTTTCCCCTGTAACAATGTTCTGTTAATGTGGAAAATGCTAAATTGCTTCGTGGTTCGAAATCCATGATGAAATGTAATTTGCCCTATTAATGACTGGGTGAAATACATCAAAGGTCAAAGGAACACAAAGACATATCTCCCCAAATTCCTATGCTTAGTAAAGCAATGCAGAGTTAAACTAAACCTACAAGGTGAGGAAAACGACAGATCTGTTAAAAATTAATTGTCAAACAACTACTGCCATAAGGATAATTCAAATGGCTCCAAGCACTATGGGACTAAACATCTAAGGTCATCAGTCCCCTACACTTAGAACTACTTAAACCTAACTAACCTAAGGACATCACACACATCCATGCCCGAGGCAGGATTCGAACCTGTGACCGTAGCAGAAGCGCGGTTCCGGACTGAAGCGCCTAGAACCGCTCGGCCACAGTGGCTGGCTGCCATAACGATAATGAGAACATAGAACTTAATATTATTGTACATATGTTGTTGATTTATTGGAATATTTATTTGATTAGAAAATGTTGGCTGGTATGAAACTGATTAAGATCGGCAGTGGTCGATTCTTCACAAATTAGCGATGCCTCCGGCATACATGATCCACTTAGCCGTAGTGTACGCGTATGTGCAATACACAGAGTTGTGTAAATGTGTTGTGTGTAATTAATATCAATTACAAACAAATATAATGTCAATGTTGCCAGGCGCTTCTCCTTTTTTATTATTGTTGTGGTGAATACTGCAGTTAGATGTCAGTTTAGGCCACAGAATTGGAGTGGTTACCAAAAATAGTTTTAATGACTGGGGACAAAGCTATAGTGGCACCCTACAAAAAAAAGCACATTAATAATTTCAGCGTCAGTTCCAATAACTGTTTCTCTGACTATGTGACTGCGCACAGAAATGTTACAAAAGAATGAAACAGGCGCTGAACCACACACGTGCCCACCACCGGCTCTCATACTCACAGGTTTAATAGCTGTCGTTATACAGTATGTGATCAAAAGTATCCGGACACACCCAAAAACATACGTTTTTCATATTAGGTGCATTGCGCTGCCACCTACTGCCAGCTATTCCATATCAGCGACCTCAGTAGTCATTAGACATCGTGAGAGAGCAGAATGGGGCGCTACGCGGAGCTCACGAACTTCGAACGTGGTCAGGTGATTGGGCGTCACTTGTGTCATACGTCTGTACGCGAGCTTTACACACTCCTAAACATCCCTAGGTCCACAGTTTCCGATGTGATAGGGAAGTGGAAACGTGAAGGGAGACGTACAGCACAAAGAAGTATAGGTCGACCTCGTCTGTTGACTAACAGAAACCGCCGACGGTTGAAGAGGGCCGTAATGTGTAATAGGCAGACATCTATACAGTCCATCACACAGGAATTCCAGACTGCATCAGGATCGACTGCTAGTACTGTGACAGTTAGGCGGGAGGTGAAAAAACTTGGATTTCATAGTCGAGCGGCTGCTCATATGCCACACAGCACGCCGGCAAATGCCAAACGATGCCTCGCTTGGTGTAAGGAGCGTAAACATTGGACGATTGAACAGGGAAAAACGTTGTGTGGAGTGACGAATCACGGTACACAATGTGGCGATCCGGTGGCTGGGCGTGGGTATAGCGAATGACCGATAACGTTTAGTGCCAACAGTAAATTTCGGAGCGGTGGTGGTGTGGTGTGTTTGTGTTTTTTATGGAGGGGGCTTGCACACCTTGTTGTTTTGCTTGGCACTATCACAGCACAGGCCTACATTGATGTTTTATAGCACCTTCTTGCTTCCCACTGTTGAGAGTAATTCGGGGTTGGCGACTGCATCTTTGAACACGATCGAGCACCTGTCCATAATGAACGGCCTGTGGCGGAGTGGTTACACGACAATAACATCCCTGTAATGGACTGGCCTACACCGAGTCCTGACTCGAAACCTATGGGATGTTTTGGACCGCTGACTTCGTGCCAGGCCTCACCGACCGGCATCGATACCTCTCCTCAGCGCAGCACTCCGAGAAGAATGGGCTGCTATTCCCCAGGAAACCTTCCAGCACCTGATTGAACGTTTGCCTGCGAGTGTGGAAGCTGTCATCAAGGCTAAGGGTGGGCCAACACCATACTGAATTCCAGCATTACCGATGGAGGGCGCCACGAACTTTTAAGTCATTTTCAGATAGGTGTCGGGGTACTTTTGATCACATAGTGTACGTTTTTAACTGAAGCGAGTAATTTGCAGAAATGATGAGTGAGTCACACTTCTCCCTCAACTGTAAATTCGACATATGCTTCTCTGTTTACAGTTCGAAAAAATTTTCCAGATTGCTCTTAATTACATTGTCAAGCCAACTTTGAAAACCACGTCTTTTATTGAGGGAGTTCCTTCGAAGGTTTTTCGTGACAATGGACATGCTGAGTGCGAAGATTGGAAGAATGTGAAAGATGTGGAATCGCCTCCAGAGCCAAACTGCCGAAAACCTGTGTGGAGACGAAGTGTTAATATCACCGGACCATCAAAAGGTGATGTAGGGGAAGATCAGTTTACTTTTTGGCGAAATGTAGGGAGACACAAAGGAGTACCGACCCTACGGTGTATCTTAAAAGATAAGCGAAAGAATGGAAAACATATGTTTCTAGAATTTAGAGAAAAGTTTTCACAGTGTTGACTAGAGTACACATTTTAAAACTATGGATGTAACAGGAATAAAGTGCAGGAGAGAAAGTTTGTTACCACAGTAGTGTCTGGTCAGATTGCACTTAGAAGGACACAAAATAGTCGTAGCAGAAGAGAAGGGAGTGATATCGGGTTGTGGCATATCCACCATGTTGTTAGATTTGTGCATTGGGCAGTCAGTAAACGAAATCAACAAGAAATTATATTAGACATACAAATTAAAATTCGGAAGAAGACACTAAATTTAGTCGCGCGGGATTAGCCAAGCGGTCTGGGGCGCTGCAGTCATGGACAGTGCAGCAGGTCCCGGCAGAGGTTCGAGTCCTCCCTCGGGCATGGGTGTGTGTGTGTTTGTCCTTAGGATAATTTAGGTTAAGTAGTGTTTAAACTTAGGGACTGACGACCTCAGCAGTTAAGTCCCATAACATTTCACACCCATTTGAACATTTTTTCTGAACACTAAATTTTTAAGGTTAGCTGATGACGTTGCAATTGCTTCTGAACAATGGGGCGGCAAAGGACTTGGAAGATCATTCAAACGGAATGGGTACTATCTACAATACAACAGAAGTAGAAAAACTGGAACACTGTCGAATTGAATCATGCTGTGCAGGGGGTTTACGTTAGGAAATGAGTTACTAAAATAGTGGAAGAGTTTTTTTCTTTGACGATAGTCGAAACAGAGACTGCCGATAGTAAGTAAAAGCGTTTCTGGAAAAGAGGAATTTTTAACATTGAATAGTGTGTTAGGGTACCCATTCCCAAGTAAGCACGCAGAACAAAAAATTAGTCATCCCTTTCAGAGAACACTCATTTCGCTTTGGAACGTTGTAGGGGGTGTAGAACTGATGCCTTGGAGTCCCGTGGCCGACCAGCGCTAACAGCAGCTATGTCAGAAAAGTGGTGCCAGCGTGCTTGCCTGTTGTGTGGAATCAGCGCAGTTCAATGAGTCAACATGGAGACGTGACACAAGGGCAGAAAGGAGCTGTGTCGGCACTAGCACTGTTGACATTTTTAAAACAGTCTGGAATCTGATATATCGATATTTAAAAACATATCATTGGATCATCATATATCGATCAAAGTATCCATATATCGAGGAAGAAGTTATCGACGTACTGGGCTAAAAAGTATCGGCTACACACGGTAAATATAATGCCATTTCCAGAGCTGTATATGTAAGTATTGATTTGTTATTAGATACTCTCTACATCAACAAGCTAGGAGCCTGCCTGTTCTCGTTAGGGCAAGAACTGAAAGGAAAACGACGCACTTTCACGCTTGGCGATAACCACTTTGATAAAAATAGTGAGTGCATGTAAGCGGCGCTATATAAGGTGTCCGTAGTTCGGTTTCGTCACATATCGTATTTCTCTGGAACACTTTATGACGATTTGCCTGTTTTTTTATTCCTGCCAACGCCAGCGACCTAGCGGTTATAGTGTCAAAATTGCGTGATGAGGTTAATCGTTGCAATCATGGGCATACCCAGCGAGGGGCAGGGGGGGGGGGGGGGCGGGGCCGCTGCCCCCCCCCCCCACCCTCTAGATGATATTCGCAGTTTTTCACTAGTTTACCGTTTTATTTAATAAGAAATTCTGCATGTTTTCTCGGATTGTACAAGTGCATTCTTGTATTTAAAATGTTTATTAAAAGCAGTTTTTCACTGGTTTACTGTTTTATTTAATAAGAAGTGCTGTATGTTGTCTCGAGTCATTGTTTCCTGAGACTAGTACGATCTGCCCCCCCCCCCATCCCCTCCCCCGCCGGCCGGGGTGGCCGAGCGGTTCTAGGCGCAGCAGTCTGGAACCGCGCGACCGCTACGGTCGCAGGTTCGAATCCTGCCTCGGGCATGGATGTGTGTGATGTCCTTAGGTTAGTTAGGTTTAAGTAGTTCTAAGTTCTAGGGGACTGATGACCTCAGAAGTTAAGTCCCATAGTGCTCAGAGCCATTTGAACCCCCCCTCCCCCCCCCCCCCCCCAGTTCGGATCCTGGGTACGCCCTTGGTTGCAATTTCTGTTGGTAACTCACCGCAAAGACCAATCTTGTCATTTAGGTTTTTGTTCTTCATTTTCAGCAACTGTTTTTTGAAGAATGTTGATGTGAAGAAATAACACACTAATCGTGCTTTTTTTTAACGTAACGGTCGTGCTATTCTTGTTATTCCGTACACAACACCACTACCTCCCCCCCCCCCCGCCCCCCGCCACCATGCAACTGGATTTCTTCTTTGTGCCACCTATACTTACTTCACACAGTCAAAGAGAAAGACTGGACGTGATGAAATTTAAAAAAATAGTAACTCCCGTGGAAGTAAAATTGTGTTATACTACAATTGAAAATATTTACCGAAAATTGCCAAAAGAAATATAAAATAAAAATATAGGTGCTCGACACCAGAATTTCGAAGTCTACCGAAAGAGACACCATTGATATACTATTTGGAAAAAATAACGATATACCTTTGTATCGATATCTTATCAACAGCCCTAGTCTGGACGTGGCCATGGCTACACCGTGAATGAAGCTGCACAATTTGTTGACGCACCGACGCGGATAGAGCAAAGTGCCTATAATGGACAGTATACTGTTTGCAGCCGCCGTGTAATACAGTGAAGATCAGTGGTGGTAAAAAAGATCCTAACCAACAGGGACCGGATATGAGTGTTATGCCTTGTTAGTAACGATCAGTTCGAAACCAGAGAGGAATTTCTACTCTTAGTAAATACAGATCAGTCGCAACCACTTTCCAAACGAACACTGCGAATGGAACCGGACGCAGTGGACGTTTCTCGACGAGTATTACCGTTCAGTGGTTTTGGTAAAGTGCAACTATGTTTATGGCTCATCTTGAACAAAAGTGAGGGTCTGATGATATGATAGGTATAGCCTATTTGGTAATGGAGGGAAGAATGGAGGGCAAAATTACAAAGAAAGTGCACAGCTTGACTACAGTGAGTAGGTACAACAGGATGTAGGTTACAGGAGTTGTGTACAGATGAAGAGTTTTGCAGAGGATAGAGTGACGCGGAGAGCTTCTTTACAGCAGTTTTCGAACTGAAGACGACAACAACAATAAAAACGACAACGATGACAATGAGGGGATAAGTACTGCTATCTTACAGTACAGCATGATGTTTCTTGAATAAAACCGAATACATTGCTTACTAAATTTCCTTATTTATTCCATAGTTTCGGCTACTGTCACCATCACATATTGGTGTTAAAAATACGGATACCTTTTTCGTATGTGATAATGGTAGCAGTAGCCGAAACGGCGTAATAAGTAAAGAAGTTTATTAAGATATTCACAACGATCGCTGAATCATAAACGAAATTTATTTCCTTTACTAACAACGTGATATATTCTTCTTTCCATATATATTTCTTACACATATACAAGACGTCTGGGTTGTCAGTACCAAATGTTTCCAACTGTTATCTCATTTATGGGAAGCAATTCGTAGTACATGGCCATGTATTAAACGTCTAGACGCATATAGCTATTTTAGGTTGACGGTCAGAAACTTTTGCATAGTGTGTTGCGTTTCAATGTCTCAACCACTTATTTTATTTTCATTTTTGTCAACAAAATTAGACATGAACTAGTTTATACTCTGCAGCAGCTAACTGGTCATGAGAATGCAGACGCACAAATAATCGTGCGCTGGTTGTTGTGATCTTCATTTAGAAAGTGTACAGCACATAGCACATGTATTTAACGTGTCACGTAGAGTGTGTATGTGGTACGGTACACAGCTACTCACGATCATCTTGTCTGACGTTTCGTTTTGATTTATCTACTTTTTTTTTTCTTTTTGTGGTTGTACTGATGTAAGGAACTACTGAACTTCGGTGGCCTTTTTACCGAGAAATTCGTTCAGTTTGTCACAACCCCTATATTTGTGACTGTACTGCAACAATAATATCTATAAACATAGCCCTAAACAAAAGAATTAGATTAAGAATGTTATTCGTGTATATAAGGCAAACATCTTTATTAACTTCTCGCTGGCGACAAAACGCTTGAGAAGTTTCGATTCAGTCTCAACTGATAGCAATTCATTTGTGTTAGTGTTGAAACCAACTTTTTTTTTTTTTTTTTTAACGCACCTTGCACTAACATATCCCGTTCTTTACAAGCACGTTCACGAGTATCATTTATCATGTTGTTGTCCACAAAAACTGTGATTTTGAAGAAATATGCCGAAGCCACAGACTGGTAGTTTCGGGGCTTCGGACTATACGATTAAGGGGGGAATCAGGAAACAGCACTTACATATGTAGTTGAAGATACTCTTCATGCGTACAGATGTTTCAGGATCTTGTTTCGGATAATGGATTCGAAGCAGTGGTAATGTGCTGTTACAGATTTATTAACAGAGAAGAGTGGCAGAAGTCTATAGAACTGTGTGAAGATGATTCGACTCACAACAGTTATATGCGCGGGGTATGAAGTCTACAGGGAAATAAAGCGATATTATTGAAAAACAATGTCGTGGGTGTCATAATCTGCGACCACTGATGAAAATCGCCAGTGAGTGGAGCAGATGAGCGTAGATAGATGTGTCAGAATCCGTGAGCATGACACTCTGCCAGCTGTGGTCTCGAGACCATAAGGAAGACAGTGGGACCCGTGATGTTTTGGAAACTGTGACACCTCCACAGTTGGCACTTAGTTTGAAGAGCAGTATTATGAACTGATGTCGTTGTCTTTCATGGCGAGTTGAACTTTTGGAAACGTAACTGGAAAGGGGAGGGGGAGAAGGAGGAAGAACGGAGGGTACACTCATCGATATGTCATGCCATTTCAACGGATACGAACTAACTCGGCTGGAAACTTCATTTAAGTTTAACATCAATTAAGGTGTCAGGGAACGAAATTTTTGCGTAACTCTATGATCTGAAAAAACGAGTCAATAGATGAAAGGGCATCATACCACATCTTCAAAACCTAAGAAGTTGTGAGCAAGCAATAAGAGCAGAAACTTTGTTAATTTATACATGGTAATGGTGGCGTAGCCTCGCTGTGGATTAAGATACTAGACGAAATACAGCAATCAGTCAGCTGCTTTTTCCTGTGATGATCAGGGTATCATCGCCCTTGATTTTATGGACTGCAGTCGTACTGTCAACGGCGTTTGGTTCATTGAGACGTTCCAGAACACTATAGAAGCCATTCGGAGGAAGACACATTGCATGAATCTGAAAACGATGTAGAATCCCATTGATAATCACTGCCATAAATCAATTTCGTGACAAATCAAATGATGGGACAATTGGACTGAACAGTGAAACCCCACCCAACTTACGACATGGAGCTGGTGTTCTCTGAGCGCTGTTTGCTCCAGATTAACGACAGTTGCCGGTTACAACAACATAATGGCATAGACGACAGAGGCTATAAAGATTTGCATACGTCAGTGCACATTCTCAAAAGGGGTCTGAGAGTTGGATTCACCAATGAAGCAAGTGCATCGATTTTAATGCAGAATAAATAGTAATTTTATATAGATAAAGAGTCTCTCCAGCAATATGTACGAGAGAGGAGGTTTAGTTCTAAACGTCGTAGAGATACAGCGAGATCCCTGCTGGATTGAATTATGGTGAGACAGAGCTTTCGAAATCAGCGGATTATAAGGCATACCCAGGAACAGATATAGATTGTTATCACAGTTTAGTAAAATGACGAATAGGCTGTAGTTTAAGAGAATCGCCCAGAAGAATGGATGTAGAAAGAAATGGGATAAAGAACTCTGAAAAATGACGATGTGCGGTTGAAGCTCTCTGCGGATGTACATAGTTAGATAATGCATATCACAGTTTGCAGTTGAGTCGTAGGGGAGTGGACATCTCAAAGAAGAGTATTCACAGTAGCTGGAGAGATAGGTACAAGGGAGACAGCTGCGAGAAAACACTGGGTAACGCAAGTAATTCTTCAATTAATCGACGAAAGAGGCAAGTACAGAAATGTTCATGGAAAGACATGAAGTGCGAAAAGTATTGAACAATCAGCACGCATCGAAGTCGCTGACAAGGATAATATAAAGAAGAATGGAAAAGAAAGCTGAAGATGTGTTACAAAACAGTAAGTTTTTCCTTACGAAAGGAAAATGCACTGCGGAGGCAATTCTGACATCCGGCCTGCTAATGGAAGTAAGAGACGTTCATATGAGTTGTCGACATAGAAAAACCGTTAGCCAATGTAAAATATCGCAACGTGTTCGAAATTCCCAGAAACATAGGTGTAAAGCGATATGACTGTAATGTACAGTTTGTACAGGAAACAAGAGGGAACAATAAGAGTGGAAGACGAAGAACGAAGTATTGGAATTAAAAAGGATGTAGGACTTTCTCCCTTGCAGAGCAGTTTATACATAGAAGAAACAGTGAGCGAGTAGGATTAAAATTCGGGTTGAAGGTGAAGCAGTTCTGCTACATACAAAATGAAACATGGCGGACGAAGCAAAGAGGACGTAAAAATGAGCCTAGCACAGAAAAAAGGGGACATTCGTGGCCATAAGAAGCGTACTAGTATCAAACATCGCTCTTAATTTCAGGACGAAATTACTGAGAGTGAGAATTGGGAGCACAGCAGTGTCTAGAAGTGAATCGTGGACTGGGGGAAAACCAGATAAGAAGAGATTCGGGTATTTTGAGAAGCGGTGCTACAGAAGGATGTTTGAAATTATATGGTATTATTGATCCGAAGTCCCAACTGCGGTGTTCGGTCACCTGGTGCAAGTAATTTTGCTTGACGTCAACTGAGCGTTGATGATGATGATGAAATAGTGGTGGGCAAACAAGCACACACTCAGACCCGAGCGGAAAACATCCGCGACCCGCCCACAAATCGAAACCGGAAGACACGTGCTGGAGATTCAGCAACGCTAAACAAAAGACCACGAGCTGCTGGTAGAATGGGCGAAGAAAGAATCATATGGAAAACGGTGACAAAAAGAAGGTACAGGATTATAGGACATGTGTTTAGAGGGGGTAATAATTACCATGGTACTAGTGGCAGGTGTAAGGGTAAAAGCTGCAGGGAAAGACTAAGATTGGTATACATCCAAAAAATAATTGAGAACGAAGCTTGGAAATGGCGAGTAAGTCGTGTCAGAAGACTGGTGACTCGAAAAAGAAAAAAAGTAAGCAGACCTACCGGTACGGATAGAGGCAGTGACCAGCGGTGAGCACGTGACGGGCGTCGATGATGGAACCACCACAAAAGTGGCTGCCGCCGTTGCCGATGATATACTTGCGTTGCAGCGACACCTGGAAGACAGACAAGGAGCTGTCAGTATGGCTGGATGTCGGCTTCAGCTTCTAGTGGTGGCAGCCTGGATGAAGTGAATGTGTATTAAGGTCTTGCGGCGGGGAAGATGTTTATAAGGAGGCTTGGTTTTGTCTGTTAGGTACATGATACACGCAGAAACGAAGAAATGATTACGAGAGAGTGTATCATTGGCAGTACGAATGAGAGGGGAGAATGATTAATTGAGTCCTTCAGTAAATTTCATCAGGTAGTAGCGAATACTCTGTTCATGAACCAACAAGGGGAGGAGGTATACTTTAAAAAAACCAGGAGATAGGGAGATCCAGTTAGGCTACATCATGGTGAGACAGAGATTCCGAAATTAGATATTGGATTGTAAGGGATGTCCAGGAGCAGACATAGAACCAGGTCCCAATTTAGCAATGAGGAAGAGTAGGTTGAAGGTTAAGAGACTGGTGAAGGAGAATCAATGCGAAAAGAAAAGGGATAAGGAAGTAACAAGGAATGAAGACGTAGCCTCAGCTTCTCTAAGGCTATAGATACTATGATAATGAATACCTCAGTAGGCAGTTCAATTGAAGAAGAATAAACATATCTAAATAGGGCAATCACCAAAGTTGTAAAGAAAAACATAAGTACGAGGAAGGTAACTACGAACAAACCGGGGATAACAGAAGAAGTTGATTAACGAAACAGGAGAGTACAAAAACGTTCAAAAATTTAGGAACACAGAAATAAAAGTCACGTAATAATAAAATAAATAGGAATGCAGGGAAGCTAAGGCGAATTGGCTGCATGAAAAATGTGAAGAAATCGAATAATAAACGACTCTCGGAAGGACTGATTCAGAATATAAGAAAGTCAAAGCAATATTCTGTGAAATTGGAAGTTGGGCAGGAACAATGAGAGTGCAATGAGAATTGCACTATTAAATAGAAGGAAATGAGGGGATAGGTGGAAAGAGTACATGAGGGCCTCTGTAATGGGAAATGCGTGTCTCACGACGTGACAGAAGAAGATACACGAGTCGGTAGGGAAGAGAAAGGGAATACAGTATTAGAATCAGAATTTAAATAATTTTTTGGCAACTTAAGATCAAATAAGGCGGAAGGGGTAAACAACATTCCATTGGAATTTCTAAAATCATTGGGGGGAGTGGGAACATAACGGCTATCGACGTAGGTGTGTAGTATGTATGAGACTGGCGATATACCATGAAACTTCCGGAAAAATATCGTCCTCACCTTTCCGAATATTGCAAGAGCCGACAAGAGCGAGAATTATCACACAATCAGCTTAACATCCAGGTTGGTGAGAAGAATAATATACTGAGAATGTGATACATGACGATCAGTCTTGCTTTAGGATAGGAGGCAACGTTGCGATTGATAATGGAAGCAAGACTGAAGAAAAATCAAGACACTTTCATAGGATTTGTCGACCTAGAAAAAGCGTACCGCAATGTAAAATGGTGCAAGATTTTCGATATTCTGAAAAACATAGGGTATAGCTATAGGGAAAGACGGATAATATACCACATGTGCAGCAACATCCAAGAGGGAACAGTAAGACTGGAAGACCAAGAACGAGGTGTTCGGATTAGAACGGATGTTAAGACAGGGTGTAGTCTTTCTCTCTCAAAAATGGCTCTGAGCACTATGGGACTTAACATCTGAGGTCATCAGTCCCCTAGAACTTAGAACTACTTAAACCTAACTAACCTAAGGACATCACACACATCCATGCCCGAGGCAGGATTCGAACCTGCGACCGTAGCAGTCGCGCGGTTCCGGACTGAGCGCCTAGAACCGCTAGACCACCGCGGCCGGCCTTTCTCTCTCACTGTGCAGTATACAGGGTGAGTCACCTAACATTACCGCTGGATATATTTCGTAAACCACATCAAATACTGACGAATCGGTTCCACAGATCGAACGTGAGGAGAGGGGTTAGTGTAACTGGTTAATACAAACCATAAAAAAAATGCACGGAAGTATGTTTTTTAACACAAACCTACGTTTTTTTAAATGGAACCCCGTTAGTTTTGTTAGCACATCTGAACATATAAATCAGTGCCGTTTGTTGCATTGTAAAATGTTAATTATATCCGGAGATATTGTAACCTAAAGTTGACGCTTGAGTACCACTCCTCCGCTGTTCGATCGTGTGTATCGGAGAGCACCGAATTACGTAGGGATCCAAAGGGAACGGTGATGGACCTTAGGTACAGAAGAGACTGGAACAGCACATTACGTCCACATGCTAACACCTTTTTATTGATCTTTTTCACTGACGCACATGTACATTACCATGAGGGGTGAGGCACACATACACACGTGGTTTTCGTTTTCAATTACGGAGTGGAATAGAGTGTGTCCCGACATGTCAGGCCAATAGATGTTCAATGTGGTGGCCATCATTTGCTGCACACAATTGCAATCTCTGGCGTAATGAATGTGTACACGCTGCAGTACATCTGGTGTAATGTCGCCGCAGGCTGCCACAAAACGTTGTTTCATATCCTCTGGGGTTGTAGGCACATCATTGTACACATTCTCCTTTAACGTACCCCACAGAAAGAAGTCCAGAGGTGTAAGATCAGGAGAACGGGCTGGCCAATTTATGCGTCCTCCACGTCCTATGAAACGCCCGTCGAACATCCTGTCAAGGGTCAGCCTAGTGTTAATTGCGGAATGTGCAGGTGCACCATCGTGCTGATACCACATACGTCGACGCGTTTGCAGTGGGACATTTTCGAGCAACGTTGGCAGATCATTCTGCCGACCGCGGTGGCCGTGCGGTTCTAGGCGCCCCAGTCCGGAGCCGCGCTGTTGCTACGGTCGCAGGTTCGAATCCTGTCTCGGGCATGGGTGTGTGTGCTGTCCTTAGGTTGGTTAGGTTTAAGTAGTTCTAAGTTCTAGGGGACTGATGACCACAGCAGTTGAGTCCCATAGTGCTCAGAGCCATTTGAACCATTTTTTGGCAGATCATTCTGTAGAAACACGATGTATGTTGCAGATGTTTGGGCCCCTGAAATGAAGTGAGGACCAATGAGGTGGTCGCCAATGATTCCGCACCATACATTTACAGTCCACGGTTGCTGTCGCTCTACCTGTCTGAGCCAGCGAGGATTGTCCACGGACCTGTAATGCATGTTCCGTAGATACTGCTCCGTGGTTTGTGAAACCCGCTTCATCGGTAAACAGGTAGAACTGCAACGCATTCTCTGTTAATGCCCATTGACAGAATTGCACTCGATGATTAAAGTCATCACCATGTAATTGATGATGTAGCGACACATGAAACGGGTGAAAGCGGTGACGATGCAGTATGCGCATGACTCTACTTTGACTCAGTCCACCGGCTCTCGCAATGTCCCGTGTACTCATGTGTGGGTTCATGGCAACAGCAGCTAACACACCAACTGCACCCGCTTCTCCTGTGACGGGCCTGTTACGGACCCGTTTGCGTGCTACGACCATACCTGTTGCATACAGTTGGCGGTAGATGTTTTGCAATGTGCGGCACGTTGGATGCTCTCTGTCCGGGTACCGTTCTGCATACACCCTGCAGGCTTCAGCTGCATTTCGTCGACACTCGCCGTAGATGAGTATCATCTCCGCCTTTTCAGGGTTCGAATACACCATGGTCACAGTTCCTACAACACTACACTATCACAGACGTCTGGTAACACGGTGTACTACAGTTGGTCTGCGTGCGGAGACGAATGCAGAATAACAATATCAGCAAGCGCTACATGCGGACACTACGACAGCTAGACCAAACCACAACAGTGCACTGCAGCCACACTCGTAAACACGGTCGTCATCGTAAACATGTCCCTGCAGATGCTGCTCGCCGACCGTGGGCCGTGTTTGTTACAACACGCAACTGAACGTCTGAAGTTTCAAGCGTCAACTTTAGGTTACAATATCTCCGGATGTAATAAACATTTTACAATGCAACAAACGGCACTGATTACGTATTTGTTTATATGTTCAGATGTGCTAACAAAACTAACGTTCGGTCTGTGGAATCGGTTCGTCAGTATTTGATGTGGTTTACGGAATATATCCAGTGGTAACGTTAGGTGACTCACCCTGTATACATCGAAGTAGCACTGACCGAAATAAAATATAGGATATGAGTAGGATTAGCATTCAAGCTGAAAGGATGTCAGTGGTAAGATTTGATGATGACATTGCTATCCTCCGTGAAAGTGAAGAAGAATTAAAGGATCTGCTGAGTGAAATGGATAGCCTAATGCACATAAAATATGGATTGAGAGTTAATCGAAGAAAGACGAAAGTAATGAGAAGTAGCAGAAATGAGAACAGCGAAAAACTTATCGTCAGAATTGGGGATAACGAAGTGGCCGAAATTAAGGAATTCTGCTACGGTGGAAGCAAAATAAGCCATGATGGACGGAGCAAGAAGGAAATAAAGAGTGCACTAGCACTGACAAAAAGGGCACTCCTGTCCGAGAGAAGTCTACTAGTTATCAAATATAGGCATTAATTTGAGGAAGAAGTTTATGAGGAAAAAAGGAAAACGCTATGGAAACCCTCAGAACTAGCTCTAGCGGAAAAAAGAGGAGTGTGACTTACCTGGTAGGGGAACTCCAGGATGGAGGCATTTCTTCCCCCTATGATGCGGCCGGCGAGGGTTTGGAAGCTGCGGTTACGTCCCCATCCTGCAACACAAGACAGCAGAATCACGGCACCCAGACAGGTAGCCAACACGTCGAAGAAGGTCATCAACGTAGAACACGATACGACGGTTTGACGGCCGCACAGAGTTCACGGTTGTCGCTAGGAAGAATTGTCGTTTACGAGGGTTGACCAGAAAGTAAGTTCCGATAGGTCGCGAATTGGACACCACAGTGAAAACCCGATGAAGCTTTGCGCAGATGTGTTGGGTCGTGTCTCTAGTATGACCGCCGATCGCATCAAGACGCTCTTTTAAGTTGTTAGCGCACTGTGAGCGAGTAGAGGTGCCTAGAACAACGATGTCTGCCGCCTAGTAGGAGCGCCCGCTGAGAGGCGTCGCCTTAATGAATGCAGCCCACCCAACACAACTGCCACGCACATCCTTCTTCATGGCAATTCTCCGCCGCACTCTGCAGGGGCAGTGAAGGTGCTCCTGCAGCCTTTTCGATGGAAAGTGTTCGATCATCCACAACACAGCCCTAATTGGCTCGTCCTAAGTATCATCTCTGTTCACATGAAACGCTGGATACGAAGACAACAGTCGGTCGCAGGCTACGCGCTGTAGATCAGCGTAGAGAATTATCGGAAAGCACAGGCGGCTGCCTTCTATGACGATGGTGTTGGAAATGTGATATGACGCTCCGACAAATGGCTAAGTCGGAGCGGCGACTATGTAGAGATGTATTTGGAAAGTGTAGCTAACCATTGCAAATAAAATGTTTCTGATTTTCACTGCGGTTTCCATTTAGCGACGATCGGAACTTACTTTCTGGACAACCCTCGTATTTTCCAGTTTATTTCGAGAAAAGTAGTTTTTCATGTATAATCGATATTAATTGTTTAAAATTTACGAGGGCTATTCACAAACCAATTCCCGTATTCATACAGCACATGAAGTAGTGGCGTTCAACGGAGCACTGTCTACACTTACTCAAGCAGTAGACACTCGTCCTCAGAGCAGTAATAGCAAGAAAGCCTCGTTATTCTCGTTCACATATACTAATCATTCAAAGTGAGTATTGTATTTGAGAATTGCACCAAATGTGAAATCCATTCTGAAAGAAGATTTCTAGTGGTAAAAAACTCAAAGCTACTGTCGCTCGTACTGAAATTTGTGCTATTTAGGAACCGAATGTTAGGAATGAAAATTTTATAGGGCAGTAGTATTGTTTGTTTAGAAGTGGAAGGTGGAATATTCATAATGATGAGAGAACTCATCATTCATCTGTTGTCATACTTTATCTACTTAAAAGTATCCAGACATCAATCTGTAATGCGGAATCAGCCACTTGATGTTACGAGAGGCGAACGCGCCAATGTAAAATGAGGTGGAATATGTTGCAAGTAGATAAGAAGGAACAGCAGAATGGGTCGATCTGGAGAACTCAGTGATCCCGAACGTGGACTAGTTATCAGAAGTCACGTGAGTAACAAATCTGTCAGTGACGTATCGACCCTTCCAAATTTGCCGAAGCAGACTGTTTGTGAATGTGAAATGGAAACGCGAAGGAATGTGGCAGACATCATGTAGGTTTACTGAAGGACGGGGACCGTCGAGCATTACTGAGGCTGAATGAAAAAAAAAGGAGTTAAAATGAAAAGGGTACAATGACCGAGTAATACCTAATAAGCCACACTGTATTCAATCCCAATCGATGCTTCAGATGGTGTAAAGGGTGATTCCACTGCAAAGTTGATGAGTGGACGTGAGTGATCAGACTGATGAATCACGCTACATTCTGTGACAATAAAATGGAATGCCTGGCTAACGTTACCTGCCATCACGTGTAGTGCCAACAGCGAGCTACGGAGGATGTGGTGGTACTGTGTAATAAGTGTTTCTCGTGGCTAGGGGCGGTCCGCTTATTGCGCTTAAGAAAACGCAAAATGCGGAAGAATATGAGCAAATTTTGTAGTATTACTACTGCGTGCAGTAGAGGAACACTTCGGAGATGGTGACTGATTGTATTAGCACGATGATACAGCATCTAATAAAGCGGTATCTGTGAGGAAGTGTTCTGTGGACAGTGACATTCCTACAATGGATTGGCCTGCCCAGAGTTCCGGCTTGAACCCAATGGAACACCTTCGGAATGAGACAGAACGTGCATTTCGCTCCAGACGCCAGCGTCCAAAAGAGTAATGATTTTGGTCGCTGGTGCCTGGAGCGAAATTATTCTTTAAGGTTTCGGATCTTAAAGAAGAATGAGCTACCGTTCCTGCACAGACACTGAGGCACATCACTGAAAGTGCCCCTAGCAGAGTTCAAGCGGTCATAAAAATGAAAAGTGAACACACCCCATATGAATACCCACTAATAAGTATCCCGACGAGAAGTGATAGCTACGTTAAGTCTAGTTACTCAGTAATTGCGGTGAATGATCTGAAAATAGGTGACACTGCCCGAAACCGGTCAATTTGACGTAACAAAGACAGCAGTGGGCAGATGGAAAATAAGTCTATCTGCAATAAATAAGGATCGCGAGTAAAGCTCTGTCGACAAAAATGTCCAGGTCTGATACACAATACGTTGCTTCGTCCTACCTGCATCTCGATAAAAGCCCACGAACGTAGAATTAGCGTAGCAACAAATCATTCTCTCGGCACACACTTCGTTGTTGGAGCAGAATATAAGGTACTTGACAGTCGTGCACAAAGTACACACCATAAGGTGGCTTGCGTAGTATAAATGTGGCTATACGTCTGAAATATTTATATCATCACATCAGTTGCGTCATTTGATCTGCAATCATTATTTTTTGAGTCATCAGTGTTGTGACTGGTTTAGTTGCCCGCCACGAATTCCTCTCCTGTGCCAAACGCTTCATCGCAGAGTACCACTCGCAACCTACGTCCTGAATTATTTACACGGTTTATTCCAATCTCTGTTTACCTCTACAGCTTTTACGCTTTACAGCTCCCTCTGTTGCGACAGAAGTTATTCTGTGATGTCCATCCTGTCCCTTCTTCTTGTCAGTATTTTCCATATATTCTTTTCCTCGCCTGTTCTCCGGAGAACCTCCTCATTTCTTACCTTAACAGTTTTCCCATAGCTTTTCTTATGGTTCTTCCCATAGTCCATGTCTCACTACCATACAATACTGTGCTCCAAACGTACATTCTCAGAAATTTCTCTCTCAAATTAAGGCCTATGTTTGATTTTAGTAGACTTCTCTTGGTCAGGAATGCCATTTTACCATTACTAGTCTGCTTTTGATGCTCCGACCGCCATAGGTTATTTTGCTGGCGGGAATTCCTTAATTTCATCTACCCTGAGATCACCAAGACTGATGTTAAGTTCCTCGCTGTTCTCATTTCTGCTGCTTCTCATTACTTTCGTATTTCTTCGAATTACTCTCAATCATTGTTCTGTAATCATTAAACTGTTCATTCCATTCAACAGATCCTGTAATTCTTCTTCACCTTCATGGAGGATATCAATGTCGTCAGCTTTCACCTCGAATTTTAATCCCACTATCGAAACTTTCTTTTATTTCCGTAATATTTTCTTCGATGTATAGATTGAACAGTAGGAGCGAAAGGCTGCACCCCATACACTCTTTTTATTCCGAGCACTTCGTTCTTGTACCAATTTACATTGTCTAGCGATTTTTCCAGGTCGACAAATCCTATGAACGTGTCTTGCTTTTACTTCAATCTTGCTTCCAGTATTAACCGCAACGTCAGAAATACTTTCATTTACTTTTCCTAAAGCCAAACTGGTCGTAATGTAACACATCCTCAATTTTCTTTATCATTGTTCTATATATTTTTCGTGTCTGCAACTTGGATGCATTAGCTGTTAATCTGATTGTGCAATAATGTCGCACATGTCGGCTAGTGCAATACTGGGAATAGTGCGGATGACACTTTTCCGAAAGTCAGATGGTATATCACCATTCTATACACCAACGTGAATCGTTGTTTTGTTGCCATTTCCCTCAATGATTTTAGAAATTCCGATGGAATGTGATCTATCCTTGCTGTGTTATTCGATTGTAAGTCTTCCAAATCTCTTTTAAATTCTAATACTTGATCCCCTATCTCTTCTATATCGACTCCTTTTTCATCTCCTATCAAGTCATCAGACGAGTCTTCCGCATCGTAGAGATCTTCAATGTACTCTTTTGATCTACCTTCTCTCTCCTTTGCAGTTAGCAAAGGAATTCCTATTAGATTCTTAATGTTATCACCTTTGCTTTTAATTTCGCCGAAGTGCCTGTTGACTTTTCTATATGCTGTGTCAGTCCTTCCGACAACCATCGATTTCTTGACCTTTTTACCGTTTCGCCTTAGATTCCCTGCATTTCCTATTTATTTCATTCCCAAGTGACTTGTATTTCTGTATTCCTGAATTTCCCCGAACATTATTGTACTTCCTTTTCTCATCGCTCAACTGAAGTATTTCTTGTGTTACCCATGATTTCTTCGCAGTTACCCGCATGAACCATGGACCTAGCCGTTGGTGGGGAGGCTTGGGTGCCTCAGCGATACAGATAGCCGTACCGTAGGTGCAACCACAACGGAGGGGTATCTGTTGAGAGACCTATTAGTTATAGGGAGCTCCAACGTTAGGCGGGTTATGGAGCCCCTCAGGAAAATAGCGGGTAGGTCGGGGAAGAATGCCAGTGTGCACTCGGTGTGCTTGCCGGGGGGTCTCGTCCGTAATGTGGAGGAGGCCCTTCCGGCAGCTATTGAACGCACTGGGTGTGACCGGCTGCATATAGTAGCACATGTCGGAACGAATGACGCCTGCCGCTTGGGTTCTGAGGCCATCCTTGGTTCCTTCCGGCGGCTGGCTGATTTGGTGAAGACAACCAGCATCGCACGCGGAGTGCAAGCTGAGCTTAATATCTGCAGCATAGTGCCCAGAGTCGATCGCGGTCCTCTGGTTTGGAGCCGTGTGGAGGGTCTAAACCAGAGGCTCAGACGACTCTGCGACTATAATGGTTGCAAATTCATCGACCTCCGTTATTGGGTGGAGAACTGTAGGGCCCCCCTAGACAGGTCAGGCGTGCACTACACACCGGAAGCAGCTACTAGGGTAGCAGAGTACGTGTGGCGTGCACACGGGGGTTTTTTAGGTTAGAGGGACCCCCCCTTGGGCGAAACGATAAAATACCTGACGGCTTACCAGAGAGGACATTATCATCGTTGATAAAGAATGTCCGTCCTCAGAGACCAAAAACAGGAAAAGTTAACGTAATATTGGTAAACTGCAGGAGTATCCAGGGCAAGGTTCCTGAATTAGTATCTCTTATTGAAGGAAATAGTGCGCATATAGTATTAGGAACGGAAAGTTGGTTAAAACCGGAAGTGAACAGTAACGAAATCCTAGACACAGAATGGAATATATACCGCAAGGATAGGATAAACGCCAATGGTGGAGGAGTATTTATAGCAGTAAAGAATTCAATAATATCCAGTGAAGTTATTAGCGAATGCGAATGTGAAATAATCTGGGTTAAGTTAAGTATCAAAGGTGGGTCAGATATGATAGTCGGATGCTTCTATAGACCACCTGCATCAGCAACCGTAGTAGTTGAGCGCCTCAGAGAGAACCTGCAGAACGTCGTGAAGAAGTTTCGTGATCATACTATTGTAATAGGGGGAGATTTCAATCTACCAGGTATAGAATGGGATAGTCACACAATCAGAACTGGAGCCAGGGACAGAGACTCTTGTGACATTATCCTGACTGCCTTGTCCGAGAATTACTTCGAGCAGATAGTTAGAGAACCAACTCGTGAAGCTAACGTTTTAGACCTCATAGCAACAAATAGACCGGAACTTTTCGACTCCGTGAATGTAGAAGAGGGTATCAGTGATCATAAGTCAGTGGTTGCATCAATGACTACAAGTGTAATAAGAAATGCCAAGAAAGGAAGGAAAATATATTTGCTTAACAAGAGTGATAGGGCACAAATCGCAGAATATCTGAGTGACCACCATCAAACGTTCATTTCTGAGGAAGAGGATGTGGAACAAAAATGGAAAAAATTCAGAAACATCGTCCAGTACGCCTTAGATAAGTTCGTACCGACTAAGGTCCAAAGCGAGGGGAAAGATCCACCGTGGTATAACAATCATGTACGAAAGGTACTACGGAAACAAAGAAAGCTTCATCATAGGTTTAAGAGTAGTCGAATCATAGCTGATAAGGAAAAGCTGAACGAAGCGAAAAAGAGCGTAAAGAGAGCAATGAGAGAAGCATTCAACGAATTCGAACATAAAACATTGGCAAACAATCTAAACAAGAACCCTAAAAAGTTTTGGTCATATGTAAAATCGGTAAGCGGATCTAAATCCCCTATTCAGTCACTCGTTGACCACGATGGAACCGAAACAGAGGACGACCGAAGAAAGGCAGAAATACTGAATTCAGTGTTCCGAAACTGTTTCACTGCGGAAAATCGTAACACGGTCCCTGACTTCAGCCGTCGCACGGACGCCAAAATGGAAAATATTGAAATAAACGATATCGGAATTGAAAAACAACTGCTATCACTTAGTAGCGGAAAAGCATCCGGACCAGACGAGATACCCTTAAGATTCTACAGTGATTATGCTAAAGAACTTGCCCCCTTTCTATCAGCAATTTATCGTAGATCGCTGGAAGAACGTAAAGTACCTAGCGACTGGAAGAAAGCGCAGGTCGTTCCCATTTTCAAGAAGGGTCATAAATCAGATGCGAATAATTATAGGCCTATTTCGCTTACGTCAATCTGTTGTAGAATAATGGAACATGTTTTATGTTCTCGTATTATGACGTTCTTAGATAATACAAATCTCCTTCATCATAACCAACATGGATTCCGCAAACAGAGATCATGTGAAACTCAGCTCGCCCTATTTGCCCAAGAAATTCACAGTGCCGTAGACACTGGCGAGCAGATTGATGCCGTATTCCTGGACTTCAGGAAGGCATTTGATACGGTTCCGCATTTACGTTTAGTGAAAAAAATACGAGCTTACGGAATATCGGACCAGGTTTGTGATTGGATTCAGGATTTCCTAGAAGAAAGAACACAACATGTCATTCTTAACGGTTCAAAATCTGCAGATGTAGAGGTAATTTCGGGAGTACCGCAGGGAAGCGTGATAGGACCTTTATTGTTTACAATATACATAAATGACTTAGTTGACAACATCGGTAGCTCCGTGAGGCTATTTGCAGATGACACGGTTGTCTACAAGAAAGTAGCAACATCAGAAGACTCGTACGTACTCCAGGAGGACCTGCAGAGGATTAATGCATGGTGCGACAGCTGGCAGCTTTCCCTAAACGTAGATAAATGTAATATAATGCGCATACATAGGGGCAGAAATCCATTCCAGTACGATTATGCCATAGGTGGTAAATCATTGGAAGCGGTAACGACCGTAAAATACTTAGGAGTTACTATCCGGAGCGATCTGAAGTGGAATGATCACATAAAACAAATAGTGGGAAAAGCAGGCGCCAGGTTGAGATTCATAGGAAGAATTCTAAGAAAATGTGACTCATCGACGAAAGAAGTAGCTTACAAAACGCTTGTTCGTCCGATTCTTGAGTATTGCTCATCAGTATGGGACCCTTACCAGGTTGGATTAATAGAAGAGATAGACATGATCCAGCGAAAAGCAGCGCGATTCGTCATGGGGACATTTAGTCAGCGCGAGAGCGTTACGGAGATGCTGAACAAGCTCCAGTGGCGGACACTTCAAGAAAGGCGTTACGCAATACGGAGAGGTTTATTATCGAAATTACGAGAGAGCACATTCCGGGAAGAGATGGGCAACATATTACTACCGCCCACATATATCTCGCGTAATGATCACAACGAAAAGATCCGAGAAATTAGAGCAAATACGGAGACTTACAAGCAGTCGTTCTTCCCACGCACAATTCGTGAATGGAACAGGGAAGGGGGGATCAGATAGTGGTACAATAAGTACCCTCCGCCACACACCGTAAGGTGGCTCGCGGAGTATAGATGTAGATGTAGAAACGTGCAGTTCCTGAAGAGGGGCAGCAGCCTTTTCAGTAGTTGCAAGGGCAACAGTCTGGATGATTGACTGATGTGTCCTTTTTTGCACTATATTTGCACCAGGAATCTTTTGGGCACAGGCTGTGTTGAGGGTATTCATTGGAAGACGCAGTATGAAGGAACAATGCCGACACTGCCTTTCGCCTGTCACTAACATTACTAGTATTTCGCCTTATAGCATACCCATAGTATCTCTGTAGACGTTCAATCACCTCATCAGTAAGCCTGCCTCTCCCTCCTATTGTCTTTCCATCACTGAGCTTACTTGAACCCAAAGTTTGTTTGAGCCTTCGAAGCCGAAACGGTAAACTGCAAAGAGACGATGTTCCACGCTCTTAGCGCTTCATTTTTCACAGAAAACAATGTAGCCAACCCTTGCACACTCGCTGTATGCGTAACATAAGGCGCTGTATGCGTAAAAGGCCGAGAAAATCCCAAGCAGTTCGCCAGGAAGTCACGAAAGGGTGTTAGATGCATTCAGCGGCCGCCCATTTCCTCTGCAGGCGTGGGGGAAAATGGTAATAACTCCACTTCTAGGGCGAGTACAACAATAATTCAAAGTATACATTAAAGAGGAATGTTCCATTTAATTTTTGGTAGCAAAAAAAATCGTAATTTTTTGGATTTGACCACCTCCGGCTCCCCTTAAGAAAAGGGTAAATGAAATAGCAAGAAAGAAATCACAAAAGAAAATTTTAAATTGATGAGGTCTGAAGACTGGTTGCGCCTTTCTGCTTGAGTGCAATGACTGCTAGGCTGATTTCCTTCGCGTATTTATTTATTTACATAATTGCATATTTTCTCTATAGTACAGTACGATTCATAATAGCGAATCCAACAATACGTAGTGTAGTTAGTCTAAGATCGTAATGGCGCACCGTAATTTCTAACACGGAAAATATTAGTGTTGTAATTACCGAATGTCAGCATTAACGTCTACCGTACTTGCTTAGCATCATTTCTCTTTTCAAAGAAACATTTAATTGCAAATTATTCAATTCATAATACTATGGTAAATATCCACCCCCATGAACCATGGACCTTGCCGTTGGTGGGGAGGCTTGCGTGCCTCAGCGATACAGAAGGCCGTACAGAAGGTGCAACCACAACGGAGGGGTATCTGTTGAGAGGCCAGACAAACGTGTGGTTCCTTTTCAGTAGTTGCAGGGGCAACTACTGAAGATTGACTGATCTGGCCTTGTAACACTAACCAAAACGGCCTTGCTGTGCTGGTACTGCGAACGGCTAAAAGCAAGGGGAAACTACGGCCGTAATTTTTCCCGAGGGCATGCAGCTTGAATGTATGGTTAAATGATGATGGCGTCCTCTTGGGTAAAATATTCCGGAGGTAAAATAGTCCCCCATTCGGATCTCCAGGCGGGGACTACTCAAGAGGACGTCGTTATCAGGAGAAAGAAAACTGGCGTTCTACGGATCGGAGCGTGGAATGTCAGATCCGTTAATCGGGCAGGTAGGTTAGAAACTTTAAATAGGGAAATGGATAGGTTAAAGTTAGATATAGTGGGAATTAGTGAACTTCGGTGGCAGGAGGAACAAGACTTTCGGTCAGGTGACTACAAGGTTATAAACACAAAATCAAATAGGGGTAATGCAGGAGTAGGTTTAATAATGAATAGGAAAAAAAATGGAAATGTTGTGTGGCTAGGGCCTCCCGTCGGGTAGACCGTTCGCCTGGTGCAGGTCTTTCGATTTGACGCCACTTCGGCGACCTGCGCGTCGATGGGGATGAAATGATGATGATTAGGACAACACAACACCCAGTCCCTGAGCGGAGAAAATCTCCGACCCAGCTGGGAATCGAACCCGGGCCCTTAGGATTGACAGTCTGTCACGCTGACCACTCAGCTACCGGGGCGGACAATAACGAATAGGAAAATAGGAATGCGGGTAAGCTACTACAAGCAGCATAGTGAACGCTTTATTGTGGCAAAGATAGATACGAAGCCCACGCCTACTATAGTAGTACAAGTTTATATGCCAACTAGCTCTGCAGATGACGAAGAAATTGAAGAAATGTATAATGAAATAAAAGAAATTATTCAGATAGTGAAGGGTGACGAAAATTTAATAGTCATGGGTGACTAGAATTCGGTAGTAGGAAAAGGGAGAGAAGGAAATGTAGTAGGTGAGTATGGATCGGGGCTAAGATATGAAAGAGGAAGCCGCCTTGAAGAATTTTGCACAGAGCATAAGTTAATCATAGCTAACACTTGGTTCAAGACTCCTAAAAGAAGGTTGTATACATGGAAGAATCCTGGAGATACTAAAAGGTATCAGATAGATTATGTAATGGTAAGACAGAGATTTAGGAACCAGGTTTCAAATTGTAAGACATTTCCAGGAGCAGATGTGGACTCTGACCACAATCTATTGGTTATGATCGGTAGATTAAAACTGAAGAAGCTGCAAAAAGGTGGAAATTTAAGGAGATGGGACCTCGATAACCTGACTAAACCAGAGATTGTACAGAGATTCAGGGAGAGCGTAAGGGAACAGTTGACAGGAATGGGGGAAAGAAATACAGTAGAAGAAGAATGGGTAGCTCTGAGGGATGAAGTAGTGAAGGCAGCAGAGATCAAGTAGGTAAAAAGACGAGAGCTAGTAGAAATCCTTGGGTAACAGAAGAAATATTGAATTTAATTTATGAAAGGAGAAAATATAAAAATGCAGTAAATGAAGCAGGCAAAAAGGAATACAAACGTCTCAAAAATGAGATCGACAGGAAGTGCAAAATGGCTAAGCAGGGATGGCTAGAGGACAAATGTAAGGATGTAGAGGCTTGTCTCACCAGGAGTAAGATAGATACTACCTACAGGAAAATTAAAGAGACCCTTGGAGATAAGAGAACCACTTGCATGAACATCAAGAGCTCAGATGGAAACCCAGTTCTAAGCAAAGAAGGGAAGCAGAAAGGTGGAAGGAGTATATAGAGGGTCTATATAAGGGCGATGTACTTGAGGACAATATTATGGAAATGGAAGAGAATATAGATGAAGATGGCCGGCCGAAGTGACCGTGTGGTTAAAGGCGCTGCAGTCTGGAACCGCAAGACCGCTACGGTCGCAGGTTCGAATCCTGCCTCGGGCATGGATGTTTGTGGTGTCCTTAGGTTAGTTAGGTTTAACTAGATCTAAGTTCTAGGGGACTAATGACCTCATAAGTTGAGTCCCATACTGCTCAGAGCCATTTGAACCATTTTTTGAACCATAGATGAAGATGAAATGGGAGATACGATATTGCGTGAAGAGTTTGACAGAGCACTGAAAGACCTGAGTCGAAACAAGGCCCCCGGAGTAGACAACATTCCATTATAACTACTGACGGCCTTGGGAGAGCCAGTCCTGACAAAACTCTACCATCTGGTGAGCAAGATGTATGAAACAGGCGAAATACCCTCAGACTTCAAGAAGAATATAATAATTCCAATTCCAAAGAAAGCAGGTGTTGACAGATGTGAAAATTACCGAACTATCAGTTTAACAAGTCACAGCTGCAAAATACTAACGCGAATTCTTTACAGACGAATGGAAAAACTAGTAGAAGCCAACCTCGGGGAAGATCAGTTTGGATTCCGTATAAATGTTGGAACACGTGAGGCGATACTGACCCTACGACTTATCTTAGGAGAAAGATTAAGGAAAGACAAACCTATGTTTCTAGCATTTGTAGACTTAGAGGAAGCTTTTGACAATGTTGACTGGAATGCTCTCTTTCAAATTCTGAAGGTGGCAGGGGTAAAATACAGAGAGCGAAAGGCTATTTACAATTTGTACAGAAGCCAGATGGCAGTTTAAGAATCGAGGGACATGAAAGGAAAGCAGTGGTTGGGAAGGGAGTGAGACAGGGTTGTAGTCTCTCCCCGATGTTATTCAATCTGTATATTGAGCAAGCAGTGAAGGAAACAAAAGAAAATTCGGAGTAGGTACTAAAATCCATGGAGAAGAAATAAAAACTTTGAGGTTCGCCGATGACATTGTAATTCTGTTAGAGACAGCAAAGGACTTGGAAGAGCAGTTGAACGGAATGGATAGTGTCTTGAAAGGAGGATATAAGGTGAACATCAACAAAAGCAAAACGAGGATAATGGAATGTAGTCGCATTAAATCGGGTGATGCTGAGGAAATTAGATTAGGAAATGAGACACTTAAAGCAGTAAAGGAGTTTTGCTATTTGGGGATCAAAATGACTGATGATGGTCGAAGTAGAGAGGATATAAAATGTAGACTGGCAATGGCAAGGAAAGCGTTTCTGAAGAAGAGAAATTTGTTAACATCTAGTATAGATTTAAGTGTCAAGAAATCATTTTTGAAAGTATTTGTATGGAGTGTAGCCATGTATGGAAGTGAAACATGGACGATAAATAGTTTGGACAAGAAGAGAATAGAAGCTTTTTAAATGTGGTGCTACAGAAGAATGCTGAAGATTAGATGGGTAGATCACATAACTAATAAGCAAGTACTGAATAGGATTGGGGAGAAGAGAAGTTTGTGGCACAACTTGACAAGAAGAAGGGATCGGTTGGTAGGACATGTTCTGAGGCATCAAGGGATCATCAATTTAGTATTGGAGGGCAGCGTGAAGGGTAAAAATCGCAGAGGGAGACCAAGAGATGAATACACTAAGCAGATTCACAAGGATGTAGGTTGCGGTAGGTACTGAGAGATGAAGAAGCTTGCACGGGATAGAGTAGCATGGAGAGCTGCGTCAAACCAGTCTCAGGACTGAAGACCACAACAACTACAACCTTCCCTGTGCCTACGTTTTTCTTTCCCATTTCTGTTATTGCTCCTTTCAGAGATGTCCATTCCTTTTCAACTGAACTGCCTTCTGAGTTATTCCTTATCGCAGTATCTACAGCATCAGAGAACTTCGAGAGCATCTCCTCATTCTTCAGTACTTCCGTATCCCACTTATTTGCCCATTGATTTTTCCTGACTAATCTCTTAAAGTTCAGTCTACTCTTAATCACTACTAAATTGTGACATGAATCTATATCTGCTCCTGGGTACGCCTTAAAATCTAGTATCTGATTTTTGAATCTCTGCCTGACCATGATGTAATCTAACTGAAATCGTCCAATACCTCCTTTTTCAAATAAACCTCCTCCTCTTGTGATTATTGAATAGGTATTTGCTGTTACTAACTGAAAGTTATTGCAGAACTTAATCTGCCTATCTCGTCTCTCATTCCTAGCACCAAGCCCACATTGTCCTGTAACCTTTTCTACTACTCCTTCCCTAGCCGAGCGGTTCTAGGCGCTTCACTCCGGAACCGCGTGACTGCTACGGTTGCAGGTTCGAATCCAGCCTTGGGCATGGATGTGTGTGATGTCCTTAGGTTAGTTAGGTTTAAGTAATTCTAAGCTCTAGGGGACTGATGACCTCGGTTGTTAAGTCTCATAGTGCTCAGAGCCATTTGAATCATATTCCTTGCCGCGCGGGATTAGCCGAGCGGTCTAAGGCGCTGCAGTCATGGACTGTACGGCTGCTCCCGGCGGAGGTTCGAGTCCTCCCTCGGGCATGGGTGTGTGTGTTTGTCCTTAGGATAATTTAGGTTAAGTAGTGTGTAAGCTTAGGGACTGATGACCTTAGCAGTTAAGCCCCATAAGATTTCATCCACATTTGAACATTTGAACCATATTCCTTCCCTTACAACTGCATTCCAGTCCCCATGGCTATTAGATTTTCATCTCCCTTTACGTGCTATATTACCCTCTCAATATCCTGATATGCGTTTTCTATCTCTTCGGCTCCCGCTTGCGACGTCGGCATGTATACCTGAACTATCATTGTCGGTGCTGGTTTCCTGTTGATTCTGTTGAGAAGAAATCTCTGAACTGTACACTGTATCTCGGCCTCTGCCCTTTCTTCCTATTTATAACGAATTCTAGTCCCATTATACCAGTTATTACCGCTGTTGATATTGCCCTATAATCATCTAACCAGAAATCCTTATCTTCTACATTCCACTTCACTGATCCCCACAGCAGTTTGAGCCTTACCATTTCCATTGTCAGTTTTTCTAGTTTCGCTACCTCGTTCAAACTTCTCCCACTCCATTCTCCGACTCGTATAACATAATCCTTCCATTGCTTTCTTACTTTTTCTCAGGTCACCTCCTCCTTGGCATTCGCCTCCCGGATCCGAATGGGGGTCTATTACGGAATATTTTGCCAATGAAGACTTCATCCGGTCACTTTTTTCAATTAAAGGCCACATGTCCTGTGGACCCAGAGTATGTGTCTCTGTGCTGCTTGAGGGTTTCCCGACGGACTAGTTGTAAATATGGTTCTCGGGCGAGACGTCGGATGGCGTTGTGAAAACTCCACAATATTTAGTCGGTGCAACTGAAGATGTTGCTCAGTGCGCCCACGGAATGTTGTAGAGTTTTCACAACGCCGTGCGACTCTTCACCCGAAAACCATATTTACAGTATGCGTCTTTAATGCAATGGTTTCCATTGTCTTCTGAACCCTCACGTCGTTGATCATTGCTGTGTTTTCACCCTTTAGGGGCAGTTTTCCACCCCCGAAGCTCTGTCCGTTCCTCCGTCCTCTTTGATAAAGCCGTTGGCAGAATGAAGATGACTTTTAACCCCGAAAGTCTTCGGCCACCATTGGTGTTGATTTTCATTTTGATTGTCAATCAAAGACGCTACTTTTAGACCGCCAGTTCTCCAAAAGAAGAAATTATACTTTTAATACCCTTTCTACGAGTAGTAGAACACAACGATCATCACTACAGTACTTTGGGAAGAAGAAAAAATACGTCGAATATGCAGTGATATTCTGTGCTTTTGTCACAAATGCACTTACTTTTAGGCCAATGCACAAAAGGACTCGTGCGTCAGCAGTCTTCGGCTACAGTCGTACCTATTTGGTTTGATCGGCCTTGGTATTTACTTTACAATGGAGAGGATAGCGAGGGCAGAGAGGTGTGCTATTTAAGCGCTTGCGCGTTGACGCCGGAGATTAGCCGGTTTGGAGAGAGTCAGGTGACCAGTGAGCCTACGGCGTGGTTTCCAGCGGCTTAGGCGTCAAGTTTGCTGCAGGTGTCTGGACGTTCGGCACACCGTGTGTGTGTTAACTAAAGGGCAGCGCCTGTTGACATTGGTTGTTGTGGCAGCGAGGACAGTCTTGACTCGTGTGAGTGGTGGGGCATAACTTGGTGTTGCCGTGTCAGCTTAATGAGATGCATTTGTGCCGATCAACCTTCATTCTGGAATATAAACAGAGCTGAGTTCTCACTAGTGCTGTGGCCGTCCTTCCTAGACCCGATCATCTGTCGCCACGATGTTGCTTTAGTTACAGTCACGGGAAACTGTAATATTCAAACCGTGTTCCTAAATATTCAGATCCTTGAAAAAGCGGTGAAAAATTGTTGTATATTGATAGACTAGTTTTTAGCGATCTGGTTAAAGAGTGTTTATTTACGTAAAACCTCGGAAAAGTTCAGTAAGTACTTAATTAACTGCCAGTGATGTAAACAGTGCTTAACCTTACAGTGACCTGGTTGCCGGTCACATTATTTGTTATTGTAGTATTAACTAAACTGTTATGAATACAGAACTACGGATAACTAAAGATGCCGTTTTAAACTTGTAAGGCATATACATTGTGTGTTGTTGTGTACTGTTAGCTGCTTGTAGTAATCGCTTGTTTACACTAGTTTAGCCGTTTTCAATATTTGCAAATTCGGCCTGAGCCATAGGAAGTGGAAGACCCGCCAATTTGACTCGTACTATTAATGGTTGAATACGACACCATCTGCGTGAGTTATTTCTTGTTAACTTCATTTACTCTCTTGTGAGCTGCCTGACTTGTAATCACACAATTCGGATCTGTAACTGTTTTCTGTTTGCTACAACCCTGAGTCTTGATATTATCAAGGATTTAGATTAGGCTTCAAGGATTTGTTGCAGGATGTATAAGTTATTGTGAGTTTCTCTTAGAATGTGTCACTGAGTTTCAAGCCAAGTGTGGGAACTTAAATTTGGTACAGTTGAGCAGAATATTCCTGTATTATTACTAGTTTAGACTACTATCAAAAATTGTAAAATTTAGAAATATTACGTAACTACAGTTTCAGTTAACTAAGACTGGCTTTATAGAAACATATTGAAGTTGTAAGTGAATTTCAGGTTCCATTGACCGTTCACTGGTTTTCCATGCTGTGCCCTTAAGTTCCAGTCTGTGGTTGATCACATTAATTTTTTTTTTTTTTAATTTACTTACTTCAGAATAGAGTGTCAGTTTTACCTTGTAAAGAAAATAGCGTGAATATTCTGCTCAATGGCTTTGAATAGAGTTTTTGTTCATTTTATTGAAATGTTTAAAACTATCTTCTTATTAGTTTTCATTATTGCTTTATTGTGTTTTGAAACTGATTGTAATAAAGTCGTTTTCAAAATGAATCATTTAATCTCGGCCCATCGCCTCACCACTCCCTGCCTGCTCCATACTACTACACACAATCCAATGTTTTGGTATTGAATATGTTGTGTTCCTAAAAAAAAGATTTTAGAAAGTGTGGGAGTTATTTATGTCTGTTATAGCCTGTTTATTGCACTCAAAACATTTTCCTGCGGCCAATTTCGATATCTGAGAATACGCACAAGTCAGACGATGACGGTTCCTGTCATCAGCGACATCCCTTAGTGTTGCCATAGAGACATTCGTGGTCTGTCCTCTTGCACTGTTCAGCATGAACTAACCGTAGGACTTTTCGTTAGCTGTTAGTCCTTTGAAAAGAATGTTGCGATATATTGTTGACATATATTTCTGAAGTCGTAGTTTGGTGGGGAAAGGTCGTTCCAGTACTCCGTGCTGTGTACAAGGACTTGCGATGTAATTGATGAGAATTTTCAGATCTCCAATGCCGAGTCTTCTGCACGTCACATACGCCGAGAAAAGAAAATGTGTTTCAGGACGAGCGTCATCATCATGCACTCTCTGTGCATTACTGCCGTCGAGCAACAGTGTCGGAATTGATCACTCGATGCTCTACCGTCACTTTGTAACGCTTGGGTTAGAGTTTGCGCAAACTCTGTGTGCAGATATTACTGACATACCAGCCGAACTGTTAAATGGTGCAACATTTTTTCCAGATCTCTTTCCACTGTTGCTCTTAATTCGTCAAGTTCAGCCGAAACAGGCACGCAATATTGCCAAAGCCCAGGGAACTGACCATACGCGAAATTCTGAGCATGCCTTCCAGGGTGCTTGTTTCCGTGCAACGCTTATGCTGTCCGTAAGGTACAGTATCATCGCCTAAACAAATGCTATTCAGACATGCTTCACTAACACGTATTGCCTTTTCTTTTCATTTATTTTGGAAATTGCATCTAAAGTGGTATACAGTCTCCCGTTAAGATGACTTCATTTCCAGTCTCCTTCCCTACTCTTCCTACAGTGAAAGCTTAGTCACATCGCTCGCCCTTTTCCTCACTCATCACTTAAACACCCTATAGGTTAAGTAAATTCCCAGATCGCATAAATGATCCGATTTTCGTGCCTTTAACGTGAATAAGACGAAATTATTTTTGGGATTTCTTCGACATTTTACATTACTTCAGCATTCCATGAGTATTGTCCAGGAGCCTCATTACTGCTACGGAAAATTTTTTGGAAATTTGTGGTAAGGACTGTGGGACCATACCGCTGAGGTTATCGGTCCCTAGGCTCACACGCTACTTAGTCTAACTTAAACTAATTGACGCTAAGGACAACACACACACACCCATAGCCGAGGGAGGACTCGAACTTCCGACGGGGGGAGCCGCGCGAACCCTGACAAGACGCATGAGACCGCACGGTTACCCCGCGCGGCTTTACTGCTACGTTTCAAGACTGTACTCTAGTTTGCTGGTTTGACCAGCAGAGGCTCTTCAGACATTTCAAATTTTCATAATATTCTGGATGGTTAATAGCTTACAAAAGCCTCATTACTTGCACTGAGAGGGACTGCGATGAGGATTTTGAATTCGTAATAAGCACTATCTCCATTTTCATAGTTTCATTTTTCAGTTTTTTTTTCACAGATGTCACACACGGTAATTTCATTTTCATCACATGGGTCGGGATTTAGGAGGAGCCTACCATCTTATTTGCACGCCTATGTTTCCACGACACGCGATCACCTGTTTTGCATACGTCGGAAAATCACATACATCTGATCTCTTTCATATTCGACTCTTACATTCTCATCCAAACACACACGCACACACACACACACACACACACACACACACACACATCACACATGTACGCACAGGTGCGCGCGAGGGCGCCTCTGCGATAACATCCCGCACATGCGCACCCATCAACACATACAACCACGCACACACAAAGCTCCTTCCTGGCAGCTAACTCAGCTACGCGTGGACTTCAGATAGCACGTTAAATATTATTATGACAGGCCAAGGAACTTTTAATGAATGCTGCAGTACACTTCAAAGTAACACAGATGCATGACACATGACACTGTTTTTCAGTATATCCATAAACAACGATCTGTACGTTCTACCAACAGTTCAAATCCTCAGCGACAGAAAACTGCTCTTTGGTTACAGACCCTTTCGAGAACAACAGTGAGAATGTCCTCATCGTCGGAAAATTAGCGATTTCCGCAAAACAATTGCTCAGTTGACTGGACAATGTTGTCTGTGGTCGACATCGAGGGCTTACTTTCCGATCATCGTCGCTCATGTCTGTTTGGCCTTGGTCAAATAGTGACACCATTACATAATAGCTAGAAGCGACTTTAAATTTGGTCCAAAGGCGAATCTGTGTGCAATGTCCTGCATACTTCACATTTGTAGTACATTTCACTGCCACACTGTGATGCACCTGTTGTTCGTACCACAGCAAAACAGTGTGCAGGCAACCTGGCACATGTCCCTCTTCTGATAATGCGCCACTCTTGATTGGCAATGGTTTTAGCATGGGGCAACATGTGTAACTTACTTATTGAAGTGCTCGCATAGATGTCACATACCACACAGCTGCGGAAGGTAGTCATAGACGTGCGCTAACCTGGCAGCTCCAATGCTCGTTAATCGGAAAGGGAACGTGAGCAAATGTCGAGTAAGGAGTAACGACGGACATGTTGAGGCTCTCTAACAACATTCCTACTCTCAAAACTGTCCAGACCACTGTAATGACTGACGTATTTTGAATTTCTCATTGATATTGGTACAGGACATACAGCGTCAAATTCGCTTGTTACTTATCCTCCGCAGCACTATCCAATAGTAGTACGTACTGTGACAACATGCAGAGCGAGGAGAAACTGTTCTCATGATCTACAGATTATGACATAACGACAGTTAACGTGCTAGTGCAATTCCCTTAGGTACTTGCCTGCAGCTCTAGCAGAACACAAAGCGCCATCAATTCGTCGGTGCACTGTTTTTGTAATACTAGCCAGATACAATACTACCCGATTAATTTCTTCATTGAATTTTCCAGTCGCTTTTCTGTTGCGTGTACACCATGATGATGGTAACATCTTCTCCTTCGTCGTATATCATACCAATCACTCAAGTATTTAAGCCTTACACATTGGTAACCATTTACACGTTTTGCACTAGATTCTCGCGTCAACATACTCAGTACTGGATTTGAGATTTGGACATTTCCGTAAACATTCGCATGTCCAAAACAAAGTCTCATAAATCGCGTGAGAAGTAATTCACAGGGCATCAATCAGCCTATAGCACAAATATGGAGCTGATTTACCAATAGAAGTAGTTATCAACCTTGAGTTGGATAATATAGCCTTACGAGAGGTACCACATTTACACACTGATCTTTTTTTATTTTCCTTCATTCATAGGAGCTTCAGTGTATGCTGTAATGATAAGGTCGTCGATGTCAGCCTGCATTGTCACTATTACTACGTGGAGATCTTCGTCTCTACAAAGTGGCACAATCATGCTGTAACAGTGTAATGTGGAGGTAGCAGACTTCGTAATATTTATAGCCATTTTTTTTAAGCTACGCTTACTGGAAGTCCTAACTTAAGCGATGTGGCACAGGGCTTTACATTAAGCGTATATTTAAGCTGAGGCAGCATCATAGGTTGATAGATTCTCTAACGCTATTTCGTGTTGTGACCCTCAGAATCACGACAGTTTCCACATCAACGAGTACATCTACGTATCTGTATGTTATAGAGAATAGCATTAGTTTAATATGTGTTGCATTTGTTTAGCATTTATAACAATGGAGGCTGGTCATTTCATATCCTGCGTAAGGCACTGGGTGCATTTTGATGCCTCACTGTTTTTGCAAGGCGTACGAAGTCTAATTTTCGAAGCGATAAATATGTATTTTCTTTATTTTCTGGGATGTCGACTCTGACATTGTCCTTGAAACTGTCACGCCGCTCAGTGTTAACATCTTTGCTAGTGCATTTAAATTTTACATCTACATATATACTCCGCAATCCACTATACGGTGCGTGGCGGAGGGTACCTCGTACCACAACTAGCATCTTTTCTCCCTGTTCCACTCCCAAACAGAACGAGGGAAAAATGACTGCCTATATGCCTCTGTACCAGCCCTAATCTCTCTTACCTTATCTTTGTGGTCTTTCCACGAAATGTAAGTCGGCGGCAGTAAATTTGTACTGCAGTCAGCCTCAAATGCTGGTTTTCTAAATTTCCTCAGTAGTGATTCACGAAAAGAACGCCTCCTTTCCTCTAAAGACTCCCACCCGAGTCCCTGAAGCATTTCCGTAACACTCGTGTGATGATCAAACCTACCAGTAACAAATCTACCAGCCCGCCTCTGAATTGCTTCTATGTCCTCCCTCAATCCGACCTGATAGGGATCCCAAACGGCCGAGCAGTACTCAAAAATAGGTCGTATTAGTGTTTTATAAGCGGTCTCCTTTACAGATGAACCACATCTTCCCAAAATTCTACCAATGAATCGAAGACGACTATCCGCCTTCCCCACAACTGCCATTACATGCTTGTCCCACTTCATATCGCTCTGCAATGTTGCGCCCAAATATTTAATCGACGGGACTGTGTCAAGCGCTACACTACTAATGGAGTATTCAAACATTATGGGATTCTTTTTCCTATTCATCTGCATTAATTTACATTTATCTATATTTAGAGTTAGCTGCTATTCTTTACACCAATCACAAATCCTGTCCAAGTCATCCTGTATCCTCCTTCGACGACACCTTCCCGTACACCACACCATCATCAGCAAACAGCCGCACATTGCTATCCACCCTATCCAAAAGATCATTTATGTAGATAGAAAACAACAGTGGACCTACCACACTTCCCTGTGGCCCTCCAGATGATACCCTCACCTCCGATGAACATCCACCATCGAGGAGCAGTCCATGTACCTCTGCAGTTTAAGTGATATCTCGGTAGTAAAAACGCCTTATTCCTTCCTTCCCTAATGAGACAACTGTGTTACGCTTGTGCTGCTGGTGGTGTAGTTAGTTACAGGTTTTTGTTTTTGCGAGCTATAGTTTTCATTCACGCAACTGCACAGGTTGAATACACAGTTTACGTACTTAGGTGTCGCTGCAGCATGACCATCACACTTTTCGCACAACTGACGTATTTTTAGAATATTGTGAGCAATATTACAGAAAAAGTACAATCTGTAAAACTTTTATGGAGCTTTTTGATTGAAAACAGTAGTTATTGTGCATAGCTTTCTTTAGGGATGTGTAATTTGTAAGAATAGAAAGAACTGGCAATCAATAGCATCATTTACATTTTTTCTAGTAAATACCATCATACATTGTATTTATTCCTGCTAAAATGTTACTTGAGAACAATTTAAATGTGAGAATATATACTTTGAGTACGTGTTGCGACACACATCAAGAATAGGCCTAATAATTTACATTCAGTGTATTTTCCTGCTTACCACAGCTTTTAGCTAACACATGTTTTTCTGCAGTTATAGGCCTAGCGAGGTTAGTTTTACGACATCACATTATTAGACGTAACTTTTGAAATGTCAGCTGTTGTTAGATATGGAAATCGAGCATAGGGGTACATACTTTAAAATTTTGGTCATTAATTTGGCAAATATGTATGTATGTGGAAATTAACTCATGCTTTCTTTTACGATGCATATGCACGTGATGTCACAGCCATTGATTTGGCTCTTACAGTGATTTTTCGTGTATTGACCTCAAGTAGGCCATTGATAGTCAGTGGAAAAGATTGTACTTTTTAAATTCTCATGTTTGCGGTTCACGGTCATATAAAAATGTAGCGTTGGGGAACACACGCTTTTGGGCACTAATTTGGCCAATATGTGTACAGTGGAAATTAACGCCCACTTTCTTTTGTATTGCAGATGTATTTTTGCTATATTGTGACATCTCATTAATTTTAGATCCTACTGCGTTTTTTTCGTGTATTAATCTCAAGTAGCAATGTAAAAATTGCACTTTTCCCGCTGCCAACTTGTTTTGAAGATATTTTAGAAAATTTTCAAAATCTTCAATATGCAAAATAAATAATTTACCACTTTATTGCGTTTTCTAACAGTGCAGCAATCTATTGGCGTCAGTAAGAAACCGTGGTATACTGATCAGACTTCACACTCAGTTTTACAGTACAGACATCTGATTGTGACGGTAAGCACTTGTTTTCTACAATGCAGTCATCTGCTGGTTACAGAAGCTAGCAGAATGTAAAACAGGATTCGATTTTATTTACATTTTCAGGATTTGTGGGATAGTATTTAAGGTAAAACTCGTTTTCAACAAATACGAATTCCTAATTCGTTATTTATATTTCATAAGCAAATGTTGGTTTTTAATTGTTTATAGGGAAATATGCTGTTTAGTTATTCCAGTATTCCATGATGAATGACTTGTAGATTCAAATAAAATTTGCCAATGTGACTCGTGAGACACTGTTCACGTGTGCCGTCGCAGTCCTCCGTATTATGTGCGCCGTGTCAACAAGTGTTTGTGTTTTTCTCGTCCAGCGTGAACGGCTTCATGTTTATTGTTTTTTGTATCTACATTTTTTGCCCGCCGTTTTTATTGTATTGTCTGTGTCACCTATATGTCATATTATTGTACCACTTAAGGCTGAAGAGCGGCGTAATATGCTGCTGACAGCCCGCCTGTATGAGGTGCTTAAAATTACAAGAAAGAAAAAAAAACTCGTGAGACAGTATTTAAACGAATTTTTGGATGTCATTAATGCAAACATAATTGACAGAACTTTTCTGCAGTTCCTATACTCTGTATTACTTGGCCAGCAAATAGGGGCGTGGGGCGAGGTGGCCTCCCCCACCTCTCCCCTCTCCCCTCCCTCTATATACCCTTTGCACGAGGCTGGATGTGCAGCTGCTGAAATGATGATTCCTGGAATGGCCTTGGAGATAAGGAGGTGCGGATGCTAATGTGACAAGATGCCTGATCCCACTCCCCTCCCCACCTTGACCTTGACCTTGACCTTGACCTTGACCTTGGCATGTGGCAGGATGTCATGATTCCCAGTATAGCTTTGGAGATAAGGAAGTGCTGATGTGATGTCACCGCAGTGTAACATGTACACTTGTGTCAGCTGTAATAAGACACCACAGATGAAAAAATGATGACAGATGCCGAGTCACAGTTTTTGGCTCGTATGCTCATTGCCCTACTATTCTCGTGGACGAGCAGAGAGAGAGAGCTGGGCTTTGTAAGACCGTTGTTAGCGGAATTCTACTCAGCAGCTTTCCGCTCATCACGTGCTGTGGTCGGAAATGCTTGGTCCAGCATATGGGCTTCTCTGTATGACTCTCTTCTATCCATGGGTCGTTGCCGTTGCAGTATATCTTGCACATCACGAAGTGTTATGGTATGACAAACAATTACTTTAACAGTGTCGTTTCGGCAGTTCGAACATGGATCATTCCAGTCGGAGGAGAAAGACAGACAGAGAGAGAGAGAGAGAGAGAGAGAGAGAATTGCCGGGTCCGCGAATACACAATCTCCCTGCAGTCTGATTACCGGAACACTGACGAGTGCGTCCTTGTAGATTGGATTCGTTCAGGATTTTATTTTTGTGTGTCGCAATTCCCGAAAACTTTAGTTTAGAATCCTCATAAAAGATTCTTCTGACTCATTTATCGGAACGGATTTAGTTGTCTTTGATTGCAGGCTACCTGCCCACTTTGGAATCTGATAAAGTCTAGCCATAACATGCAGTGAACGTCCACAATAGGCTCGCCGAAGCTCTTGTGTCGTTCCAGAGACGTGGGTGGGCAGCCACTCTCCCGTTATCTGGAGACAGCCATTATCTCTGTCAATCAGTGGCTTGAGTACACAACCGAGATTTCCGTTGCTCTATTTCCTGACGTGAACGACCTCCAAGCATTCACATCTGTTTACGACGTATATGCTGTAACTTGCAGCTGTTGTATATTCTCCCATAAATGTATTACACATCAATACCGCAGCGCGAACGTATAATTGCGCGTTGTTATCCAGTAAAAAATTTGGAGGAATACTAGCTTCTTTCGTAGGTGCGAGTGGGTCACAGTTTGGTTCAACGAACTTAGAGAGCTCGCACTGTGCATCACAGGAGCGCCTACTCTAAAATCCTGATGATGTATTAAGCATGAGGTAACGATATTACATAATAATAAATACGCCTCTCGGTTAAAAAGCATGATACTGCAATTAGAAAAATTTAAGATATTACCTAGGTGTCCCAAGAGTGGATCTTATCATACAGTATCGTAGATCAAATAATAAGAAAGGAATTGTTAGTGGCAGACTATGCATTCCTCATCAGTCATTTCATACTTTCGAGGAACAGAATTAGGTCTAAATGTAGCCACATTGACCTGCTCTCTATACTTCACCTAGCCTCAAAATAGGACGATTGCGACAAAACGCGGGAGACGTTAACATTGTTATGAGGGCAGGAAATTTACACAGTATCAAATAGTAAATAAAACTGACTACTGCATCGACTTACAATTGTAAGACGGAATAGAATTATCCGTAGTCAGCTGCCAGGAGCCATCTTCAGATCTATAAAGAAACTTGAAAACAGAGTTAATATTCTGGTTGACTACGAAGACACTGGTGTCTAGGAATCATAAAGTTTTACTTTTATCGGTAATTGCAACATAATAAGTCGGTTGTAAGATTCTTCGTTATGCACGTCTCTCATTACTGGTAAACTGGACGACAAAATTTCAGACATTTGTCTGTCGCTGATCGTTAATTCATTTGTTTCCGAGTTTGTAGTGTTGATCTAAACTTGTGTTTTCTATGTGTGAGAACTGCCAAGACTGAGTAGGTGCCCGGGAAAAGAGAAATTTAGAGGCAATAAGTATATTAGAGTGCATAATACCTTGTGTGAAACTGTTACATGTCACACCTTGTGAGCATCAAATGCCGTAGGTACTAAATTATATAACCAGCCAAGTTCGTAGAAAACTTCATTTTTATCCTGTACTTTAAAAATGTAGCAGTGATAACGTTAATACCCTAAATCGGAATTAGACTCTTGCTGTTAACCATGTGTTGCTATGCTATCTGATCTCACTACCTAGCTTCTAAGAGCAAACATTGCGAAGGTGATATTTTTTATTTGAAAATCCTTTAAAACGAAAAGAAATTCTGATCAAGTGATTTTAAAATGTGTGACACGTGTGTCTTCAGTACGAACAATGACATCCCGTGCAACGATAACCAAACTATTTGGAAACAAAACTAGGATTGTGTGGGTCCTTAGATGCATTGCAAAAAGGCAGATATTCTGCAAGCATATTCCTCGGCACCGTTGTGGCTTACTTTATACAACATAATTATTTGGAGTATTATAGCAGGTGCGTATGGGTTTTCACTGAAGAGAACTGCTCAAAAAGTTGTGTCTGAAAGTAATGAATGTGAACCAACAATTATAATTGCACCCTTTGATGGTAGCTGGCAGACACTTGGACACATTTCCCTGCTTGGAATAATTTCAGCTACTTCCATTGAAAGAGGAAAAGCGCTTGATGCGATAATTATGTCGAAATTCTATTTCATCAGCAGTCAATATGCAGACGTTGAGTACGTTTCTCAGAAGAGCGGGGATCGGCTCTGAGGTGGAATGGAAGGGCCTGTCTTGTTAAATATTATCAAACGAACAGTTGAAGGCACAGGTTGTCTCTTACGTTGGTTACATAGGAGACGGCGAAAGGTTTATCCCTAAAAGAGTTGTTGCTAAAAATGATTACGATTCCAGAAATTCTGTCTACAAGCTAGAATGTGTAACTCATGTGAAAAAAAGGCTGTAGACGGACAAGTGAAGGAGAAAGCCGGAGAGAGGCTTGAAGATGAGAAGGTATAGAATGGCAAGGAGCACCTCACCACCTCAGAGACAGCTAACATTCAGAATTTTTATGACTTAGGCGCAAGAAGAAATAGAAATACTCCAGAAGCCACGAAGTTAGCTGCCTGGGCTGTACTTTTTCCACAAACTGCCAATAGATGAAAACCGTTATAATTATCTTGCTCTCTCCCCTTCCGAACCACAACTAGCACCCATGGCTGGTGTCGGTAGCAACAAAAGTATGACTAATGTATGAGCACAAACATTCATTAGCAACATACGTTATGAACAACACTAAGAAAATATTCAGCCAATGCCCACAGTTGTTAAGGAAATTCCTTCATAAAACATTTCGAAACTTTAATACAGTGTAAATTCAGTTATATAGGTTGATAGCAACATTACAATAGCTACGTAATGAGCAGAAGCGTAGAAAAATAATAATTTTATAAACATCCACTCAGTGTCTAATTGTAGGTGTAGACATGATAGTAGGAATAGAAATACCGAAAAATTAAAAACATAAAATATCTGTTTGATGAAAGTGCTGTGAACTATTATTTTGACATTCAGTATTCAATAGCAAGATGACGGACTATTCATAAATCAGTAACAAAGTGGTTTTCATATAATAACAGGGTATAATTAAATGTCCTTTACGGACTTTGAAGACAGGTTTCTCACACCAAAATGAGAAAAAAGTCTAGTAAACATGGTCTCTAAAATATATCAGTAAGAGCACTTGTTCATCTCCTGTACTGTGAAACAAATCTCTTCTACTGAACTAGTGCTCATACCTCGTAAGGTATGCATTCTAGAGCCCATGTTTACTAGACTTTTTTCCTTTTTTTTAGCGTAAGGAACCTGTCCTCAAAGTCTGTAAGCAGAATTTAGTTACACTCTTCAATAACCTATTCGCCAACCGGGCGTTAAGACCTAATGTTGCTTCATTTCTTTTACGATAAGTTACCTTTGAATAGTAGTACTGTTGAAGTTAAATTAATTAGAAACCAGAGAAATAAAGAATATGAACTGCGTGACAAAAAAAAGTTAAGCATCCAGAAGGGAGGGAGGAAACTAAATGAAACTTCACAGGTTGAGAGGGTATGTAACACTATTTTAGTGATTAAAATACCGAGTCGGATTTACATATAGCTTGGCAATATGAGTCCACTTATCAGCATGATATCCCCTCAGGCCTGATTCGGCTGGGAAAGTTTTCATAATGCCTTTATATCCTCTCCTGAGGCAAACTGGTCTCCAGCTGTTGTAGCTGGGCCTTGATATACTGCATACTGCCTCCTGAGACAGAACTGACGTCCGAGCAGGTCCCATACATGTACACATGTTCTACTGGGGACGGATCTGGGGATCTTGTTGGCCACGGCAGTACCTCAGGATCACACAGACGGATGACAGAGACACTTACCATAGGTGGACGAGCATTGTGTTGTTTGAAAATGGCATAACGATCCTGTTGCATGAGAGGTAACTCGTTAAGGCGCTGGATGTCAGTAAGGAATCGTTGCGGCGGCAGTGTTCCCTTAACCACCACCAGCCGACCCCTGAAGTCATAGCCTATGGCTCCCCACACTTTGACGCGAGCAGTAGCGCCTTCTTGCCACTCCAAAACATTGGACGAATGGGACCTTCCCAGGTCGCTACCACACACTACGATCGTTCGTGACAGTGCGGAACCGCGATTCATCGGATTCATCGCTGGGCACAATACCAAGCCATTCATCCCCATTCGATGCTTCACGGCTCGCCACCAATCCAAGCACAGCCATTCGTATTGTGGTGGTAACGGCAGCCTACGCATAGAACTATAATTCACTAGTCTGGCTGCTGTTAGTCTCCGACAGTGGCGCAGTATGACTCAGAATGTGACAGGGAGTCCATTAGTTGTTCACGGATGGCAGACGCATATGTGAATGGGCTACGATGTGTTTGGTGGACAGTACGGCGATACTCTCGAGTGTTGCTCAGGCGTGCTCGATAGGAACGTTGACAACAAATAGCTCTACCGATGCAGTCCAAAATCCGGCCATTTTCACATTCGAATGCCTTACAAATCGGCCAGCCGACCACGTGGAGACCCACAACGAGGTTTCTTTCGAACTCGGTGCTGATAACCCTGTCTCACACGAGTACGGGGCCCTTACCTATCCTTTGGTGAAACCAATCAATATATGAGACTACTAACACCCCTTATATGCTCTACCAGGCCTGGCAACGACACTAAACACGAACAACACTAATGTATTATGGTGATCGTTTTACATGTCACAGAAAATGCAACACTAACAATTTACAAACCCACAGGTGGAGTATACGGGTTCGAAGTAACATTGTTATCCGACCTCGTCTTCTGGGTGCTTCACTTTGTTTGTCAGGCAGTGTAGTTAAGTATTATGGGAGAAGTAAAGGATTACGTCAGCACGAATACAGGTCTGGTCAATTAATAGGAGTATGTTTCAGGAAAGTTAATGGTTAGCTGTCTCTAAAAATGACACCTCATATGTTGCAACAGACGAGTTATACAAATTTTAAAACAAGCCTTCAGTGAAGAAACTCTTCCAGTTCGGTGCCGACCGAACCTTTATTGTTCGCGAAGACGAGGTTGTAATAACTGCACCCCACCCAGAACCAGACGAGTGGTCTTCCATCAAATTCTCTGTCCGTCAGAAGGGAGGTAGAATACTTTCCATAATGAAAGATATCCATGCCAGAAATTTCATTTTGACCTGCAAGGTGTTTCTGAAGATACGCTACATGTCTACTCATATTTGTCACTACTCTCAACTGGATTCTTAGTTAAGTAATGTAAATACGTTTAACAAATTGTCAGCAACTTAGTTGAAGTACGAATCAATCGGAGCGACATATCACATGTGAAATTTACAGTAAGTACTTCATGTTAAATGCTATTTACAAGTTCCCATGATACACTATAACATTTTAATCTGATCACATCTGAGATGTTAGCCAAGGATATTGGGACAAGTCAAGAAGGGGTGCCAGATCGTAATTCCACATTGACACAAAAGATTCAAGTCTACTCTCATCAGTATGGAAGTATTTGCGAGACGCGTTGAAGTGTGTTTTTCGATCTTGTACTACGTTCTTACAGTGAGGTAACTTTGATGAAAATCGATCAACTTATTGTCCGTGAAGCACTGCAGATACGTCCTGATACTCTGCCCGAAGACAAAAACGGATGAGTTACTGTTCAGTATCGCGGAAAACAACACGAAGAAAATGTTTTGACCCATGGAAGGAACGAATATTGATATGTATGTATTGAAATGGTCATGATTTGTTGTCGGACACCACTAATTTGACATGTTTGGGAAGCCCGCAAATTTGCAGCGTCCGTCAGTTTTATTTCGTCAGACCTCGTACAATTTTCCAACGGAGAGTAAGTACAAGTCTGAACTAAACTGCTCGTCCACTGCCAAAGAGATGGTACATTTTAGTGACTATTTTCACAGTTTTAGGAAACAGTTTACGCTCGAAAAAAGCATTGCAAAGAAATACATTCTTTGTTTTGAGGCAATATATGTCTACTGTATCTATTAGACGTCCTGGAAAAAAGGTCCTGCATAACAGACTGACGCAACTTTGGTATATGGGAAAGTTAGCTGCAGCCGTAGCCTCTGGGGAGGATGCCTGTAAACTGTTCACAACGACCAATCTGTGGAACACGGGCGTACATTCTTTTTATATTTCATGTTATATTAGACGTATGTTTTCAATTATAGTCTGAAACAACTTATGACAGATTACGAACGGAGAGTACTCACCGTGGCCGACGGCCAGCCCACACAGGACCGTTGCCGCCAACAGGACACGCGCCGCCACCGCCATGGTGTCTGAGGCAGATGCCCGGAGCTGTCCGTGTATAAAGCCAAACACTCTTATCAGCACTCTGATCGTCAGTAAAAGTGGTATTCTTGCTCCTGACGAAGCAGAAGATAACGCACGCTACAGTGATTGTCTCCATTTGTTTGGAGCCAAACACTTTGTAAGCTGCCACAGATTTCGTAACTGTTCACACAAGATTACGAACACAGTTTATGCCCTGAAATATAGCTACAGGCAGTGAGTATGACCCTTTGCTAGCGCAATCTGCATTTTTAATAGTCATCAAATGCAACAAAAAAGGGATAGAGGGGAGGAAGTCGCTCGGAAGTACAACAAGTGAATACTGAACATGTGCCCGAATGCAAAACACGTACAACTTCAAAGTATAATAAATTTCACCTTATACGTCAGGTTTTTGCAAGGAAAAATGAAAAGTGCAAATGGAAACTGCTCTTAGTGGCAAATCTCACATTTGTCGGAAGAATCAAAAAACAATTTATCTCTTTTTGTATAAAACTCATTTGGGGAATGGGAAGTTGTACTGACACCTCAGACATGCTGTCCATTTCATCAGTGCCAAAAGTGATGCGAGAAATTAGAAAATCAATAATTTATTAAGACCTTCTAATAAGGGAAGACCTCAGACACGGCCAACCGATAGGGCTCGTATTTGACAGGTCTCTTGTATACAGAGTAAAATGAAAGACTCTTAAGTATTTAGACACAACACGCCTCCAGTTTTTGAGAAAACCGCCCCCGAATTTCGTGGCGCGTAATAGACTCAAAACTGACGTGGTCGATAGATAACTGGAAACCGAGCATTTTTTCGTCATCATCGTATACGAGGACCACAAACGAGGAAAGAAACTGCTGCAGCTGCCACTTATGTAACTACAAGGCAAAGGCAGCTCAACGAAAGACCAAGGCATCTAGCTGAGATGCAGAGAACCAATGTTCGATTCCCAAACTCTTTTATTTGAAATTCTTTCCCGTATTGAAATCGTATTAATGGGAGGCTTAATAAGGTAATTAGTAATAGGCAAATAAATTTGTCAAACGATTTGGATTAGTAAAGATTTAAAATTTTGATCCTGGTTGCCTTACAATGGCTCTTTTACTTACTCTGTTGCAAGTCCTCACTTTCCTTCGATCAACTGAGTGGACGATCCTTTTCATATACGCATTCGAAGCAACTATTCACACCAAAAACATCTAATGAATGCACGTTCCTTCGCAAGACCTGGCGGAAAACAGACTTGGTTTACATTCAAAAATATTTATTTTTCGGGAATTAATTTTAATGCATATCACCTGTACGATAAAAACGGTTGAAAAATAGATCCTTGAAGTTGATCATGAATTATACTATGTACGGTTGTTGTATCCGAACGGTTGTGCAGTTCCCGGTGGGTTTCCAGAAGCACAATGCAATTTGGAATATACCAAATAAGGTTCTGTAACACCCCTCGCTGTAAACAAGCAACGCTCGGTCGGCAGTCTGCGGTCCCTCTTGACGAATTCGCAGCGGTGTAGCTCGGAACTGTTTCCATGCAACGAGACTTAAAATTTTAATTCCCTGCTAATCCAAGTCGTTTGAGAAATTTATTTGCCTACCCCGTTATTATTCCTTATTGATTACCTTATAACCCTCCTGTTCTTACCAATTTCGATAGAAAGCACAATTTAATAAAAGTTCCAGATTGCATTTTGAGAAGCGAACACAGGTTCTCTGCTCCCCAGTCAAATGCCTTGGTTGCTACGCCAGTGGCATTTTTATGAACAGAGTACCTTATGGATACATAAGCGATAATCCTAACGGTTTCTTTCCTCGATTTTCCAACATCCACACATGATGATGAAAAATAGTCAATTTTCAATTAGCTGTCGATTCCATTCATTTTGAGTTGATTGCAGGGCTTGAACTTTAAAACCAGGAAAGTTGGTTGGTTGTTTTGGGGGAAGAGACCAGACAGCGAGGTCATCGGTCTTATCGGATTAGGGAAGGAAGTCTGCCGTGCCCTTTGAAAGGAACCATCCCAGCATTTGTCTGGAGCGATTTAGGGAAATCGCGGAAAACCTAAATCAGGATGGCCGGACGCGGGATTGAACCGTCGTCCTCCCGAATGCGAGTCAAGTGTGCTACACCGGGAAAGTGTTGAGCCAAAAACAGGGTGTATCAAATATAATCATCCGATTTGGCACGTCTGTATTTCTGAAACTAACAAACATATACAATGAATTTGTTTTTTTTTTTTTTTTAAGAACGGTAAAGCCGGCCTTGTGGCCTAGCGGTTCTAGGCGCTTCAGTCTGGAACCGCGCGACCGCTACGGTCGCAGGTTCGAATGCTGCCTCGGGCATGGATGTGTGTGATGTCCTTAGGTTAGTTAGGCCTAAGTAGTTCTAAGTTCTAGGGGACTGATGACCTGAGATGTTAAGTCCCATAGTGCTCATAGCCATTTTTTTAAGAACGGGAAACTCAAGAAGTTTTTTATATCATAGGTGTCTATAAGCTTGCCCACCCCCGAGATTCACGGCATATGTCAATGCGGTGTTCATATTGTTCCCACACTGCAGTCTTGAGTTACAGCTTCCACAGCTGCTGTTAGCGATGTCTTCTTTATTCATTGTTGTTGGTAACGGAGGCAGATAAAATCTTTTATAAACCCCAAGAAGAAATAATTACACAGAGTCAGATCCAGCGACCTTGGATGCTAGCAATGTAAGAACCATCGTTCAGTAATCAATTGATTTAAAAATTCACGCACTTCTATATGCCAATGTGGCGGAGCCTTATTCTGTTGGTAAATGAAGTCGTTCGAATCAGTCTCCAATGCGAGAAAAGGAAGTTCTCAAGCATATCGAGATATGTGCTTCCCTTAAGAGTGTTCTCGGCAAAGGAAAATGGACCAAAGCACGTTAAATTTTGGAGACTCCCTCTCATGTTGTACAACTTCATGTGGTTGTTCCGTACCCCATATTCTCACATTATGACGTTTCATCTCTCCATAACCGAGCGAGCTGGCGCGGTGGTTAGCACACTGGACTCGCATTCGGGAGGACGACGGTTCAGTCCCATCTCCGACCATCCTGATTTAGGTTTTCCGTGATTTCCCTAAATCATTTCAGGCAAATGCCGGGATGGTTCCTTTGAAAGGGCACGGCCGATTTCCTTCCCCATCCTTTCCTAACCCGAGCTTGCGCTCCGTCTCTAATGACCTCGTTGTCGACGGGACGTTAAACACCACTAACCTAACCATCTCTCCATTGAAATGGAATGTCGCCCCGTCACTAAACATTAAGCGTTGAAGAAAACGTCATCCTTCATCTTGCCAAGAACGAACTCCATGTGCTGTTGTTTGCCATCAGGACAGAGGCACTACTTTGTATTTCTGATAATAGGAGCACAGAAATACAGCTGTAAAATATTAGTTAGTAGAACTGTAGTCAACAAAAGATAATTCTAACATATTTTTAACTTTTGTTACAAGAGAATAACAAAAACTAATTCATGGAATTAAATCTTTCAGTATTGATTTCTATTTCTTACAGATTCCATTCCTGGGATCGGGCGTTGCAAGTCTGCCGTAAAATTCGATGTGTTGTTGAGAAAGAAATGGCAGCGCCGTGAACAGGTCATTCTGTTTTGCAACTGATGGCTGATCTTCCAAATGAAGTACGGCGTCACGAAAGTCATCTAGTTTTCATGCATACAAAGAGGGCTAAGGGTAGCAACCACAATTGTATGTGATAGGTGAAAATTTCGCTACAAGAAAAATAAATACATCGTCGCGTAATATCTACAATTGATGTGAAATCAATGACACACTCCAGGTGCAGTATAGGTATAGAGTTAAATGAATTTACTCCTGTCATTAAAGAGAGGTTAAGGATGAGATTTCGTCTCCTTAAACTACTCAAAAGCAGCTTGAGAGTGCCCTATAGGAGTTGGTTTATCGTTCTGTCATTCTGTATGGCCGTTCTCGGTGCTTTGCAGAATCCCAGCGGGCCCACGCGACTAACGACGGAGTCGGCAGACATACTGTTCGCGCAGCCAAGATGCATTGTACAGCCTTGTCGTGTACATGTACACTGAATGAGGAAATGAACCTGACTGCAGCAACACATTGTCCACACTGACAGTACCACGACGCCAGGAGCACCACGGAATTTCACCACGGTGACTGTTGTTACGGTTTCCGCTGACGTGGCAGTTTATTTTATACGCCAAGACAATTAATAATAATTGCTCTCATACTCTCTAAATTTGTGTTTCTTGTAAATCTAGCCATCAGTGTTTTCGCTCAGTTTTTATCATCATTTTAATTATGCTGATGCGCGACTGCTATGGTCGCAGGTTCGAATCCTGCCTCGGGCATGGATGTATGTGATGTCCTTAGGTTAGTTAGGTTTAAGTAGTTCTAAGTTCTAGGGGACTGATGACCTACAATGTTAAGTCCCATAGTGCTCAGAGCCATTTGAACCATTTGAATTATGCTGAACGAAGCGAAAATAAATGTAAGGAGAGCAATGAGAGAAGCCTTCAGTGACTTTGTGAGTAAATATTTTGCCAACCGATCCAAATAAAAACCCTAAGAGGATTTGATGTTACAGTAAGCTGATAAAAATCATCTCTTTAGCCACTCAGAGACCACAGTGGCGCCGAAATGGAAATTGACAGAGAGGGCCGAAATGCACAATTGGAGTGGCAATCATTAAAACAAAGGCGTTTTTCGTTGCGACGGGATCTTCTCGTGAAATTTCAATCACCAGTTTTCTCCTCCGATTGCTAAAACATTCTGTTGGCACCCACCTACATAGGGAGAAATGGTCATCACGATAAAAAGAGAAATCAGGGGTTGCACAGAAAAATTTGAGTGCTCGTTTTTCCCGCGTGTCTTTCGAGAGTGGAACGGTAGAGAGACAGCTTGAAGGTGGTTCATTGAACCCCCTTCCAGGCACTTTATTGTGAATAGCAGAGTAATCACGTAGATGTAGATGTAGATGTACTACTTGGTCGCTAGCAAGTATGTACTGAATATAGCTGTTGGTTGATTAGCGAGCTACATTAAACTATGGTTAAATAATAACCTGTATTTACAGTAGCGTAAAGAGCTATTGGATGTGCTCGAACGTTTTTAGGCGGAAATCGGGCACAGCATTAAAAAAAGTGTTCAAATGTGTGTGAATTCCTAAGGGACCAAACTGCTGAGGTCATCTGTCCGTAGACTTACACACTACTTAATCTAACTTAAACTATCTTATGCTAAGGAAAACACACACACACACTCACACACACACACACACATACACACACACACACCCATGCCCGAGGAAGGACTCTAACCTCGGACGGGGGGAGCCGCACAATCCGTGACATGCTCCCCTCCCCTCACCCCCCCCCCCTCTCCACACCGGCCACTCCGCGCGGCGACACAGTATTAACAGAGGACGTGCCCTAGCAGCATATCACAATCTTTCGGACTTTGAAAAAGGTGTAATCATTGGCATCAGAGACATGGGACCAAAACACCAACATAACGCACAGAGAGTCTTGTGTAGTAGAATAACTGCCGAAGGAGTGGTGTCCTTCTAGAATGATTACGTTACGAGAAGATCGTACCATTATTAGATTGACGCTGACAAACAGACCGTTGGCAGTAGCTGAAATGCGGCTAGAAGTTACAGGCAGAATGTCACCACGATCCATCGCGAACAGATTGCTGAAAGACTGTTTGAGATATCGAGTTACCGCGCGACGTTTACCACTGACACGAAATGGGTTCCCAGATAAGTGAATGGTTCGAAGAGATGTTAAGTAAAAGAAACCATTATGTTGTCCACGACGGCGAGTATTCATCGTCAGGAGTGCCCCATAGAACTTTGATAGGACCATTATTATTTTCTATATACATTAGTGATCTGGCGGACAAGGTGAGCAGCAATCTGTGGCTGTTTGCTGATGATGCTTTGGTGTACGGGAAGATGTCGTCCTTGAGTGGATATAAGATGACTCAGACAAAATTTGTAGTTAGTGTGATGAATACCAGGTCTCCCTAAATGTAGAAAATTGTATGTTAAGACAGATGAATAGAAAAATAATCGCGTATTGTCAGAATACAACATTAGTGCGTCACGTCAGTTAAATATCTAGGCATAACACTTAAAGGTCTACTTGCTTTATTGGGAGAATTTTATGAAAGTGTGGTTCATCTATGAAGGAGAGCGCGTGTAGAACACTAGTGCGACCCATTCCTGAGTATTGCTCGAGTGTTTGGGTTCCGCACCAGGTCGGATTGAAGGGAGGCATCGAAGCAAATCAGAGACCGGCTGCTAGATTTGTTACCGGTAGGTTCGAACAACGTGCAGGAGTTACGGAGATGCTTCAGTAACTCAAATGGGAATCCCTGGAGAGAAGGTGACGTTCTTTTCGATGAACACTATTGAGAAAATTTAGAGAACTGGCATTTGAAGCTGACTGTAGAACGTTTCTGTTGTCGCCAATGTAAATATCGCGTAAGGACTACGAAGATAAGATACGAGAAATTAGGGCTCGTATGGAGGGATATAGATAGCCTTTTTTCCCTCGCTCTTTTTGCGAGTAGAATAGGAAAGAAAATGACAACTAGTGGTACAAGGTACGCACCATACGGTGGCTTCCAGAGTGTGAATGTAGATGTAGATACCATCTACATCAACATCTACATGATTTGCCAAGCACAGAGCTTGTCTCGGTTATGATGGGAAATGCGGACTTTCACACCGACTACCAGCTAGTAATTTCCATGGACTGACACAGAGTACCATGTTTCGGGCATAGAGGCTGTTTTCTTCCATTTCACAACAGATACTAGAGAGTATCCGTGCTTGTGGGGGGGGGGGGGGGGGGGGGGGGGGCGACAGCTCACGCTAATTTTGATGATGCCTATCAAATCCGAAAGACTACAACTTTAACCATTTAGGACCTGTTATGCCTCGAGCACCTCCACGAACTTTTGGTAAATAACAGACGGGGGCTTTAAGGTTCAGTGCTTTCAATTTCAGTCAGTGTATTTTTGAACTACCAGTCACTTTGCTCTTCCATGTTTGACAGCCACATTTGAAATGAGCTAACTACAAGAAGTAGTGCCATCAGCATAGAGGAACCACATATTTAAAGGCACCGTATGACGTGAACCCGACTTACGTCGAAATATTCCAATCCTCTTCGCTTTTGTTAATATGGGTTCTCGAAATGCCTCATGGGATATTCTGACACCTCCTGCTATGTAGGCTCTTTTAAACCTATCTTGCAACTTTTTATGTTATTCGGTGATTACTGTAACATCCGGTAGAGCGAGACAATACAAAATATCGCGTAAAACTGTACTAGTAGCTCCACACGGATAAAGCCTCCATCAGCTCTATCCACGAATCCAGGACATTCAATACGTTCAGTGTTATTTGCCGTCGTAAACACCGCTGTTCCATATCTAACATAACCTGTAAAGTTGGTAGCATTACTTCCGTTGCGATATACACTATAAATTTGTGAAATAATTGTTCCAATCTATACTCAAAATTATCCCCCCGCTCCATCCTCCCTTATCTCTCTCTCTCCATCTTTCTCCCTCCCCTCTTCTTCTCTCTGTCATTCTTTCTCTACCTATCTCTAACCTACGTCACTTTCCTTTTTCTCCTCTCTTTCGTCCTGTCTCACGTAATAACTCCTCCCGCTCTCAGTCCACATCAGTACCCCATACTCTAAATCTTCCCTCGCCCCTTCCACTCTCTCTCTACATATAAGGAGCGAAATTCAAATATTTGCTCAATGGTGGTGGTTTCTGTTATTCGTGGTTTCCTTGAGTCAGCTGAGACGAATGGTGATACCACCAACGATTCCGTTGTTCACCATTTGCCTATCAGAGCTTGTACTCTCTTTCTCATTTTCTTGATGTCAACGGAAATTATAATTTTATTTTGTTTTATCACTTTTTCTGATGTATCAACATGTAGTCACTTTTACTCCCATCGTACTCCATCTCAAACGATCATACTGATGACGAGACGTCAAATGATACCAAAATAAGAGAAGAAGAAAAATCATTTCCATAGACGTTTGCATTACAATGTTCGTTACTATTCTTAAAACAGAAACAAGCAAAGCAAAATCTTGACGAATTAAATACCAGCAAATTGGCGCCAGAACGTGTATTCGACATTTTAGGAAAATGTAGGAACTTTCTCAGTCGTACGTTGCAGCGTTTGATACCTTTCGGATTGTGTCAGAATGAGGAAGCTGGTCAGACATTATCTTTTAGTTTCAACAACTTCATTCGATAGATATATATCGCACTCTTTTATCAAATAACCAATTGATAATTACTGTGGCCTACTCGTTCCGTTGAAAACGCACAAGAAAGATTTCTTGCCATCGGCAGGGCATGGGCGGTGTAGTTACTTGTATCAGCTAACTACTTTGTAATCAAGAAGGCGCTACACAGCTCTCTGATACAAAGAAAGAAGACTAGCTACTCGCGTCCTCCGCAATGCTTGGCTGTAAAGTCGCAAGGTTAGGGTATGACATGTCTTTAGAGACAAATCAAAACATACCGAAATGTACGTACAATGAGATAGCAGAAACGAAACAAGTCATGAGGACTGAGTGAAGATCTGAACATGATGCAGACAAAAACTCAAAAGAATTTTGTGAAATGTGATTCATAGTGTTTGAACATCGGAAGAGGGGCCAGAAAGGGCTACGCCACTACAGCATCCGTCCATTTCACGATTCAATGTTCACGATTAAAACATCCGCTATATCTGTACAGTTATTTATTAAGTGAAGTGTTTACACCGCCAGGTTTCAGGGACTCACCCCTACCTTCAGGTGCATCTATAAATAGTCGAAGAGTCCATGTGAAAGCTAGCTTACAAGGCAACACATCTGCCGCACATGGCTCATGAGTTTGAATACCCAAATGTGCCCGCGCAACAAGCATCTTCAACATGTTACTGATCGTAAGTTTGTTCTTTGAGGGGCCCGTATTTCTCGTGGGCCCCGTTGTCCATGTAGCGCTGCCACTGAAAGGCAACATACGGGTGAGCTGCAACAAAAACTCGTACAGAGCGCTAATTCATCCCGTCTGCTAATGGAAAGAGTCTGATGAGCCATGTACTGTAGATGTGTTGCCTTGCAAGTTAACTTCGACATGGACGTTCGACTACTGTTTGTAGATACCCCTGAAATCTAGTAGCTTACGAACTTAAGCCAATAAATAATTGTACAATTGTAGCCTATGTTTTAATAATGAACATTACGTGTAGCATTTGTGGATCATCCACCAGCAAACAGGGAATTCAGTTCCTAATGGTCTCAAAGGTGCCGCCTTTAATGACGCTGATACCTTTATGAGAACCAGTGCCGAAGATTCACCGAATTATAAAGAGATCAAGAAGAACTTTTGGTGTGAGGTCCTTAACCTTCATAAATCTTTTCATTAGATCTGTTGTAGTATGGAAATATCCATGAGAGTTTAGAGTAACAGGCGTGGTGTCCAGTACAGTTAAAATACGATATGGAAGCCCCAAAACCAATTTTTATGACGAGAATGGCTTGTTATTTTGTAGGAGTTAGCGTCACGCCTAATACCTATCACTGAAAGAGACAGTTCGAGCTCCTGTACCACAAATAATATTCTTATGTCTGTCCTTCGCTAGTGAGCTGCATCACTCATACTCTGTGAATCATGACATAACGTTTGGTCGAACTTGTAAAATTTACATGTCGCTACACGACCATGGAGAAAACATTTAAAAAGACCCCTAGCACTGCCGTATTTAGAGGCTACTGCATTTACCTGAGTTGTGGAGGGGTATGATTGTAACATCGGGAAAAGGTCTATATTAAGACTTACTAGCTAGTGTGAGTTCTGGAATTCAGACAGTTTCGTAATTACTATCAGTGGGGTTTCAGGAAATATATTTCTATTCTTGATAAGCTGAATCCTGTTGCAGGCAACCGGAAGTCAAGCTTTCCTATTATAACGATATCTAATAATGCCGTTTGATTTCATGCGTAATAACTTTGTTTAACTCCGTTGTTTGGGGTTCAGAGGATGACTAATTATCTTTATACGAGCCTGTGTTCGCTACTCTGTGAGACCTCAAAAATCAAAAGTATGTGTGCGTTTGCGTGCGAGTGTGTGTTTCGACGTTGAACTGCGTTCTTAAACTGTGACAAGTTTCAACCCTCTCGATCAACTTTGTGGAAGTGGACAAGCAGATAACTGTAGACTTGTTCTTGCACTCTGCTGAAACATGTCTCCAACAAAAAAATCGAGACGGCTTCTGCAACTCTGTGTATTTCCCAGATATGTTAAGTTAAAGGAAAGAAGTAAGATTGGGGTTTAACGGCCCGTGGACAAAGTTATTACGGAGAATTGACAAAAGTGCAAACAGGACTGGTCACATACACAAACTTACCATGCAATCGTCTGTTACACTCCTCCCGGTAACTACAAAGTTGTTTAGAAACCCCGCAGTACGCTGTTTAGCGGCACTTACGACTGAAATAGACAGCACTCTTTCAGTATAAGGATGATAAATACAAGTTTACATTACCATGCTGGTTTTTAATATCTAAAGTTAGCGCTAACGTCACATGGAAATACACGCTAATGGCAAACATTTTATAAATGAAAACCACAATATTATTTATTTTCTACATATTTCTGTAAAACATAGACAGTATTGCATATCAGAATCAGTTAATTTCGGATCATTTTAGGTTAGTCTTGACCGTAACCATTATGAATACATCATCTACAGATATTGTACGTGACATAAATACTTCTGAGATAGAAGCCTTTGGCCACTGAAAGACAGTGCCACGTATTGCCCACAAAACGTCATAGATACTAATCGTCCATGCTTTAATAATTAAAATAAATGCACCTAATGACGGAGGAACAATAAACGTGACTCGTTACAATGATTTGTAATTTGAAATGATATCCTAAAGGGTCTGTTCAGTGATACTATCTCACCACTATCTCAATCTCTGCATACCAAATGGATTAAGCATCTGCGACGCTGAAATACACGCAGAATTAAATGAGATGATGCAGATGAGAATATGTAATCTGGTTCTGAAATTTTTTGCTGCTGCGACTGTGGATACTTCAAACTATCCAGTGCTGGGGACGTACCAACAAATTTAGACCAAATAGGACTCCCTTCTGCATGAAAAAAGAATTTAGAATCAGTTGTCACTAAGCAGCATACCAGGGCATATACGAGGTGCATTCAAGTTCTAAGGCCTCCGATTTTTTTTCTCCGGACTGGAAAGAGATAGAAACATGTGCATTGTTTTAAAATGAGGCCGCGTTCATTGTCAATACGTTCCAGAGATGGCAGCACCGTACAGCAGATAGAATTTTACCGCCAGCGGCGAGAATGAGAACTGTTTTAAATACTTAAAATGGCGACGTTTTCCTTACTTGAACAGCGTGCAATTATTCGTTTTCTGAATTTGCGTGCTGTGAAACCAATTGAAATTCATCGACAGTTGAAGGAGACATGTGGTGATGGAGTTATGGATGTGTCGAAAGTGCGTTCATGGGTGCGACAGTTTAATGAAGGCAGAACATCGTGTGACAACAAACCGAAACAACCTCGGGATCGCACAAGCCGGTCTGACAACATGATCGAGAAAGTGGAGAGAATTGTTTTGGGGGATCGCCGAATGACTGTTGGACAGATTGCCTCCAGAGTTGGCATTTCTGTGGGTTCTGTGCACACAATCCTGCATGACGACCTGAAAATGCGAAAAGTGTCATCCAGGTGGGCGCCACGAATGCTGACGGACGACCACATGGGTGCCCGTGTGGCATGTTGCCAAGCAATGTTGACGTGCAATGACAGCATGAATGGGACCTTCTTTTCGTTGGCTGTGACAATGGATGAGACGTGGATGCCATTTTTCAATCCAGAAACAAAGCGCCAGTCAGCTCAATGGAAGCACACAGATTCACCGCCACCAAAAAAATTTCGGGTAACCGCCAGTGCTGAAAAAATGATGGTGTCCATGTTCTGGGACAGCGAGGGCGTAATCCTTACCAATTGCGTTCCAAAGGGCACTACGGTAACAGGTGCATCCTACGAAAATGTTTTGAAGAACAAATTCCTTCCTGCACTGCAACAAAAACGTCTGGGTAGGGCTGCGCGTGTGCTGTTTCACCAAGACAACGCACCCGCACATCGAGCTAACGTTACGCAACAGTTTCTTCGTGATAACATCTTTGAAGTGATTCCTCATGCTCCCTACTCACCTGACCTGGCTCCTAGTGACTTTTGGCTTTTTCCAACAATGAAAGACACTCTCTGTGGCCGCACATTCACCAGCCGTGCTGCTATTGCCTCAGCGTTTTTCCAGTGGTCAAAACAGACTCCTAAAGAAGCCTTCACCGCTGCCATGGAATCATGGCGTCAGCGTTGTGAAAAATGTGTACGTCTGCAGGGCGATTACATCAGAAGTAACGCCAGTTTCATCGATTTCGGGTGAGTAGTTAATCAGAAAAAAACTCGGCCTTAGAACTTGAATGCACCTCGTATTTATGAAAATCTACACTGAGGTGACAAAAGTCATGGGATACCTCCTTATATCGTGTTGGACTCCTGTTTCCTGGCGTAGGCAAGGACTCAAGTCGTTTGAAGTTCCCTTCAGAAATATTGAGCCACGTTGCCTCTATGACGATCTATTATTGAGAAAGTTCTCCAGGTGCAGGATTTTGTGTACGAGCTAACCTCTCGTTTACGTTCCACAAATGTTCGTTGGGATTCATGTTGGGCGATCTGGGTGGCAAAATCATTACCTCGAACTGTCCAGAAAGTTCTTCAAACCAATCGCGAACAACTGTGGCCCAATGACGCGGCACATTGTTATTCATAAAAAATTCCATAGTTGTTTGGGAACGTGAAGTCCATGAGAGGCTGCAAATGGTGTCCATGTAGCCGAACGTAACCATTTCCAGTCTACGACCGGCTCAGTTGGCCAGAGGACCCAACACTTTCCAAGTAAGCACAGCACACTCTATTATGGAGCCGCCACCAGCTTGCTCAGTGCCTTGTTGACAACCTGGGTCCATGGCTTCGTGGGGTCTGCGCCACACTGGAACCCCACCGTCAGCTCTTACCAACCTAAATTGGTATTAATCTGACCAGGCTACGGTTTTCCAGTGGTTTAGTATCCAACCGGTTTGCTCACGAACACAAGATTGGCGTTGCAAGGGATGCCGTGCTGTTGCAAAGGCGTCGGCCTGCTGCCATACCTCATTAACGCCAAAGTTCGCGACACTGTCCTAACGGATACGTTCGGCGTACGTCCAACACTGATTTCTGCGGTTATTTCACACACTGCTGCTTGTCTGTTAGCACTGACAACTCTGCGCAAACGCCGCTACATTCGGTCGCTAAGCGAAGGCAGTCGGCCACTGCGTTGACCGTGATGAGAGGTAATGCCTGAAATGTGGTATTCTAGGCACATTATTGCTGCTGTGGGTCTCGGAATATTGAATTCCATAACGATTTGCGAAATGTAACGTCCCATGTGTCTAGGTACAACTACCATTCGGCGTTCAAAGTTTGTTAATTCCCATCGTGCGGCCACAGTCATGTCGGAAACATTTTCACATGGATGACCTGAGTGCTAATGACAGCTCCCGCCAATGCACTGCCCTTTTATATCTTGTTTATAGCCGGCCGGGGTGACCGAGCGGTTCTAGGCGCTACAGTCTGGAACCGCGCGACCGCTACGGTCGCAGGTTCGAATTCTGCCTCGGCATGGATGTGTGTGTTGTCCGTAGGTTAGTTAGGTTTAAGTAGTTCTAAGTTCTAGGGGACTAATGACCTCAGAAGTTACGTCCCATAGTGCTCAGGGCCATCTGAACCATTTTGTTTATACGAGGGTTGGAACTTATTCACAACCGATACAAAAGTATTACATATTTGCACCTGTCATTGTCCTTCAAAGTAGTCGCCAGCGTTGTGTAGAATCCGTAACAGCGATGTGGAAGGCGTAGTATACCGTTAGCAGAGCCTGTTCTGTTGATGGTGCGAATGGAGCGGTCTACTGCCTGTTGAATCTCTGGAACAGTTCTAAAGCGAATGCCACGAAGTGGTTCCTTCATCTTCAGAATCAAATCAAAGTCACAAGGACTTAAGTTTTTGGAGCATCGCCTGCGAACAGCTTTGCGAAAGAAGCGGCGACACTTTCTGCGCAATCCACCCATCATTTTGCACGACAATGCGCTGTTGCATACAGCGCAAGCTGTGGCTGCTCTGTTCGGTCGATGGGACTGGGAAGTACTGTACCATCCACCATACTCCCCGGACTTAAATCCTTGTGACTTTGATTTGATTCCGAAGTTGAAGGAACCACTTCGTGGCATTCGCTTCAGAACTGTTCCAGAGATTCGGCAGGCAGTAGACCGCTCCATTCGCACCATCAACAGACAGGCTCTGCTAACGGTACAATACGCCTTCCAAATCACTGGCAACGGGTTCTACACAACGCTGGTGACTACTTCGAAGGACAGTAGTAGGTGCAAACATGTAACTCTTTTGTATCGTTTGTAAATAAATAGTTGCCACTGTTTAAGTTCCAGACCTCGTACGTGCATATCGCTGCCCCCTGACTTCAGTCACCTCATTGCAGTAGACACTTCACCCAGTATGTCGTCATGACTCAAATTGCATCTCAATGAGCCATCTCTATACAAGCACTTGACGATATTGTTGAACGTACATATGGCAACGTGAGTGGTAAGAAGCAAGAGGCAACTGGAAGTGTTCCAGTAGACAGCTATCTGGCCGACGATTTCCTGTTAGCGTTCTTTCGAACAACCCATTGGATTTGACACACAAATTGTTTCCCCACTGAAAGACTCGCTTGTGTGTATTAATATTCCACATTTTGGTGAATAGGACGTTATATGCTGGTGATAGGGGAGCGTACAGTTCAGCTTAAGGGCTTACCCTTCAATTTGCTTATCGACCCGATAAATCCCAAATGAGATTTACATTTTTATGTTAAGTACCATTTAATTTCAATTGTATTCTATTTTCAGAAGTCTGGTATGTATTTCCACGGCATCTTTTGCACCATCCTTTACGGTACCTTAATTTATTTACAAATGGCCGTCTTCTGTTTAATGTTAATCCTTTTTGTCGCGTTTGTATGTTCGACTTTATAATTGAATTCCTTTTGAGCGCGTATAACAATGATGTTGTACCCCCTACTCCAAATAAAAAATGAATAGCCTGCCGCCTTGATTTGCAGTTTCAACACGAGAGAGCTATTAAATCTGCTAATACATTTTGATAAGAAAAGAGTTTGGATATTAGTTAATTCATTCATCAGATATCAGCAGACACCCTTTGCGCAACTAAGAGTCTTAAATATCACGCGATTATTATGTTCCTGGCCAAAGGCTGCCATAATCAGCAACGTTACGGCAACATTTAAGCTTGCATCATCTGAGTCAAGTGACCAGCTGAAGTACTTTCACAATCATGAATTGACAAGTCCGGTGCTATCGGTAGTACATTATATATTTCGTAATGAGACTCGTCAAGGTCAAGAAGAATCTAAGTTTTCCTTTACCAACAGCCTACTTTTAGCTTATCTGCTGCATCTCTAATAGCACAATAAGAGACTTTGTTCATATTGTTTCCATATTCATTTATTGGTCTACTTGAAACAACTTAAATTTATTTCAAACGACTGGTTTCGGTGCAACACTTACGCCATCTTAAAGTCCACTGTCAACCAAAAAAGTACTTACATTCCTTAGCCCGTGTATCCTAGCGCCCTTTTAGTAGTACTTGTCGTGTAGAGTGTACTCCCCTGATGTATGAAATCCACAAGAACTAGCGTTATATGGGTTCTACAATACACGGGCCAAAGAATGAAAGCACTCTTTTTGCTTAAAGCAGACCTGAGAATGGTGTAAGTGTTGTGTCGAAATTATTAGTCTGAAATAAATTTATTTGATGATACAACTGTTGTGGTTCATTTGTCTGTCTCAAATAAATGTTCACAAATAACTATTCTACAATTCGTTTAGCACCTATGTCGCTGGTATAAAAATACATAGAAAAGAATGTGATCAATCAGATTCTCTCGAAGCAATTTCGCAAACTAATTATTTTGAAAATTAAATGAACATAATTCAAATATTCCTACTATAATAACCTATGACACAACTAATTAAGTGCTTATGATCTAGATTAAACGGAAGAGGATAACTTATGAATGATTTGGGACATGTTATTTATACATCAACATGAAGCTACAATTTGACACATACAGGAATACTGTGTTTAAAAAATACGATGAACCACCTAAAGTTGCTCATCTCTGCTAAAAACATGATCAAGTAAAATTTTTCGAGAAGATGTTTCTTCAAAGATTAAACTCTGATTACACTAGCAAGATATCTGATATCAAGAACTCATTGAATACTTTTGTCCTCGAGAAATGAGCATTGTGTTCATGATAGACCACATGTTTCGTAAAGGGAATGATTCATAACGGAAAAACCACAAAAAATATTATTTTTGTACACCTATGGAAAAGGACGTGCAAATGTCACAAGTTTTCTGTTCGGTATTTCACTAACGGAAAGGGAGGATAAAGTTATTCGTAGTTCTTGTTCACAGTGAGAGGTGAGGGACAGAAATGGGCGCAACAGAGCCCTATGATACTCCTAAGGATGACCGCGTAGCACTTCAATAAAACTGAAATTCCATCCAGGGGTGGTTTAGACGTCATGACAAACATTTCTGAGAACAGATTAAATTTTCTGCGTCCAGCGTTCCCAGGACAGCTGTTCCAAAGTGTGAGAAAAGTCCTCCTAGCTTCCCAGAGACGTGACAGATTACGGAGCGTTCTCAATCTTACGTCAGAGTCCACTATCTAGGGAAATATCCTCCTTGCAGTATAGGTAGCAGGTTTCCCAAGTTGTCCCTGTAAGTAAAGCGTGAGGTTATGGAGCTTACCCATCGCTGCAGACTAAAGCTTAAATAAGCAGTCACAAAATCAGTCAGACGTGTCTCTTGTGGTAAGCTGCAAAAGGCCGGACCACAGGCAACGATCTGTATGTGCAGTTACCTGCACAGTGTCTCCAAATGAAATACACTAGCGGGGAAAAATCGCAGCACCGCGGAGTTGTGCTACATAAATGAAAGACGTTAGGCGTGTTTCTACATCTGTAAAATGTTGCCGACCCGGGTGGCCGAGCGGTTCTAGGTGCTACAGTCTGGAACCGCGCGACCGCTACATGCCTCGGGCATGGATGTGTCTAATGTCCTTAGGTTAGTTAGGTTTAAGTAGTTCTAAGTTCTAGGGGACTGATGACCTCAGAAATTAAGTCCCATGGTCCTCAGAGCCATTTGAACCATTTTTTTTTTTTTGTAAAATGTTATCTATTAAGATTTCAAGCCAGTCGCGTAAGAGTGGCGCTAGTAGTGTAACTATGAGGATGCAAATCATGTCTACTTTAAATACACGTTGTAACTGCCGTGAACATTAGTTACCTTCAAGATTGGATGTGGTGTGTTGATGTTAGTCAAGAGTGCCTTCAAGGTGACAAAGACGCGATTATCAACGCCCTACTGAGGTCTTGACAAACGGACCCAAGGAGGTCTTGTAATATGGCAGCGAGCAGCTTAATGTTCCTTCTGCGATATTGCAGAAACACTGGACAGGAATTTAGCCACAGTACACGATTGCTATCAACGGTAGGCACGAGAGTAAACAGTCGCAAGAAGATAGGGCTCCAGATGGCCACTTCGCACCACCGAGAGGGAAGACCGCCTGTTCGTTGTATGGCTCTGGGGCATCATTTCCGCCGTTTTTACTGACGTGAAAAATACACACAGCGAGACCTCCAGAGGTGGTGGTCCAGATTGCTGCAGACACCAGTACCTTTAATAACAAGTAGCACGTCCGGTTGCAATGACGCATGTCTGTATGCGTCGTGGGGTACTATACACAACTTCATCAAGGCACTGTTGATCCAGATTGTCCCACTCCTCAACGGCGATTCGGTGTAGATCTCTCGAGTGTTTGGTGGGTCACGTCGTCCATAAACAGCCCTTTTCAATCTATCCCAGGCATGTTCGATAGGGTTTATGTCTGGAGAACATGGTGGCCACTCTAGTCGAGCGATGTCGTTATCCTGACGGAAGTCATTCACAAGATGTGCACATTGGGGGCGTGAATTGTCGTCCATGAAGACGAATGCCTCCCCAATATGCTGCCGATACGGTTGCACTATCGGTCGGAGGATGACATTCACGTATCGTACAGCCCTTACGGCGCCTTCCATGACCACCATTGGCGTACGTCGGTACCACATAATGCCACCCCAAAACAGCAGGGAACCTCCGACTTGCTGCACTGGATGGACAGTGTGTCTAAGGCGTTCAGCCTGACCGGGTTGCCTCCAAAAACGTCTCCGGCGATCGTCTGGTTGAAGGCATATGCGACACTCATCGGTGAAGAGAACATGATGCCAATTGCTGCTACTACTTCTACCTTCAGCTCAGTATAGTGTGTTTAGGATCTAGCCATCGTTTCCCTTAGTGCTTGACACGACTCAGTGTCTGTAACAATGTCTGTTATTATTCGTCTACTTCAATTATATCGTTGTTTCCAGACCTGCATTCCACCATGCTTTTTACAGTGCTTCCTTTCACTTACATTGGGTATGTGTAGCAATTCCAACATCTAAAGAGAAAAACAGAAATCTCTTGCAAGATATATGTTCATCCTGTTGCGTCTCTCACAAACCTTCAACTAATTCCAAGCACATTTTGGAAGCATTTGTTAATGACTACCCCTTGTGAGGCACTTTGACTTCACGATTGATCGTTCACAACACAGATTCAGCCTATTAGTCAGGGAAATTTTTTTTGTATCTTGAAACAGACAAAACAGCTATGATCTGGATAAACTATCCTATAAGAAGATAAATTTACTGGGTGGCATTGAAGAAGGACAACTGTAGGATAAGACAGAAGTCACATTGTGATGCCAGTGGTTTGTATTATAGCCATCTCTCCATGGTCCCAGTATCATGTTGAGATACCAAGTGCAGTGCGCTGATGACCTCTCCCATTTTCCCTTTACCATACATATCCCTTTACCATACATATTCCATCAACACTGCCGGCCGGAGTGGCCGTGCGGTTCTAGGCGCTACAGTCTGGAGTCGAGCAACCGCTACGGTCGCAGGTTCGAATCCTGCCTCGGACATGGATGTTTGCGATGTCCTTAGGTTAGTTAGGTTTAATTAGTTCTAAGTTCTAGGGGACTGATGACCTCAGAAGTTAAGTCGCATAGTCCTCAGAGCCATTTGAACCATTTTTGAACCATCAACACTGTTAGGAGTCACAAAATGGGCCTTGGGACAATTTTATGCTATGGAAGAGTTACCATGTACGATGATTTTCGACAATAGGCACCAATTGTTAGCTCAAGGAACTCACCTGCCTTTTGTAGAACCAAGGACATTCGCCACCTTCTCTCAGCACTGATATAACCACAATTAAAATGTATGTAACAAAACAGGACCGTCCCAGTATTACTGCTACTAGGAATGAGAGTGATCAATAAAAATTTAATAATAAAAATAACTGATGTTTAAGGTTGAAGACAGTTTGATGAAATATGTTAAAAGAGGAAGAAACCTGATATGTTTCTATATTTCGAATGATGCTTGAATTCACCGAATATAGCACACACTCAGGCTGGAACAATTACTAAGATTTACCAAGAGAAGTAAACAAGGTAGCACAATGGCTAAAGAATACTATGGTATGACAAGTTCAGAGATGTAACAAACGCTGACCATTACATATTTGTCACATTGAAAGTTTTCACACGGTATAAATGCTTCACCAACGAAAATTTGTCTTCTCTTTCCTGATCGGTCTTAGACAATTGGCTTAATGATGAACACTACAAGACTTGTGTATTTTATATGCACATTGCATAAAGCAGCACACAATTCGCCGTGCACTTTGGATAAATATGAACAAGTTAGGAGTATCCCCCACAAACACCACAATTACACTTTTATATGTAGTAAAAGATGAAGAATGCACACACACACACACACACACACACACACACACACACACACACACACACACACACACACACACAGATGCTATAAGAATGAAAGAAATGTCAAAAGAGAAAGTATTCGTAAATATGTAGTATCCTGCTTTGAACAAACTTTTATCAAACAAACCACTTTCAGTTAAGCCTACTTACATTCCTAAAGATGTTTCATTATTTAAAATGCCTGGAAATTAAGAGGCTTCAGGTAGGGAGCAACAATAAGAATTATATAACTTCAACAAAAAACTATGTGCACTGACTGACCATTCTGTTGTTCTTGGCAAATTATTTTATACATTATGAATGAAGACACACAGTAATATAGAATATTACACCAGTATTGCGTATGCTCCCATTCATACTATAACAAATTATGTGTTTTAGAAACAAATTTTCAGGAACTTGCTAACATTCCTAATGTACAATCGTTAAACACATAGCAGTGGGAAATGTCATGTCGTCATCCCACCTTGGCCCATGGATCAGAAGTGTGATCCTTATTGAGAATTTCCACTGTAACTGTTATCTTGCAAATTACCACTTGTGTGGCGATGCAGTACCAAGTGAAGTACTTAGTCTTCTCAGTAAATGAAGTGTCTGTAGTCAGCGATGTCGACCAAACGTGATACACTTTTACATTTCTACTTGACAGCATGTGGTCAGCGTCAAAAAGAGTCCACTTAGTGATCAAATTTCCCCATTATTGAAACATCGTAGATTTCGAATTACTTTGTGAAATATCAGCACATGACAAGAAGTGAATTTTTATTTCACAATATACACCATGCAATGAAAGCAGCCATTTCAAATGTCTCTTGATTCTTCTGACATGGTAGCTTTAAATACATTTTTATACGAGTATTATGAGAGAATTGTTTATGTGGTGTCTTATATCGATACCACCCCATGGTGTTTCAAGTATGGTAACGGAATGGCTGGTTTCTGTCTGATTCCGATAGCTGTTGTGCTGTATCTGGCGGACCCAGAGGTGTGCTTCTGCTGAGTCACTCCTCCAGAAGGTCTGTACTATGAACTTCCTCTCACACCGCAATATAACATGTCCAGCGGCAGCTGCTCATTCCATTTGCACTTGGAGCCTCATCGCAACATCTCCATTATTCATGCTTACTTTAGGGATCCTCATCCTGGTTGATATTGTGATAGCTAGACTCCACTTCTTGCTGCATTATTTATGGTGAATCTTCGTTTGATGTGTTAACTTGTTGGTTAATCATTTGCGCTCCTGTTGAGCGTAGCCCGGCTCTCGTTACCGTTGTGTATGAAGTCAAACATAATATTTTTTACATTACCGATCAGGTGTTCTGAGTAGCGTTTGTTTCAGGAGAGTTTGCTAGCCATCACAGTCTATGGAAATCCAGATCACTTCGACATTACTGTGCAACCCTTGATCCGTGGTAACGCGCACTTTCTTCTTGAAAAATAAATGGCCCAAGGTTTGTACCAGTGAATGGTTCTGGCTATTTTCATTATTTCCTTTACAGTGATTCTACAGTATTCCATACCACTTTCTGTAGCAATACATACTTTTGTCCTAATTATTTAGAACAAAAGACACCCCACACCAAAAAACCTTCAGACTATGGTATGATTCCAAGAACATGCACATTGTTCAGCTCCTCTGCTACATCATTCTCAGTTTCAAGCTAGCATCTCTATCATACACATTAAACTTCTTTTTCTCAGAGGAAATTGCCCTCTTCTAGTGGTAACGTAGTTTGTAAATAGAATTCACTTTGATTCAAATTCCGTTAAATTCATAGTCCACTCTATGCATAGGAAATAGTTCACGTTATACAATGTAAACACACTCTGTAAAGCTCCTGCCGGCCGCGGTGGTCTAGCGGTTCTAGGCGCTCAGTCCGGAACCGCGGGACTGCTACGGTCGCAGGTTCGAATCCTGCCTCGGGCATGGGTGTGTGTGATGTCCTTAGGTTAGTTAGGTTTAAGTAGTTCTAAGTTCTAGGGGACTGATGACCACAGATGTTAAGTCCCATAGTGCTCAGAACCATTTGAACCATTTTTTTGTAAAGCTCCTGTCATAAACGAGCGATTCGCACGCTTCAGTACGACAAATAATCAGTCTCTCCACTTCTCTCCAGACTCGTTTGATACAGCTTCATATAGCGACTTATCCATTACCTTTCAAAACTAGTCTCTCTCCCAAAAATTATATTAATTTCAATTTTACATTATCATACAGTTTTATGTACGGAGAAACATTATAAGAAAACGTCAGTAAATGTGTAAGCACACAGAAAAAAAAAGAAAAATAACGATTCCAGACATGGCAGTTACATAATATACATTGACGGAAAAAGAATTACAGCACCAAGAAGGAGGTACACAACATAACTAAAGTAGTTTGGTGTGTTTCTACATCTGTTGTAAGATCATATCTGTTCTATTTTCGCTCCAGTCGCCTAAGATTAGCACTAGTAGCGCCACTATGAGGATGCAAATCAGGTTAGCTTTAAATAAACGCTGTACCTGTCGTGAGAGTCAGTTATCTTTGAGACTGGACATATTGAGTTGACATCAGTCAAGAGTGCTATTGAGGCGACGAAGACGCCATTATCAACACACCAGTGAGTCTGAACGAAGTCGTGTAATAGGGCTAGGAGATGCGGGTTGTTTCTTGTGCGATAATGTAGAAAGACTTAGCAATGATGTTGACACACTACACGATTGCCGGCAGCCGTAGACACTAGAATGTGTCGTCGTAACAACAAGGCCGTGTGATCCTACCGAGGGGGAAAACCATCGTGTTCGGCGTGTGATTCTGCCGCATCGTACTGCATCTACAGAAGCTGGCAGCACAGTGACACAACGAACTGTTCCAAATCGGTTACTTCAAGGACGCCCTGTAGCATGCATTCCACTGCCTCCAAACCGTGGCCATTTGCGACTCTAATGGTGTCAAGTGAGTGCTCATTGGAAGGTAGGGTGGAGGTCTGATGCGTCCTCAGATGAAAGCTGCCAGTGACGGTCGTGTGTTGCTTAAAAGGAGGCCAGTTGATGGTGTGTAGCCAAGCTGTCTGCATGCTAGACACACTGGACCTACACTTGGAGTTACGGTCTGGGGGCTCGATTTCGTGTGACAGCGAGAACACCTCGTGGTTATTCGACGCACCCTCACTACAAATTTGAACTCAGTCTAGTGATTCGTCCTGCTGTTCTGCCGTTCATGAACAGCATTCCATGGGGCGTTTTACAACTGGATCACTCTGGCCGACATACTGCTGTTGTAACCCAACAATGCGTCGATAAGTTGCCTTGGCCTGCTCGATCACCAGTCGAGCACATGTGGGACTTCATCGGACGACAACTCAACAGTCATCGGCAAACAGCATTAACCGCCCCTGTATTGACCGACCAGTTGCGACAGACACGAAGCTCCATCTCACAAACTGAGATCCGCCAAAAATACAACAACATGCATTCACATTGCGTGCTTGCATTCAACGTTTTAGCGGCTACACCCGTTATTAATGTACCACCATCTTGCATTTGCAGTGACCTGTGATCTTGCAACACTAATCACTTAAATGTATTACCTAAACAAATATATTCCCAAAATTTCCTTATTCTACATTAATTATGTTTTGATGTTATGATTTTTTTCTGTTAGTGTAGTGCACACCCTACTTTTTCTGTTGTATGCACTTTTATTACATATTTACACGTTGCAAATAACTTCATGGTATGGTCTTACAACTGTCAGTAGTTCCAATTTGTCCGTCAAACTTCAGATATCCGTGTTATATTCTGCTCATGCCGAAAACACTGTTCATTCACTCGTACTAAATGTAGATGCTAGCCGGCCGGGGTGGCCGAGCGGTTCTAGGCGCTACAGTCTGGAGCCGCGCGACCGCTACGGTCGCAGGTTCGAATCCTGCCTCGGGCATGGATGTGTGTGATGTCCTTAGGTTAGTTAGGTTTAAGTACTTCTAAGTTCTAGGGGACTGATGACCTCAGAAGTTAAGTCCCTTAGTGCTCAGAGCCATTTGATCCATTTGTAGATGCTATCCGCTATGAACGTTTTCTAAATCTCTTTAGCTCTTATCTTCGATTTCCTAAAATCTGTCCCAGTAGGTACTTCTGTCCTCGCTTTTACTACCTAGCCCATTTTCATGCTTTCTTCTACATCTGCGCACTCCTGGTCTACCTCAGATAAATGGTAGCTCAGTAGAAGGTTCATCAAAGAGTTCTAAGGCATCGCCATCGCACAACGATCCCCCGTATCATTATGAAACCCTGTTTTACAAGTCAAAGTCCCAATTATAACCCCACTACGCTTTCTTACCGATTTTCGTAAAAACACGCACACAAACGTATTTCAAGTCCAACCTATTCTCTACTGTCAACTGTCAACGCCCTCTACCTTCGCTTAGAAAACACTTGCTATATTTGTTCCTAACTGGACATAGCATATGAGGCAACTGACAACAAATTTTAAGTGAAATTTTTACATAAAATACACATTCGAGGGCGCGCTGCAAAATAATTCCTCCGAGTTTTTAATGCGAAAACTCTTAAATTTTTTTTAAGTAAAACATACGTTATTATCATTTTACGTCTTTATTCTACGTGTCTACGTCCCTCTGAGGCTAGTTGACTTCGAATTGTAGAATAATTCTTGGTGCTGTGTTACATAGCTAAGTCAGTGTGTGAGAATGAGAGTGCTATAATCGAACTTCGAATTCGAAGAGTTTGCACACATGAACCATCTTCTCCTTGACGATGACAATGCCAGACCACACACGAGTGCTGCAACATCTGCAACAATGTAACGCATCGGCTTCTCTGCCATCAATCATCCTCCTTGCAGCTCCGACTCGACCCCATGTGATTTTTATCTGATCCCAAAACTTAAAGAACTCCTTTGCGATTTTCCTTTGATAATGATGAAGCGTTACATCCAGAGGTGAGGTTGTGACTCTGTCAACAAAGTCAGACATTCTACAGTGACGGTATCAACAAACTGGTCTCAAAGTGGGCGAAATGTGTCCATCGCCAGGGTTCTTTATTGAGTAATAAACATGAAGAATGAAGATATAGAATGTTAATTACGTTTGGTTTATTTCAAAAGCGCGAAGAGTATTTGCATAAAAAATTAGGTGGCATTATTTTTCAGCTCTCTCACGTATGTTCATAAAAAATTTATATCTGCGTAAAAGGAATCAGCATTTAACAACCGCAGGTAATTACGTAATAATATCCGTTTTACCTCCCGTAAAGCTTACTCGAAGTGAAAAGGTCACACCACAGACTGATTGCTGCTGTGTTCCCTGGTCAAATTCCTCATGTTCTTACCCAACTTTATTACGCTTATACAGGATATCTATATAGCTTTAATCATTGACTGTTACACCATATTTATCAAACTCTACGGAGATGTTCATCACATAACAGATATTAAACTATAACTTTGTTTAATAAAATCTGTTTGAGATGCTGCCCCATGAGGCACGAACGTATTCCTTGGGACGCGGAAGCAAACAGCCTCTGAGTATCATATTGCCATGCCTGAAACACATGCTTTGTCTGTTCATGAAGATTGTCAGCTGGACTGAAAGTATACGCCTTCCCATCGCAACCGAGGCGTGCTCTAGGGGCAACAAATAGGTTCAGTCCAGGAATTACAGATAGCTCAGGCTGTTTTTAGTGAAGTATGTGCAGAATAAATTGTTGGGTAGATGTGCAGTAGGGAGGTCAAGCATGGGGAGAATGTGGTCCCGGGAAGCCGTCAGCGCGGTGCAGGTGAACAGTTGAGGGCTGGAGAGTGGGTGCCGTTCTAAACTGAAGCCTATGCTCACATATTTTGTAAATATTAAGTGGAACCCCTCCACCCCTACATTTGCATGGTGATCATCCAAACAAACCTACTGTCACCTCTGCTTTGATTAGCATCTAAAAAGAATTCCGCAAAAAGACAATAAAAGTAGCGATTTGTTTTCGCCTGACTTGTTAGCCCTTTGTGACTTTCAGGGAGCTGTCATGAGTGGCAAATTCTGAGTAAAGCCTACATTTCTCTTGTTGTCATTATAAATTTTCCTTCTTTTGTCAAAACACAGTGGAGTTTACACACTGTCATCTTACTAAAATGTTGTGCAGATGCAGTTACGTGAGAATTATTCCGGAACAGTGGTCTACTAAGTGAGGCCTGAAATCAAGTAAGGCCAATAGCTTAGGAAACAGCACATCTTCAGTAAAAGAAAAGAACTTGTAATGCCTTCACTTATGTTGTACCAAATCCACAGGATTTGTCATTTCAACAGCTATCAATGGCTCTAAGAGATGGCATCGACAACGTCTGTAATTAATGAAATAGCAAAGTAGATAATGAATTTTCACATAGTAACGATATGGCAAAATTCTCTCCTCTTTGCGTGCTATAATCTGCCACTATCTCGTTCCGATATCTCAAACAGTTTATGTGGTATTGGTAATATTAAGGATATTTCATTACAGCTTTTGCACTAGCGTGCATGATTGAAATTAAATGCGTCAGGTAAGACCAGTTTTCTCGAGACTGGTGATCGACAGAGACCTCTTACCAAGTCTAAAGAAAAAACAATATGTTAGCTAAATTTCATATGCAGCAACATTTTATGTAATACGCACCAAACGCAAAATTATAGCGACCACTAATTTTCATTGCAAACTGTTTAGAATTTTGCACAGTGTCTTACTTAAATGCAAATATCACAATTACTGTGAACATTAACGAAATAATGGGCACGTCATCTTCAAGCTGACGTGAATATAAAGCTTTTTTTAAGGAATAGTTTGTGTAAAAACGTTTGAGAAAGATTGCGCGATTTTGTCATCGCAGTGCGTCGCCATCAAGCCAAAAACGGGCGAACAACGTCGGTCTTCCCTTCTGAAGAAACAAATGAACTCGCGCAGAACTCCAGACGGAAATTGGTCACTGTACACTGACGGAATATGCCATTTGGCACCCTGGTTGTTAAGAGTATACGACAAGGGAGTTCACCATTCTTGCTACGTAATGGCGAGCATTGAAACTTCCTTAAAAAGTTACAAAATCAGTCATGTTTTCATGTGCAGTATTTCCCCACACGTCTTTAAGGTCTTACAGACGTGTTAACTTTGTTTATATGCTTTGAACTACATTAACAAATATGACTTAATAATGGTCTAACAACTGTTGGCATTGTACTTGATGATGGGATAACAGCCGAAATCTGGATAATGCAAAACATAAATATAATAATACATAGTCAAATGGTGGTTTACTCTTTTAAAAAGTATTGCATGACTCTGGAGCAACGCTACCGAAAATTTTTTTAATGAGCCAACGAGTTTGAGAAGTAGGTTCTTCTGACCTTTTACAAGTCATCTGTGGACACGTTGGCGTAGATCTGACCGCCATAATCAGAAACGAGACAATTGCCGAAAATCTCAGAACGCCGCTCAGTGTTTCAGTTCACTCTGACTGTACACCATACAAATATCTGTTCTCTATGCTACTGTGTCAGATGAAAACGGCACATCGCAGCTTCACGACTCAACCCAGATTTCAGTGACGTCTTCCCAGCTGTCTGTTGTTTCTCTTCATCCTACGGTTTTGCCCTGGATCCATCTCATCACTACTCATTCTGCTGTCTTTGCTACAGTCGCCTGTTTGTGCCATCTGGCTGTGCGATTCTTCCACGTACACATCGCATCACCGAAAAATAATTAAAGTAGGGCGATGAAAATTCTGAAATACATATTTATGTGGTTAACATTGCAAGATCACAGGAAGATTAACAGGCTGTGTAACCACCAGGATGTTGAATGCAAACATACAAACGTGCATGCGTTGTGTTGTGTGGGTGCCGGATGTCAGTTTGCAGTATGGATTTCCATGCTGGTTGTAATTGTTTGGTCAATGCAGGGGGCAGTTAGTTCTGTTTGTGAATGATGCTGGAGTTCTCGTCCAATAATGTCCAATATGTGCTCGATTGGAGACAGATCTGGTGATCGAGCAGGCCAAGGCAACATCTTGATACTCTGTAGAGCACGTTGGGTTACAGAATGGGCATGTGGGCGCTAACCAGTTAGCTATGTTATCCTTGTGTGATTATATGAGCGGTGCTACTGTAACGTTGTGGCTCCAAATGCGTTGTATCGCGTCCGTAGAATTAACTGCACCAGCAAAACACCGCAGTCTACATCTAAATCCATTGAAAACCATTGAGAATGGCAGCACAACAGGTCGAATAACCAGATTGACATACAGTTTTGCAGTAAGGATGCATTGGATAACCATGAGGGTGGTCCTGCTGTCGCACGAAATGGCGCCCCACGGCATAAATCCAGGTGTAGGTGCAGTGTGCCTAGCATGCAGATAGGTTGTTGCAGGCTCTCAATTGGCATCCTTCTAACTAACACATGGCCATTACTGATACCAACGCCGATCCACCTTTCATCAGAAAACAATAGATCTCCTCCCTGCCCTCCAATGAACCCTCGCTTGACCCCACTCAAGTAGCAAATGGCTGTGATTAGTGGTCGGTGGAATACACGATACAGGAAGTCTGGCTCTGTGCCCTCCTTGAAGTAACCATTTTGTAAAAGTTCGTTGTGCCACTGTGGTGACAACTGCTGCTCAGATTGCTGGTACAGGTGCAGTACGATGCGCCAGAGCCATACGTCAAACACGATGGTCTTCCCTCTCGACAGTTCCACGTGGCTCTCTGGAGACCGGTTTCTTGCCAACATACATTTCCGTGACCAACGCTGCCGGCAACCATGTACAGTGTCTACATTCTTCCAAGTCTTTTTGCAGTATCAGGGAAAGAGCATTCAGTTTCTTGTTGCCATATTATACGATCTCGTTCAAATTGAATGAGGTGTCGACATTGGCGCCTTTGTCACTTTAAAAGCGCTCTTGACCAAAATCAGCTCACCAGTCCAATATCAAAGGTTCTGGGTACCTCATGACCGTTAAAATGTGTATTTAAAACAAATCTGATTTACATCCTCATGGTGGCGCTATTAGCGCCACTCTTATGCGACTGGCATGAAATTTGAACAGACATATCTTTCAGATGTAGAAACACGTCCACCAACTTTCGTTGGTGTCGCACAGCCCCTTCTTGGTGTTGTGATTCTTTTTTTTCCGTCAGTGTACCTCATGCCAATGACCAGCGTTTCTCAAACTCCGAAAGATGACGAAATGCTGCACGTGTGCGTTCTCTGGGCATGCTGTGTTGAGACTGAAAACTTTCGGTAACGTGATCCGCACCCAATAATTATCATGTACTAACACGGTACTTCATTTGCAGGAAAGGCTTTTTCTGTATTGTGAGTAAGCTCTCACAAGGACATGATTTAATCGACACTTCACACACCCATAGAAATACTAGAGCGTTAGTTTGGTGACGTTTAGCCTAGAATTCCCATTTCAGTCATTGTAGTTTTCTCCATTTGCGAAAAATGTGGTGCAACAAATTTTTTGCCGTCCAGCTTGCTGTCGGAAAAGAGACCTTTCTCTGCTGATCCTCCCTCATTTCGGATGTGGTAATACAGTTACCTCTAGGACAGGTACAATAATCTTGGAAAACATCCCTGTAAAACAAAAAGTTTGCAGATCGAACAGGAGACGCACAGATCAGGTTGTAAGCCTAACTACACATATCAAAGTCGCGTTTCAGTAAGAACAGAAAATATCAGTAGTCTTTGTCGACTTTACTGCTGTTTGAGATATTTTATGGAATGGAGGGTCTTAGACAAGTTTATCAAGAGTCATCCCCTGCCAAACCAAATCGAGACTGATTAAAAACATAGTCTTTCAGCAGGCACTGACGAGTAGTCCAGGGCCGTCTCACAAGCAAAGAACTGAAATTAAACAGTAGACTACCTCAGGGGTGAACATATGTACTATACTTTTCTATCTTTAACATACTTGAAAGAGGCGCAAAGAAGTTTGGATATGCTCACATTCTAGCACTTCTGGTTCAGCACAAGAAGGAAAAAACTGCTGAAAACCTTCTAACCGATGATATGAATGTGCCCCTAAAATAGCGTCAGCACATCGAACTAATTTATGAGCATAACATAATGTCACAGGAGCAACTACGTATATGACATAACCTGTTACCAAAAAATCATCAAAAAATTGTACAATCGCACAGGAAATAAAGAAAATGGCAGCTGAAGGCTTCAAGAAATCATTCAATAAATTCATCACAGCTGCGGAACCTATCGCATTGAATATTATAGAACTACATAAGTATTTCATCGTGTGGAGACTCATACCCTACCTTTCTAAAACCATAACCACCAGCCTCCACTTGTACAAAAGTGCAGTAGACAGTAAACTGTAAATCTGTATGAGGAATACAGTGCTACTAGAGTCATCCAAATTATCTGGGCATAACTCTTAAAAGGACACTGTGTTTCAGGATGTACCTCGAAAAAACTTCTTGTTAACTAAGCACAAGAGTGCATCATCAGGTACGTTTCGAACATCTGCGCTCAGTTTAGTGTTTTCTACGGCTGATTATTGTGGGCTCCGGTGTTGTTAAACATACCGCAAATAAGATAGACAGTCGGCTCAATAGAACCATGTGAATCGTCTACGTGTGCATAAGAACTACTCCACTATGCTTGACTTCCAACACTCAGCCACTTAGCACTTCCTCTGTTAAGAAGACTAGAAGCCCTGTTGAAATAATATTCCAAAATAATGAATAACTTCTCATCCATGAAGAGATTCCCAAGTTGAAAACAATCCGACTTCGTTCTAGAAATACACCCCTGCGATTGGCCAAACAGCTTGTTTTGCCAACTTCACCATTGACAGCAAATGACGTGAAACCTGGACTGCGAGTGCTCCACGTGAAGTGTAAGAACTTTTTCACTCTCTGCAGAGCCCAATAGCTTTGAACTCGCCCAGAATGAGTGAAAGAATATAAATCGCAGCCGAACAGGACATGGTGTGTGTGCACACAATCTGCACAAGTGGGGTAAGCAACCAATCCCAAGCACTGTTGTTGAAGCACCGAATCAGACCACCCGGCACAGCACCGAGGAGTGTAAATCGGGAGACTGCCTGAGTGGTCCAAACGACTTTTACATGGATACACTATCTAGCCTTGGCTGGATCAGGATATTGGACATCAACATATAACAACTGTTTTTTTTAATGTATTGTCTGTTCGTGTATTTTTTGTGTATTCTTGACTGTATATCATGTACAGTGCTATAACTAAATAAATAAGTAAACCCCACTGTCACATCCAGCGAAATAATAAAATCAGAGCTATGTTTGCAGGAGATGTGCTTTCACAGTAAAAGGTGAACTTCCTATGAGGCGGATTAGTCCAAAGCCCGTGCAAAGACGGGTTTAATTCAGAGTCCATGCAGAGGAGGTGATTGCAGAGAGCCCACCTAGTAGGACGTCAGCTGGAAAACAGGAAGAGGCGACCGCAGACCGCAGATTGCTTCCACACGTGACCACACGTTACCTCGCGTTGTCCAGTGGTAGTTTGCGATGAGCGCACGCGACATTACGTTTCCCCCTGCCTTCAGTGAAACAGCGGTATTTCAGCCTGATATAGCAATACCTACTAGTCGGATATCAAACGGTGAAAAAGGTAAACATTATGGAACATTTTTGGTGATGGTTTCTAAATATTCGTTTGGACGCAGAGATAGAGTGCGACGACAAGTCTGAAACTTTGAAACCACGTCACGAGCACCAGTTAGCTATGTTATTCTTGTGTGATTATCTGAGCGGTGCTACTGTAAAGGTATGGCTGTAAATGCGTTGTATCCTATTGGTAGAATTACTGTAGCAGCAAAATACTGCAGTCTATATCTAAATCCATTGAAAACCACTGAGAATGCATGACAAAGGGTACTTCTCACTTTACCACATATTAGGGTTTCTTATGGAGCGCAGAATGAATGATTGTTTAATAAATGTAAACATGGTTCGCAGTAGGCTGTAATGTGATTTTTGTTTAATCGTGTGATCAGCTAGTTTTGACGACTTGTCATTGTCAACCACCTGCAAAACCAACAAGGAGAAACAATACACTATCTGCACATATTGCCACAATAAATAAAGCTTTACACATCTCACATTAAGATAAAACAGCTATGTGTAAATAACACTCTACGAACTTCACATTAAGATAAAATAGTAATGTTTCATGTTAAAGCCAGGTGTGTAAAGTGTTATTTATACATGGCGATGTATGCAGACAATGTAGTGCTTTTCCGTGTTGGGTTTACTGGTGCTTCAAAATGAAAAGTAATCAAAATCAGCCAATCGCAAGATTAAACAAAAATCACATAAGAGCGTCATACGGACCATATTTACGTTTATTAAAAATTTGGAGACTGTGAATCCTGACAAACACAAAATTTTAACAATTGTTTAATTTGCTGTTTGTATGTAATTAGTCCACGCTTGTGAACAAGGGCCCTTCGAGAGCGATACGTGGCTGTAATTCTTTAAACTTTTTTAGTAGGATGGTTGGTTTGTAGGGGTTGAAGCGACCAGACTACAAAAACCGTCAGTCCCTTTGTTAGTAGGATTTGGCAGGACTACTGACATCAGCCTTCAACTGTCTGTCAGCATTTTCGTGACGCTCTCCCCCCTTCGAATGTCAACTTGTCGCGCTTGTAACACATGCTGACTCAGTTCTTGAAGATTGCTGTCTGAAAGTTGTATGAAAGTATACGCCTTCCCATTGCTTCCCAGCCACGTTTATTTTTATTTCATTATTTTTAGGGTTTTATGTCTCAGTCGGTGAAAACGGAACATATGGTATCGCTTTGTAGACCCTCTATCTGTGTGTCCGTCTGACTGATGATAACTCTTTTGCTCAGAACGGGTAGACGTGTAAAGTTGGCATTTGTGTCACGTACTGATGTCCTTGGCCGTATAAGAAACGTTAGCTTCTAAGTGAACGCAATCAAAAGGTACGGTTATTTATATCACTCATCAACACCTTTAGGGTACTTCCCGTTGATCCATAATGATGAAATTTTCTCAGTACAAATAAAGGGAAAAATTCGAAAATTGTTAGTTTATAACTACATAACATGAGAAAAATATTTCTTCTGTCATTTTTTATTAGACGTAAAACTTGCAGTTAAAACAGTCAGTAGTTCCACAGTCAGGCTGAACGGGCCGACGAGGCGAAATTCAAATATTAGGCAAGGAATGACTTTATCGCTCCTACGACGCGTTTCGGACTAGTCTGCGAAAGTTTGTTTCACATACTTGAAATTCCATATTTACCTGCAGGAATCGCTCCTGGATATCTGATGATGGATAAATTCCGAAACGTGTCATTTGAGCAATAAAGTAATTACCCGTCTGATGTTTGAGTTTTACCATTGCGATCCACGCAGCCTGAATGGAGAATAATGCTGATTGTTGTAATAGAGGTCACCTGCATCCTGAATAACTTTCTTTCACATTCATATTATTGAAATTAAACATTCTAGAAATCTAGAAATCCATGGTACCGTTATTTTACCAGTATAAACGCCAATAACAGGCAGAAATGGTCCAGATTCTAGATTCCCGGAATTGATGAACTGTCTGTATACATAAATTAGGTTTGTACGGAACCCTAAGTGCGGGAATCCTACTCGCATCTGGCCGATTTTTTTGTCATCAGTCTTCTGACTGGTTTGATGCGTGCTACCAGAAATTTCTCTTTTGTCCCAACCTCTTCAACCTAGCTTACCACTTGCAACCTACGTCCTCAATTGCTTGCTGTATGTATTCCAATCTCTGCCTCTCCTTTCATATATTTACCTCTGCAGTTCCCTTTAACTACATGGAAGTTATTCCCTGATGCGTTAACACATGTCCTGTTAGCCTGACTCTTCTTCTTGTCAGTTGTTTTCTATATGTACCTTCCTTCGCCGAGTCTGTGGAGAACCTCCTCATTCCTTATCTCATTAGTCCACCAATATTCAACATCCTTCTACGGCACCACATTCTAAATGCCTCGATTCTCTTCTTTTCCGGTGCTGTCCATGATTCATTACCATACAACACTGTACTCCAACGTACATTCTCAGGGATTTTCTCCATTAGATTATGATCGATCTTTGATACTAGTACATTTCTCTTGACCGAAATGCCCTCTTTGCCTGTGCTAATCTACTTTTCTCGTCCTTCTTGCTTCGTCTGTCATGTCTTATTATTCTTCCAATGTAGCAGAACTTTGACTACTTTGAGGTACTCAATTTTGATAAGTTTCTCGCGGTTCCCATTTCTGCTATCCTAATCACTTTTTTCTTTCCTCGGTTTACTCTCAATCCACATCCTGTGCTCAGAAGACTGACCATTTCATTCAGTATGTTCTGCTTTACTTGTTCGGTTTCACTGAGAATAGCAATCTCATCAGCGAGTCTTGTGATCGATATTCATTCACCCGAAATTTTATTCCCACACCAGAATCTTATCTTTCACTTTTAGTAATGCTTATTCGATATCTAGTTTGAACAATAGGGGCGATAGACTCCGTTTTTAATCCGACAACTTCGTTCTTGGCCTTCCCTATAGTATATTCCTATTATTTCTGAGAATTTCACAAATCTTGTCTAACGCTTTTTGTAGATCGACATATCCAATGAGAGTGTCCTAATGTTTCTTCAGTCTTGTTTACAATCCCAAGCGGAAACTATGAACTGCCTCTCTAGTGCCTTTGCCTTCCCCAAAGTCAAACTGATCGTCATCTATTAGATTCTCATTTTTATTTCCAATTCTTTTGTGTAGTGTCAGAAACTTGGGTACATGGGCCGTGATGGTGATTGTGCTATAATCCTCGCAGTTATCTGCACTTATTGTCTTCGGCACTGTGTGGATGATATTTTTCCGAAAGATTGATGGTATGTCTCGAGTCTCATAGACGCTACGCGCCAACTTGAGTAGCCGCGTGATGTCACTACCCCCATTAATCTTAGAAATTCCGAAGGAATGTCATCTATTCCTTCTGCCTAATATGATCCCAAGTCTTCCAAAGCTCTGTTAAACTCTGACTAATATTGGATCTCCCTTGTTTTCTGTATCTACTCCCACTTCTTCCTCAATCACCTCATCAGATAAGTATTTCCCCTCGTACAGGCTTTAATACATTCTTCCCACCGATCCGTTGCCACCTCTGTTTTAACACTAGATTTCCCTTTGAACTCTCGACGTTACCACCCTGCCATTTAATTTCGCCGAAGGTTGTTTTGAGTTTTACATATGCTGAATCAGTTCTTCGGACGATCATTTCTTTTTCGATTTCTTAATATTTTTCATGCAGCCATTTCGCCTCAGCTTCCCTGCACTTACTATTTATTTCATTCCTAAGTGACTTGTATTTCTATGTTATTGAATTTCCCAGAAAATTTTTGTGCGTTCTTCTTTCGTCAGTCAACAGAGGTATTTCTGCTGTTACTCAAGGTTTCATTCACAGTTATCTTCCTTGTACCTATTTTTGTCTGTCCAACTTCCGTGATCGCCCCTTTAAGAGATATCCATTCCTTTTCATCTGAACTGACTGCTACTATCGCAGTATAGCTTCTAAGAAATTCAAACACATCTACTATTTTGTAAGTATTTCAGAAGCACAAAGGCATTTAAACAATCATTTTTATCGCGCCTGTACGTGAGTGGAACGAGAAAAAGCCCTAATAATTGGTGCAACGGGACGTGCCCTCTGCCATGCACTTATCAGTGGTTTGCAGAGTATAGCTGTGGATACAGATTTAAATGTAGATGTCGATTTGTCGCACTTCGTTAGGTTTTAATTCTTCTGGACGAGTCTCTTAGACTTCAGTCTACTCTTCGTTATCGTGTTCCGGTCGATACCTGCGCCTTACTACGCAACATTTGATTTAGGAATCTCTATCTGGCCACAATGTAATCAAACTGGAATCTTCCTGTATCTGCAGGACTTTTCCAAGTATGCCTCCTTTACTAGACGAAATTTGTTGGATATCTCAATTAGTCGTTCTCCTCTCTCATTCCTATTAACAAGCCTATACTCTTCTGTAATACTTTGTTTCATTTCTACCCTTCTAATTCATTCCAGTTTCCCATAATTATTAGATTTTCATCTTCATTTGCATACAAAATTATCCATTCAGTAGCCTTATACACTTTATCTCCGCCCGCATCTCGTGGTCGTGCGGTAGCGTTCTCGCTTCCCACGCCCGGGTTCCCGGGTTCGATTCCCGGCGGGGTCAGGGATTTTCTCTGCCTCGTGATGGCTGGGTGTTGTGTGATGTCCTTAGGTTAGTTAGGTTTAAGTAGTTCTAAGTTCCAGGGGACTGATGACCATAGCTGTTAAGTCCCATAGTGCTCAGAGCCAACAACACTTTATCTCTTCAGTTTCTGCTTCTAACGTCAGCATCTATTACTGAACTATCGTTGCTGTCATTGATTTGCTGTTAATTCTGACGAAAATAACTCTACCACTGAACTACTCGCAGTAACTCACTTTCTTATTCATGAGGAGTGCTGGTAATAACATTTTCTACTGCTGTTGATATTACCCTTATTCATCTGATCAGAAATCCTTATATACTTTGCATTTCACTTCATTGATCTCCACCGTATCTCGGCTGAGCCTTTGTATCTCCCTTTTAAGATTTTCTAGATTTCCTCTCACGTTAAAACTTCTTATCCTTCACGCTTCGACACTATTACGTTACCCTTTCATGGGTAGTTCAATCTTTTTCTCGTAGTTACCTCCCCATTGGTAGTCCCTTGCCAGAGATACGAACAGGGGACTAGTCTAGAATCTTTTGCCACTGGAATAATCATCATGACACTTTTTCAGTAATAGTCCATTTATCCTATGGGTATTATTTGTGTATATTTAGTGCAGTGGTAAAAATGGCTTCTGCACCCTCATGCTGTTGATCATGGCCGATTCTTCCGCCTTTTAGGGGCAGTCTCCCATCCCAAGGGCAAGTATGCCGTGAACGTCTGTCGGCTCCCCGCTATCTTTGATACGGCCTCTGGCAGAACGAGGGTGTCTCGTTACACCGATAATCTTAGGCAGTCATTTATGAGGATTTTTATACAAAATTTATGCATTGGCTGGGTTCGAAGCCGAGGCCCAAGACGTGTAGTTAAAAACGCTACCCATAGACAATGCGTCCATGATCAGTGGAAGACAAATCAAGGGACTGGGTAAGCCACCAAGACCTCTATATGCCTCAAGCGATTATGGTACGAACTGCAACCTGGATATTGCGCTATCTCGTTGGGATTTATCATTTGGCACTCTGTTCATGAAGGGTATGACAATAGGGCTACCATTCTTGCCACAAACGCGCAAGCGTTCAGCCTCCAACAACTACAAAATCAATCCTGTTATCATACGCAGTAGCTCTTTACTCCACGATCTCAAAGCTTAGAGAGGTATGAATCTAGAGAATCTCTGTTTTCCGTGACCGTTTACCAGGTCGAGACAGCCAAAGATGATAGAACACCAGAGAATGTCATTCATTATACGAGGTATGATAAAAAAAAATACGTTGAATAATTTGATTGGAAACAAAGTAATGAGATTACATGGAATTTGATTTAATCTCCTTGAAAGTAATGTTCTAAGTAATGCACTTATCCCAACGTTGAATCCATGACTAGAAGCATTTCTGGAAGGCTTCTTTTGTTAGGTCGTTCAGTTGCTCTGCCGTGGCCCTCTCAGTGTCACGGATGGTGTCAAATTGTTTCCCTTTAAGCATGGTTTTAATTTTTGGGAAGAGCTTGATATCGCATGTTGCTAAATCTTGTAAGTAAGGCGGATTTGGACAGGTACGAACGCTTTTTCCGGCCAAAAACTTGCGAAGTGTGGGACGGCGCATTGTCGTGATGAAAAAGGAAGCCATTGGCTCATTTTTCTGTTTTCTTTCTTCTCGCGGGCCTCGGTCGAGTTTATGTTTCCTTGGTCACGTGGCATAACCGCTCGCCTGTTGCACCGCGTTGATAGCGTGCGGGCCTGCATGATGGTGAGTGAGGAAACACTTCCTTTCTTCATTTGGCCTCCACAGGATGTACTATATACCTAACTGTAGGAAGAGAATACATATATGCATATTTACAGATATGAAATCTCAACCAGTCATAATTTTTTCCACAGTAATTTTCTCTTAATGAATAGCATTAGGAATAATTTAGAGGATGACAAAACTGCCGGCCACATGCTTCTGCACCGCGTGTAAAGCAAGCGACGGAGAAGGAAAGACGCTCAAGCGGCTTGCCCACGCGGATGCAGTCCTCTGTTTCACACGTTATTTATGGCAAGAGTATAACTTCCGGTTCAGCAGCACGCTCCACACTGTATTCTTTACACTGTGGATGTCATTGAGCCGGTCGATGTGGCCGAGCGGTTCTAGTCGCTTCAGTCTGGAACCGTGCGACTGCTACGGTCGCATGTTCGAATCCTGCCTCGGGCATGGATGTGTGTGATGTCCTTAGGTTAGTTAGATTTAAATAGTTCTAAGTTCTAGGGGACTGATGATCTCAGATGTTAAGTCCTATAGTGCTCAGAGCCATTTGAACCAACCATTTGATGTCACTGATAAGTTGACGGTTGCCTATCTTCTTCACACGATCCAACAACATCTGAAAGTCTATTGTATGTACGTTTCTTTGTTTACAGCCTTGACTTGCTCCCTGTGACCTAAACTACTAGTTTCATGTAGTTTTCTGCCTACATAGGTAAATTTCTTCCAATTAGGATGATGACTGGTGCGAAAATTTTCTCTGTACCCTCAATGACTTTCCAGGAACTATATCGAGCGGCATCACTTCCATGTCTGCAAGTATCTACATAGATTAACACTGAAACTTCGGCATCCAATCACGGACTGTTAACAGTCGTAAATTCGACAGTGGATCCATCACACACAGTTGTGCATTGTTTAGCAAGATTTCCTCACTAACATTTTTGCGGCAGGCAGCTATATTTTATGAAAAATCCCTAGTTTTCAATCACAGCGCCTTACAAGTATTGCTCTTTCGAGCTCTCATACCACATGAAATATTTATTCCCGCTTGCAATATACAGCTATACTCCACAAGCCACCTTACGGCGTGTAGAGAATCGTATTTTGGTACAACTATCCGATCCCCCCATTCCTGTCCCATTCACGAATGGCGCCTGGCCAAAATGAGTTTCGGTAAAGCTCCGTATATCATCACAGGTCTTTAATTTTCTTGTCGCGATCGTTTCGTGAGATGTATGTGGGAACAATTAACATGTTGTCAAACTCATCTCGAAATGTAAGCTCTCGGAATTTCAACAGTAAACATATCCTTGATGCTGGATGCTTTTGTTGGAGCGTCTACAGTCGTTTAAACTATCCCGTAACGAAACGTGCCTCTCTTCGTCCGATCTTCTGTACGTCTTCTATTAACCCTACTCGATAAGGCTTTCAGCCTGATAAACAGTACTCAAGAATCGGTGAAACGTGTATTTTGTAACCCACTTCTTTCTTGAATGAATTAGGTTTCTCCCAATGAATCTCAACAAAGGATCAGCTTGTCCTACCAATCTACTTTAGGTCGCTTTGGATCGTTACTCCTTCGTATTTTATGGTAGATACTGTTTGCAGGGATTTTTCGCCTATAGTTTAATCGAACAGTAATGGATCTCTTTGCCTATTAATGCACGATACGTTACACTTGTTTACGTTGAGGGCGGACTGTCAATCTCTGCACCAATGGACAACCCTCTGCAGGTCTGCCTGCTTTACGCTACAATCTTCTGGTGTTGCAACCTTCTTATAGACAACAGCATCGTCCACTAACAGCATCACAGAGTCTACAACGTTATCCACTAGACCATTGATATACACAGTCTGAAAAAAAAAGTGAAAACCTCAGAAGGGGAGGAGTATAGGAAATGAAAGTTGCAGGTTGACAGGCTATGCAATGTTATCGCAGTGATTAAGAAATCGAGTATTACAAAGAACTTAGCAGTATTAGCCCACTTATCAGTATGGCACTGCACCCCTTCTGGCCCGTATGCATTCTCTGATTGGGGTAGCAGGGATGTCACAAAGCCATTGTGTCCTCTCCTTAGGCGAGATGTTCCACAACTGTTATAACTGGTCGTTCATGTCCTGGACCCTAGCACTGCTACACCAACATCATGCAGAATGTTCATAGACACGTGCCATGTGAGGACGATCCTTGTCCTGTGAAAAAATTTCACCACGATGCTTTTGCATGTGAGGTAACACATGAGGACGAAACACGTCCGTCACCTACCGTTGTACCGTCAAGAGTTCCCTCAATCATTACCAGCCGTGACTTGAAGTCATACCCCTACATTTACATCTACATGGATACTCTGCAAATCACGTTTAAGTTCCTGGCACAGGGTTCATCGAACCACCTTCACAATAATTATCTATTATTCCAATCAGGTACAGCGTGCGGAAAAAACGAACACTTAAATCTTTCCGTGCGAGCTCTGATTTCCCATATTTTATTATGATGATCGTTTCTCCGCATGTAGGTCGACGTAAACAAAATATTTTCGCATTAGGAGGAGAAAGTTGGTGATTGGAATTTCGTGAGAAGATTCTACCACAACGAAAGACGCCTTTGTTTTAATAGCGTCCACCCCAAATCCTTTGTCATTTCAGTGACACTCTCTCCCCTATTTTGCGATAATACAAAACGTGCTGCCCTTCATTGAACTTTCTCGATGTACTCCTTCAATCCTATCTGGCAAGGATCACACACCGAGCAGCAGTATTCTAAAAGAGGACAGACAAGAGTAGTGTAGGCAGTCTCTTCAGTAGATATATTGCATCTTCTAAGTGTTCTGCCAATAAAACGCAGTCTTTGTTTAGTCTTCCCCACAACGTTTCCTATGTGTTCCTTCAAATTTAAGTTGTTCGTAATTGCAATTATTAGGTATTTAGTTGAATTTACGGTCTTTAGATTTAACTGATTTATCGTGTAACCGAAGTTTAACGGATTCGTTTCAGCTCTCATGTGGATAACCTCACACTTTTTGTTATTTAGGGTCAGTCGCCAATTTTTGCACCGTACAGATATCTTTTCTAAATCGTTTCGCAATTTATTTTGATCTTCTGATTACTTTACTAGTCGATAAACGACAGCATCATCTGCGAACAACCTAAGACGGCTCTCAGATTGTCTCCTAGATAATATATATAGTTTAGGAGCAGCAAAGAGTCTATGACACTATCTTGGGGAACGCCAGAAATAACATCTGTTTTAATTGATGACTTTCCGTCAACTACTACGAACTGTGACTTCTCTGACAGGAAATCACAAATCCAATCAAGTAACTGAGACGATATTCCATAAGCACGCAATTTAACTACAAGCCGCTTGTGTGGCACAGTGTCAAAAGCCTTCTGGAAATCTAGAAATACGGAATAAATTCGAAATCTCCTTGTCAATAGCACTCAACGCTTCAGGTGAGAGAAGAGCTAGTTGTGACTCACAACGATGTTTTCTAAATCCATGTTAACTGTATGTTAATAGACCGTTCTTTGCGAGGTAATTCATAATGTTCGAACACGATACATATTCCAAAATCCTGCTGCATATCGACGTTAATGATATGGGCATGTAATTAAGTGGATTACTCCTACCACCTTTCTCGAATGTTGGTGTGGCGTACGCAACTTTCCAGTCTTTCGGTACGGATCGTTCGTCGAGTGAACGGTTGTGTACGATTGTTAAATATGGAGCTGCTGTATCAGCATCCTCTGAAAGGAACCTAACTTGCATATTGTTTGGACTGAAAGACTTGCTTTTGTTAAGTGATTTAAGTTGCTTCACCACTCCGAGGATATCTAGTTCTACTTTACTAATTTTGGCAGCTGTTCTTGATTCGAATTCTGGAATATTTACTTCGTCTTCTTTGGTGAAGGAATATCGGAAGGCTGTGTTTAGTGACCGCTTTTGCAGCACTGACGTGCGTACTATATCAGTTGCTATCGCGCCGAGAAGGAATTGATTTTGTCTTGCCGCTAGCATACGCCACATACAACCAGAATATATCTGGATTTTCTGCCAGGTTTCGAGACAAAGTTTCGTTGTGGAAACTATTATGAGCACCTCGCATTAAAGTCCGCGCTGAATTTCGAGCTTCTGTATAAGATCACCAATCTTGGAGATTTTGCGTCCGTTTAAATTTAGCAAGTTTTTTCGTTGTTTCTCCAACAGTGTTCTGTACCAAGAAGGATCAACGCTTATGTTGTTAATTTGGAAGAAGTGCAGATTGTCGCTCAGGCGGGCGTCACGTGAATTTTTATCTGCTTTTTTTGTATATGTATGCTTTTCGTTTATTTTTTGGACGATGTTGGGGTTACAATATTCAACCTCCCTACGACAACCCTGTATTCACTAATCCCTGTATCCGTTTTGATGCTTGTTATTAGCTCAGGATTATTTCCTGCTAAGAGGTCAAGTGCGTTTTCACAACCGTTTACTACTCGCTCTGTACCAGAGGTCCGCAATCTGTCCTGTCGATTACGCTGCAGATGTTGAACTCTGCTTTCATCTCGTAAGTAAGACTGGCAGCCTTTACCACTTCTGTTAGCCGCTCGAAACCAGAGAGAATTTCTTCCGATCCAAAGCGACATACATCATTGATACCAACGTGAGCCACCACCTGCAGCTGATGACATCCACACCACAACAACATGAGTAACGCCACTGTGTCTCTCCAAAACTTTAGAAGAATGGGACATGTCCACAGGTCACCGCAATACAAGCAGCTGACAGTCATCCGGGGATGTGCGGAATCGCTATTTACACTCCTGGAAATGGAAAAAAGAACACATTGACACCGGTGTTTCAGACCCACCATACTTGCTCCGGACACTGCGAGAGGGCTGTACAAGCAATGATCACACGCACGGCACAGCGGACACACCAGGAACCGCGGTGTTGGCCGTCGAATGGCGCTAGCTGCGCAGCATTTGTGCACCGCCGCCGTCAGTGTCAGCCAGTTTGCCGTGGCATACGGAGCTCCATCGCAGTCTTTAACACTGGTAGCATGCCGCGACAGCGTGGACGTGAACCGTATGTGCAGTTGACGGACTTTGAGCGAGGGCGTATAGTGGGCATGCGGGAGGCCGGGTGGACGTACCACCGAATTGCTCAACACGTGGGGCGTGAGGTCTCCACAGTACATCGATGTTGTCGCCAGTGGTCGGCGGATGGTGCACGTGCCCGTCGACCTGGGACCGGACCGCAGCGACGCACGGATGCACGCCAAGACCGTAGGATCCTACGCAGTGCCGTAGGGGACCGCACCGCCACTTCCCAGCAAATTAGGGACACTGTTGCTCCTGGGGTATCGGCGAGGACTATTCGCAACCGTCTCCATGAAGCTGGGCTACGGTCCCGCACACCGTTAGGCCGTCTTCCGCTCACGCCCCAACATCGTGCAGCCCGCCTCCAGTGGTGTCGCGACAGGCGTGAATGGAGGGACGAATGGAGACGTGTCGTCTTCAGCGATGAGAGTCGCTTCTGCCTTGGTGCCAATGATGGTCGTATGCGTGTTTGGCGCCGTGCAGGTGAGCGCCACAATCAGGACTGCATACGACCGAGGCACACAGGGCCAACACCCGGCATCATGGTGTGGGGAGCGATCTCCTACACTGGCCGTACACCACTGGTGATCGTCGAGGGGACACTGAATAGTGCACGGTACATCCAAACCGTCATCGAACCCATCGTTCTACCATTCCTAGACCGGCAAGGGAACTTGCTCTTCCAACAGGACAATGCACGTCCGCTTGTATCCCGTGCCACCCAGCGTGCTCTAGAAGGTGTAAGTCAACTACCCTGGCCAGCAAGATCTCCGGATCTGTCCCCCATTGAGCATGTTTGGGACTGGATGAAGCGTCGTCTCACGCGGTCTGCACGTCCAGCACGAACGCTGGTCCAACTGAGGCGCCAGGTGGAAATGGCATGGCAAGCCGTTTCACAGGACTACATCCAGCATCTCTACGATCGTCTCCATGGGAGAATAGCAGCCTGCATTGCTGCGAAAGGTGGATATACACTGTACTAGTGCCGACATTGTGCATGCTCTGTTGCCTGTGTCTATGTGCCTGTGGTTCTGTCAGTGTGATCATGTGATGTATCTGACCCCAGGAATGTGTCAATAAAGTTTCCCCTTCCTGGGACAATGAATTCACGGTGTTCTTATTTCAATTTCCAGGAGTGTATTACTGAACACAACGCGAGTCCATACACCAGCAGTCCATGTTACTCTGTCACGTCACTATTCGAAACGCAGCTATTTGTCTTGTGGTGCGGGATGCAGTTTCAGGTCAAACCTCTCAGCCTGCAAGTTCCGGGGAGTTACAGAGGGTAGAATTATTGATAGTCGGGAGCCCCAATGTTAGGTGCATTATGGGGCCCCTTAGGCACATGGCTACCAAGGAGGGGAGGAAAGCCATTGTGCATACCGGTGGGAGTCATTCCAGACGTGGAACAGGCCCTTGTGGGTGCCATGAAGGGCACAGGATGTAGCCAACTACAGGTAGTGGTCAACGTCGGTACCAATGATGTGTGTCGCTTTGGAATGGAAGACTGTCTGAACTGGTAAAGGCTGCACGTCTAGCTCGCGAGATGAAAATAGAGCTCACCATTCGCATCATGGTCGACATGACCAACTGCTGACATCTGGTGCAGAGCCGAGTGGAAGGTCTGAGTCAGAGGCTCACACGGTTCTGCAACCGTGCTGGCTGCAGATTCCTCGACTGCCGCTAAATAGATCAAAAGTCCATTACACGCAGGAGGCGGCCACACGCGTAGCGAGGTCTGTGTGGCGTGGACTGGACAGTTTTTTAGGTTAGAGAAACATGGGGAATTGCGAAAGAGGCTTCATTCTCAAAGGGTGCAGGTCGAGCACAGTAAGATCGTCGATACAGGAACCACCGGTATAACAGTTGTAAATTGTCGGAGCTGTGTTAGGGAAGTACCAGAGGTCCAAGCGCTAATAGAAAGCACTGGTGCTCAAATCATTACAGGTGTTGAGAGCTGGCTAAAGCCGGAGATATGTTCAACCGAAGTCATCTCGAAGGACCTGACCGTATTCAGAGAGAATAGACTAAATACAGTTGGCAGTGCCATGTTTGTTGCTATTAGAAGTAGTTTATCCTGTAGCGAAATTGAAGCAGATACTTTCTGTAAGTTAGTATGGGTAGAGATCATTCTTGGCAAACGGAATAAAACAATAATTGGGTCCTTTTACCGATCTCCCAACTCAGAAAATGCAACTGCTGAAGGTTCAAAGAAACCCTTAATTTCAAACACATACCCGACTCATACAATGATAGTTGGTGGTGACTTTAATTTGCCCTTAACCTACGTTGGTGAGAATACTTGTTTAAATCCGGAGGTGCTCATAGAATACCATGTGAAATTGTGCTAAGAACATTCTCTGAAAATTATTTCGAACAGTTAGTTCATGAGCCCACTCGAACAGTAATCGGTTGTGAAAACACACTTGACCTCTTAGCAACAAATAGTCCTGAGCTAATTACGAGCATCAAAACGGACAGATGGGCTTTGTGAACACAGGGCAGTCGTAGCGACACTGAATACCGTTACCCCAAAATCTCGGAAGAAATCATGGCGTACTTGCATTCACACTCGAGAGAGCTGCCTGTTGTAATTTTGATTATGGCAGTGTCCAGACGCGTTAAGTCTAAGCTCAATTTCGGTTAACTCCATGACGCAAGTCAGGGACGTGCGAGACGAAGGTCACGACCATTACGTGCTTCGTGGCACAGGTAAATGGCAAGCGTATTAAGGCGCGAAGTGTTTGCGCTGGTGAATTCGTGGAACCTTGACCGCAGGTGGAGCAGAGTGCCTGAAGTTGGGAGACGCTGTACGCGGAGCGAGTGTATACGAGCGGTGCCTACAGTCGCTGCTCGGCTGCAGCGCCTGTGCGGCACGGACAGGTCTGAACGGCTATTCAGAAGGTACGTACGTATTTCCATAACGAAATTTCCCGGACACCACGGAAGAACTGTTAGGATTATCGTTATACTTTTCGACGAAGTATATGAAACCGTCCTTTGTATTGCTTACATGAAACCTCGAGAAAGCTCAACCTTTTCATTTGTTTTTAAAATAGTTGCCTTAATATTTCAGTGATCTCGAAGCGCTGACTACTTTATCCTAACTACAGCAAATTAGCAATTCCATCAAGTTATTCTATGATTCATTTTAGGGAAACAATTGTTGTCATTTCTTCCACTTCTTCATATCAATGATTATAACTGTCGCCCTGTTCAGATCTCAGTTTAACTACCTTTTCTTTGCTCTTCCAGGATGTTTTCCTTGCGGTTTGCAGTTAAATATTTGTTTTGGTGTTCTCTTTGATGTATTCTATCGGTATGTTCTAGCCATTTTACTGGTTTTTTGTTTTATTTATACGTGAATTAAATAAATTCTTGGTTCAACTCTGATGTCTTCATTTCTTATCCGATCCCTCAGACTGAAACCTTTCGTGTGTCCTATGTACATTTCAGTAGTGTGTATAAACATTTAATATTTCTTTGTTATTGTCCACAACTCTGAGCAATAGGTGAAGACCGATGTAGCCATTTCTTTATATTTTTTTTCTGTCCGCCCCTTGTTGGTTAGAGGTGTTTATATTGTACCACATATATACATACTTATTTAATTTAATTCATTTTCAAGTTGGAAGCTTACGTCCCAAACTTAGAAGCTAAAATGGGAAACTTGTTCCAAAACATGATCATTTAGCACTATTTTAGAATATACAGCTTTTTCCTATAAAATCCCTTAGTATTTGGCTTTCTGTGCGAAATATTAAAACTGTAGCCCTTGCATATCTGGTCTAAGCAACGTATTACCTTTTGAATATCGTCCTCACTCTATTATAAAAATGTTTGGTTTTTGAACATCGCGATTTTCCGTTGACTAGCACTATCGTCAATATAGATATTATAATGTGTGGGCGATAAGTTATTGCTACTGTTCCAGTCATTCCTCTGCCCTTAAATATTATGATTTATTTTTCTTGACGTAAGCTTTTAATAACTTGCATTGAGTGCTTTGATACCCTCGTCTTTCTAAAATACTCCATAAAATAGATCGGATGACCTTGTTGAAACCATTTCCTATAATCTATACAATCCATACGTGTTTCCAAATGAAACTCTCTCTTTTTTATGATTTGAGTGATAAAAGCTCATAGTGTGACAGGTAGGTATTTTTTTATGCTTATTGCGACGCGTTTCGAGAGTTTATTCTCATTTTCAAAAGCTAATGTTTTTGTACGAAAGCATTCTCTGTGATGTTTACGTGTATGATGTTCTGCCTCTTTGGACTGAATTCCTTTCCAGGTTATACTGCAATCGGAAAATCGGACAATATATATCTTGAGATATTTCTTACGTGCAAACGTTAGAAATAATATTCTCGCAAGTCCACTTACAGGTTCTGTCCAGCTCCATTACTCAGAAATCCACGCTCAAACCATCACTTACCATAGTTGTTATTGAAATCAGAAATATGCTACAAAGATGGCTTCGCAGAGAGTTCGGATGCAGGCAGAGATATTAAATTTTCTGTGAATTACAATATTTACGTAAAGTTCTCATTTATTAATTTTGACTAACTGTTACCGCCTATCACTGGCTTTTAAATTATACATTTTGCTTTGTCCTGTATTTCGTTGCAAATACTGAGTACAGTATATGAAAAAGTGAACAAATCTACGGAATTTGCTGTAGTCGTTACATACAGGAGAAACAATTGAAAAAATTAACTTATTCGCTATTTAGTTTGTCAATGACAATTTCTCAAATTCTGTATGTCTGTTTTTTGTGGGTTTCTGCGTAATGGAGGAGACACAGTACCTGTAAATAGACAGACAAAAATATTAGTATTAGCATGGAAAAAATCTCAACATTCATTAGGTCCTATTTTACGATTACAGTATAACCTCAAAACGACGGCTATTATGTAAGAGAAACAGAAGAATACACATGCAAATTTCGCAAAATGTACTTATGTAGTTATTCGCATTTGACAATGAGAATAAATTCTCATAATCATAAAAACTGTTGGAGTGGTTTTCTGTTTAAATCATGAATGACACAGTTGCTGAGGTGTATGTAGGTCAGCCCTGTACTAAAGATGTGTTTAAGTGCAGTGAACATTCATATTGCTGTCGTAATGTATGTAATTGCAGAGTTTATTATACGATTCGATAATACGCTTAGGCTCGAAACTATGCATCAAGTAACAAAGGAAACTAATATTGCAACTCTGACGGTTCTCAGTTACTTATTGCGTAATTTGGTGAATACAATAACTTTTTCGTATCCATCGGAGTGGGCTATATCTCATACTGACGTTGTTTATGGGCATCCTTTGGAATGGAAAAATCTTCAATCATTTAATATGTGATGAATATCTCTACAGCGTTTTATAACTGTCTAACTAGTGCTTCATGGTACAAAACTTTCCGATAATGTAGGTCGACAACTAGGAGCTGTGTTTGAAGTATCCGCTCAATGCAGGGAGCAAGTAAGTGCGACAGTGCTCACAGGGTAGAAAATTTTAATTTTTTATTTGTAGTCAACGATTCCAAGAAAACGACGCGACACCACATACTAAGTCTTTCTAAACGTTGTTAAAGAATTGCATCAGAATTTCCGCAACACTTCTACTTTCTGCTGATATTACACACAAAAATTTCAGTCATCCGATAATTGCGCCGATATTCAATACTACAGCATTCTCAAGTCGATCCGTTACCTCCAACTCGTGCAGTATACTGCCGCCGAGGCTGCCCCACATAGATAGTTTCGTTTTTGGGAAAGTAGTATATTGGCTCTTTCCCACCAGTAGAAACTGATAATGGAAATATTGTCAATAAAGTTACTGCAACAATACGTGTTCTGATGAATGCACTTACAAATGTTATATAATGTGACGTTAATAATGGCGTTGTTAATGAGACTTCGCTTCAACAAAACTAACCTTAAAGTAAATTTTATTTTCTCTTCGTTTACTTGGCAAAGTCGTAATGATGACTCCAAGTTTATTTCATAGTTCATCAAAAATTTTTACACGTGTTTCAGCAAAACTAAATTATTTTTCCTGTGTTCACAAGGCTTACAAAACGGTAATAAACATGCTGTTTTTAGTGAGTGATCGTAACATAGGATATTAACAGTACTTTTTCTCCTCACCTCGCAATTCCAGAGGCAAGTTAGTTAGTTAGTTACGTGTTTCATTGATCAATCCCACGGTAAACGTTATGATGTGGAACGTGTCGAGTTCATAAAAAATGGACGAATGTATGAAGGTTTTTTTAAAGCTTAAAATTTTTATTACCTACTCCATTCCCCTAAATGGCACAAAATGCATGTATTATACCTATAGATTTATTTATTTCTATTCAAGAATTCATCTGTGGTATAGAAGGAACTGTCAAGGAAATATGATTTCAGTTTATTTTTTAAACTGTTACAGCTGTCTGTTAGACATTTTATTTCATTTGGTAAGCTTCACAGCAGCATATTTCACCCCTTTCTTTGCCAAAGTTAGGTTAAGTAGAGGGTAGTGTAAGTCTTTCTTTCATCTGGTATTATAATCATGAATGTCACAGTTGCCTTTAAACTGGTCCATGTTATTCCTAACCTTGTAAAGATATGCCTACAAGATATACGACTATGAGCCCCACACATTATTCTAACTACTTCCTTTTGAGCAGTGAATACCTTTTGCCTGAGTGTTGAGTTACCTCAAACTACGAGTATTATTCTGTATGACATCAGAGAGTGAAAGTATGCAAAATATGTTAGCGTGCTAATTTCTATATCCTAAAAATTAGCAATTATTCTAGAATGAGATTTTCACTCTGCAGCGGAGTGTGCGCTGATATGAAACTTCCTGGCAGATTAAAACTGTGTGCCCAACCGAGACTCGAACTCGGGACCTTCGCCTTTCGCGGGCAGGTGCTCTACCATCTGAGCTACCGAAGCACGACTCACGCCCGGTACTCACAGCTTTACTTCTGCCAGTACCTCGTCGCCTACCTTCCAAACTTTACAGAAGGTAGGAGACGAGGTACTGGCTGAAGTAAAGCTGTGAGTACCGGGCGTGAGTTGTGCTTCGGTAACTCAGATGGTAGAGCACCTGCCCGCGAAAGGCAAAGGTCCCGAGTTCGACTCTCGGTCGGGCACACAGTTTTAATCTGCCAGGAAGTTTCAGCAATTATTCTGATTGCCAAAGTCGCTGAATCTATTCACTTTAGGAGATCCAAAATATGAATCTTCCAATTAAGATTCTCATCAATATGTACATCCAAAAACTTAATTTGCTCTACCCTGGCTACTGACTTCTGTTGATGTGTTGTATTTGTTGAAGGAACTGTGCTCCTTGCAGTAGAAAATTGGATGTACTACGTTTTTTCAAAGTTCATAGCAAGCCCATTCACAGAAAACCAATCAATAACATTTCCAAAGACATTATTTGTATCATCTTCTATTGGAGTTTCTTTTACTGGGTTAATAATGATGCCTGTATCATCAGCAAAGTGTGTCAGTTTAGCTTCTTGCTTCAGATGAGAAGGGAGCTCATTCACATATATCAAGAACAGAAGGGGACGCATGCTCGAACCCTATGGAACACCTCATGTAATTTCACCCCACTTAGGCGAAGTCTGAAACTTCCTTAAATCTCTTAAACCATACAAAGAAACTTTTTGCTTCCTGTTCTGTAGGTACGACTTCAACCACTCATATTGTGTTCCATTCATGCAATAGAATTGTAATTTCTGTAACATAATAACATGGTTCACACAATCAAACGCTTTGGATAACACATAGAAAATTTTATTAGTGACTTTTTACTATTTAAAGACTCTATTACGTGGCAAGTAAATTTGTATATCGCTGTCTAAGTGGAACAGTGTTTTTGAAATCCAAACTGTGATTTACAAAGTATCCCATTACTGTTGAGATGGCTAACCACTCTTGAGTACATTACTTTCTCGATAATGTTTTAAAATGCTGTGAGCAAAGATACTGGCTGGTAATTATTGACATATGTGGTGTCCCCTTTTTTGTAGAGAGGCTTTACAATGACATATTTTAACCTGCCTGGGAAAATACCTTGAGTTAGTGGTATAACAGATGTGACTCAGAACCTCAGCTATAACAGGTCCACATTGTTTTAATATCTTATTAGAGATGTCATCTACTCCAACAGAACATTTATTTTTTTGAAGATTTAATGATTTTTCTTATTTCACAAGAGGTTGTTAGATGAAAGTTAATCTGACTAGGGTTTCTCAAAACTGACCTTTCCATTTACTGCTTAGCTTTTTATTTTGAACTATTCTTACCAATTTTTAACCTCCACTTAAGAAATGGTCCCCCCCCATGAACCATAGACCTCGTCATTGGTGGGGAGGCTTGCGCGCCTCAGCGATAGAGATAGCCGTACCATAGGTGCAACCACAACAGAGGGGTATCTGTTGTGAGGCCAGACAAACGTGTGATTCCTGAAGAGGGGCAGCAGCCTTTTCAGTAGCTGCAGGGGCAACAGTCTGGATGATTGACTGATGTGGCCTTGTAACAATAACCAAAACGGCCTTGCTGTGCTGGTACTGCAAATGGCTGAAAACAAGGGGAAACTACAGCCGTAATTTTTCCCGAGGGCATGCAGCTTTACTGTATGGTTAAATGATGATGGCGTCCTCTTGGGTAAAATATTCTGGAGGTAAAATAGTCCCCCATTCAGATCTCCGGGGGGGACTACTCAGGACGACGTCGTTAGCAGGACAAAGAAAACTGGCGTTCTACGAATCGGAGCATGGAATGTCAGATCCCTTAATTGGGCAGGTAGGTTAGAAAATTTAAAAAGGGAAATGGATAGGTTAAAGTTAGATAAAGTGGGAATTAGCGAAGTTCGGTGGCAAGAGGAACAAGACTTTTGGTCAGGTGGATACAGGGTTATAAATACAAAATCAAATAGGGGTAATGCAGGAGTAGGTTTAATAATGAATAAAAAAATAGGAGTGCGGGTAAGCTACTACAAACAGCATAGTGAACGCATTATTGTGGCCAAGATAGACATGAATCCCACGCCTACTACAGTAGTACAAGTTTATATGCCAACCAGCTCTGCAGATGACGAAGAAGTTTAAGAAATGTATGCTGACATAAAAGAAATTATTCAGATAGTGAAGGGAGATGAAAATTTAATAGTCAAGGGTGACTGGATTTCAATGGTAGGAAAAGGAAGAGAAGGAAACGTAGTAGGTGAATATGGAAAGGAAGTAAGGAATGAAAGAGGAACCCGCCTGGTAGAATTTTGCACAGAGCATAACTTAATCATAGATAACACTTGGTTCAAGAATCATAAAAGAAGATTGTATACATAGAAGAAGCCTGGAGATACTGACAGGTTTTAGATATATTATATAATGGTAAGAAAGAGATTTAGGAACCAGGTTATAAATGTAAGATATTTCCAGGGGCAATGTGGACCCTGACCACAATCTATTGGTTATGAACTGTAGATTAATATTGAAGAAACTGCAAAAAGGTGGGAATTTAAGGAGATGGGACCTGGATAAACTGTCTAAACCAGAGGCTGTACAGAGTTTCAGAGAGAGCGTAAGGGAACAATTGACAGGAATTGGGGAAAGAAATACAGTAGAAGATGAATGGGTAGCTTTGAGGGATGAAGTAGTGAAGGCAGCAGAGGATCAAGTAAGTAAAAAGACGAGGGCTAGTAGAAATCCTTGGGTGACAGAAGAAATATTGAAATTAACAGATGAAAGAAGAAAATATAAAAATGCAGTAAGTGAAGCAGGCAAAAATGAACAGAAACGTCTCAAAAATGAGATCGACAGGAAGTGCAAAATGGTTAAGCATGCATGGCTAGAGGACAAATGTAAGGATGTAGAGGCTTATCTCACTAGGGATAAGATAGATACTGCCTACAGGAAAATTAAAGAGACCTTTGGAGAAAAGAGAACCACTTGTATGAATATTAAGAGCTCAGATGGAAACCCAGTTCTAAGCAAAGAAGAGAAAGCAGAAAGGTGGAAGGAGCAATGTAATTGAGGGCAATATTATGGAAATGGAAGAGGATGTAGATGAAGATGAAATGGGAGATATGATACTGCGTGAAGAGTTTGACAGAGCACTGAAAGACCTAAGTCGAAACAAGGCGCCGGGAGTAGACAACATTCCATTAGACCTACTCATAGCCTTGGGAGAGCCAGTCCTGACAAAACTCTACCATCTGGTGACTGGAATAGTCTCTTTCAAATTCTGAAGGTGGCAGGGATAGAATACGGGGAGCGAAAGACTAGTTTACAATTTGTACAGAAACCAGATTGCAGTTATAAGAGTCGAGGAGCAAGAAAGGGAAGCAGTGGTTGGGAAGGGAGTGAGACAGGGTTGTAGCCTCTCCCCAATGTCATTCAATCTGTATATTGAGCAAGCAGTAAAGGAAACAAAAGAAAAATTCGGAGTATGTATTAAGAACCATGGAGAAGAAATAAAAAATATGAGGTTCGCCGATGACATTGTAATTGTGTCAGAGACAGCAAAGGACCTGGAAGAGCAGTTGAACGGAATGGTTAGTGTCTTGAAAGAAGGGTTTATGATGAACAACAACAAAAGCAAAACGAGGATAACGGAATGTAGTCGAATTAAATCTGGTGATGCTGAGGGAATTAGATTAGGAAATGAGACACTTAAAGTAATAAAGGAGTTTTGCTAGTTGGGGAGCAAAATAAATGATTATGGTCCAAGTAGTGAGGATATAAAATGTATACTGACAATGGCAAAGAAAGTGTTTCTGAAGAAAAGAGATTTGTTAACATCGAGTATAGATTTAAGAGTCAGGAATTCGTTTCTGAAAGATTTGTGTGGAGTGTATTCTTGTATGGAAGTGAAACATGGACGATAAATAGTTTGGACAAGAAGAGAATAGAAGCTTTCGAAATGTGGTGCTACGGAAGAATGCTGAAGATTAGATGGGTAGATCACATAACTAATGAGGAGGTATTGAATAGAATTGGGGAGAAGAAGAGTTTGTGGCAAAACTTGACTAGAAGAAGGGATCGGTTAGTAGGACATGTTCTGAGGCATGAAGGGATCACCAATTTAATATTAGAGGGCTGCGTGGAGGGTAAAAATTGTAGAGGGAGACCTAGAGATGAATACACTAAGCAGATTCAGAAGGATGTAGGCTGCAGTAGGTACTGGGAGATGAAGAAGCTTGCAAAGTATAGAGCAGCATGGAGAGTTGCATCAAACGAGTCTCAGGACTGAAGACCACAACAACAACAAGAAATGGATGTTAAATACATTTTCCCTGCAGTGATCCAAAGTTTCCTTGAAAGCTGTTTGGTGTTACATTTAGTAATTTTTTGGGGGCAACAGTGTTCAGAAAGGGATATACTTTTATCATGAAATATGTTACATTTATCATTGGCAGTTGGCTCATTATATACATCTCCCCAATTAACGTTTCTTAAACTTTCAGCCTTACACTTTTACTCAGTGGTTCTGCACTATACATCCTGCTCAGTTTTGTAAGCTAATCAGCTGTGCGTGATGATCTGATAATCCATTTATCACAGGGAAAGCATGTGTTAGTTTTACATCCTCTTGCAGCACAAATACGTTATTATTACAGTGCTACACTCTTGAGCTATACGTGTAGGGAAATTGGTCACTGATTCTAAGTTATATGTCTTAAATAACACTTCTAGTTCACTTTTCCAATCAAAATTGCTTAGAATGTTTACATTGAAATCACCACAGATTAGTGACTTCTTTTTGTCTGACAGACAGCATAATAGGGAGTCAAACTTTTTTATGAATAGCTCTCAATCTCCTAACGGGGACCTGTACACTGTTGCTAATATCAAAACTACACTATCTAGCTTTAGTTCACATGCACAAACTTCAAAGTGCCGATCGACACAAAATTTGCTTACTTCTACAGTTTTGTACTTATAACCTTGTTTTCTATAAATGGCAACTACTCCTTTATGCATGCTAGATCTGCAAGTGTAAGATTCTAAATTATACCCATGGCTGTATGAGACATCTCCGTTTTGTAACTGGGCTCTGGCCCAGCGAGTCGCTCTCCGAGTAGTTGCGACCACGAGCAACCGTAGCTTTGTTTTTGGCCACAGCTTCCGAGCACCGCTCGGTCGGGAAAAAAGGAAGATTGGGTTTAACTTCCCGTCGACATCGAGGTCATTAGAGCTCGTATTGTGTCGAGGATGGGGAAGGAAAGCAGCCATACCCTTTCAAAGGAATCATCCCGGATTTGCCTAGGCGAGTTAGGGAAATCACGGAAACCTAAATCTGCATGGCTGGAGGCGGATTTGAACAGTCGTCCTACCGAATGCCAGAGAAGTTTGATAACAACTGTAATCTGGCAAAGGCTTCATGTAGGACACCGTTAATCGCTAAACAGTATCATTCGTGGCACGGCTGCAGTAAATTTCATCTAGCAATATCAGATACGCTGCTCAAACATCGCAAGAGACGGAGGTATACTTGCAGAGGGCTGAACACATTTGAAGATACCAGCTGGATTACAGCACGCTGAGACAGAGGTCCAGAAATCAGATAATGTGTTGTAAAGCTTGCTCAGGACAGATATAGACTCAAATCACAATTCAGTAACGTTGAAGTTTAAGAGAATCAACAAGAACAATCAGCGTCCAAAGATGTGGAATATTGAAGTACTGGAGACTAATTACGTGCGTTTGAAGTTCTCTGAGGCCGTCGATGTCGCTATAATGAATACCACATAGATCGATCAGTTGAGGAGGATGGCCATCTTTAACAAGAATAGTCCCAGAGGGTTCTTTGTCCAACTCATTATGGTGCCGTCATTGATCCGACGAAGATCAGTTCTTGATTTAGTTGCATTCAGTTTTTTCTTCACTTGGAGCCTATGTGAAGATATGGAGATAAACATCTTTGTCTGCGACCGTGTGGACCACGCACAAATTTTGAACATAAATGGCGTGTCCTAACGCCCACCGTCATTTAGGAATCAAAGTAAAGTAATTTGTGATAATCACATAGTGGTTCCGACATCACTGTCTGATAATTCAGTCCTTCCACAGTACGTTGGCAGCTTCGAAACTTGGCACATAACTGGTTTCGTGGAAGAGATTTGCAAATTAAGTTTATGTAGTTGCTTAATGCTTATGAATCAGTCATTTTAGATGGGAGCTTATTCCTAAATCATCGTTTTGCAGGAGTCAAAAATATGTGTGTTGTACGTGTAATAACTTGAATAGTTTTTATAGTACCAAATATAAGTTGAGAGTAAGGCAGATGTCAGAGAATACATTAACCTTAGCCCATATGTATCTTCTACGTAAAATTGGTCATTTGAAAAAAAATTCCTTTCTCACTCACTAGCCAACGGATTATTACATCACAGAAGGATTTATATTCTTCACGGATGTATCTGTTTAGGTCACGTACATCATTAATTTGCAACACATTGATAGGGACTTGGCCATGATATGCCCTCTTTAACGAGAAATGACCTTGAGTTGCAGGGAGTCGCATATCAAAAGTCCTCCAATGTAAGGAGATAGTGTAATCTGATGACTTGGAGATAAGTAATCAAAATACATTAAAGCTGTTGGCTAAAACTATATTTTATAATGTGCGGAACACCTCTGCCACGTCCCGCAAGAGACAGCCATCCTTTCACATAGTATTTTGGCCATCATTTCGAAAAATCATAGTTATCATCATATTCACCAAGTTCACAGTAAAGTGACAGCTTTTTGCAGCGTGCGCTATAAGTTCACAATATTCCTTCACAGTTCTGTTACTGCAAGTTTTATCAGAGCAAAATCTGTCACAAACTTTAAAAGAGAAGGAGATAGGAAAGAAGTTTCACATTCTGCAATTTCCCTGTTTCACTAGCGGGGCACACAACCTAAACATTTTCTAGGAAGAGGCTCATCGCCTCCTGGTATTCGTCGTCGAACTACACTTTTAGGTTTAATAAGACTCTTCTAAAAGATGTTTTGTTCATTTTTTGTGTTGCAATTGTACAATTTTAAGAACATATTAATTGATTCCTCCTCCAATATTCCTTTAAAGCAGTGTTCACGGAACCTAAGACAAAATAAGAACAAACTTTAGTGTGATCATATGAAAAATAAATCCACACTTTCTTAATTAACAGAAATTAGGGTACAATACGAACCTGTAAGACTCTCAGAGTTTCCTGATGCTTACATCTTTTCTAGAATACATTGTGTATTCCAATACCTTTACTGTGCATGTTTTATAACATTAGACTTATACTCATTACTATTCCTCTGTCTTCTTTCCTTTCCCTTACACCTGAAAACTCAGAGCTGCTTGTAGTAGACACTCCATCAATTTTGACAAGCTGTAGTTAAACAAACGAACATTAGGAATGTGATTATAAATGAGGCCACTGTGTTCATTAAGAAGGCGTTTCTATAAATAAATGCGCAATTATCTAACATAACCGATTATAGAGTGAGATCTCATTTTTCCCAATTTTGGAATAATTCTATAATGACAGATTAATATGTAATCGACCAGTGAATACCATTAATCGATTTGTAAATTCATGAGAATCTGTGATCTGAATTTAACTGAATTTATAAAAGGTCCTTTCTTAGTATGGATTGGATATGATGATTGGCTTGATCTTGCTAAAGAGAGCGTGAGGCTCCCAGGGGAAGTCTATAGTCTGCAGGGTGTAGGGTGCAGTTCCGACCAAAGTTATCCCTGCGAAGCTTTTGGAGTGTGTTTCGTTTCACGAGGTGGGCGCACTCACTCAGGTTGCCGAGAATATATGTTTTCCATTCCTCTACGTCTTCATGTTGAGTACTCTGTGGTTACTCCCATCTTCCAAGGTGACAACAGTCGTTCTTGGTTTGACGAACACTCAAGCACCCTATCAGACCTCTGCTAGCCAGCTAAACGATCCGATGGAATCGTATAGATAATGTCTGGAACTATATGGAACAGCGAGTGAAGTGTAGCAATCAATATCTGCCCGACTACTCTGCGTAAACTAATTAGCAGTGACTGGCTTCAGATTGACCTGACATACATGTAGAAACGTATGGAATCACCACGTGGAAATGAGACTACCATGACGATTATAGGTGGTGGTATGCTGTATTAGTGTGATGTCTTCTGAGGGTAGCTAATTTTCTACCCGGTGTGTTTTATTTTGACACGTGTTACTAAATTATAATTTATTTGCTAACATTGGATGTCCCACCGTAATTAAGAGCAAAGTAAATTTTAAAGTGTATATTAAGAATATTATTTGTAGTATACATGCCGCGAGACGCACTCGCAACTGTAAAGAGATGTGAGAGGGATGTTGAGAGGTACTAGCGGTGGAAAAATACCAGTTTGTACTAATTTTCACTTTGTATAGCCTTGGACTACGATGTTTAATAGGGTTATATCGAATATGTCGTCGTTTTGCTTTTGAAACGAAAGAAATGGATTTAATGTAATGACAGGGCGTATTGAACTACAAGAACGCATACTAGACTGCGATGTTCTGAGTAACAGAAACAATTCCTGTAATTCCATCGATTCTCAAAGTGTTGTGTGTTGAAATGAATATCATAGCCTACAGATTATAACGGCAGTGTTGTGTTTATGGTACGTCAAGCTTTTCCATTATACTTCAATCTTGAATCTTATCATAATTTGAACAAATTTCTCGTATTTATATTTTGGATATTTTAGCAAAACGTTCCTGTGGTCTATGGCTTGTCGAAGATGGTGACATTTTTACTGAGGCAGCAAAACATCATACGAGGGTAATCCTAAGAGTAAGGTCTCCTATGTTTATAAGTACATAGACCTGTTTATTTCTACAATGGTTTACATCAGTTTACTGCTTCGACATTTAGCTATTCTTCGACATAATCACCATTTATGTCGATGTATTTTTTAGACGCTGTGGCAGTTTTTGTGCGCCCATGTCATACCAGCTCGCGGGCATGCTGTTCAGAAAGTTATGAACCTCTTCTTTCACCTCGTCGTCAGAGCTGAATCGCTTTCCGGTCAAATGTTCTTTTAACCTAGGGAGCAAGTCATAGTCACTGGGCGCCAAGTCAGGACTATAGGGAGCGTGGGTGATTATGTTCCACTGAAACTGCTGCAAGAGAGCAACGGTTTGCCGAGCGATGTGTGGGCGAGCGTTGTCATGGAGAATGTGTACGCCCTTGCTCAACATTCCTCTTCTCCGGTTCTGAATTGCCCGTTTGAGATTTTTCAGAGTCTCGCAGTACCTGTCAGCGTTAATTGTGGTCCCAGTGATTCAGCTCCGACTGCGAAATGAAAGAAGACGTTCATAACTTTCTGAACAGCATGGCAGCGAGCTGATATGACATGGGCATACAAAAACTGCTTCAGCGTCTACAAAAATGCATCGACAGAAATGATGATTATGTCGAAAAATAGCTAAATGTTCAAGCTGTAAACTGATGTAAACCATTGTAGAAACAAGCAGGTCTATGTGCTTATAAAAAATAGGAGACCTTACTTTTGGGATTACCCTCGTAGAACATAAAGTCGGGAGCAAGGAGAAAAATTCTACTAGAAACAGAATTTTCTGACACCACAGGCTACATCATTGCAAGAGGCTGGACGAAGGAACTTTGGTGCTAAAAATTGTCGTATCATTTCTTCTTTGCTACAATGGGCAACACAGTTAAATGGTACTTTTTCGAAACCCCGTATTTGCCTCCCATTGCGACGCAGAAGTGTTAAATTTGGCTCAAGGTGCCTGTAGCCTTCTTCTGTAATGGTGCAAAAGCGCGGCGCCCTGCAACGTCACCCTCGAGCTGGGCGACGATTCAGACAGCAAGGTGTCAACAAGTAAGAGGAAAAATCAGAGCTCAGAAGTTCATGTGAGGTGTAACGTGCGTTCATGATGTCACATTGTCAGCAAATTTCATCACAGTTCTGCCCAATGCCACTGTGGAAGCGTCAAACGATGGTTGGTCGTCACACATCTTCTTACCAAAATTTCAGGTCTTCGTTTGACACCCCTGCGATAGAGGTCAGTATAGCGACACCCAGCTTTGAAATCACGCGATCTTCTTCTTGGTGGTAAACGAAAACACTTGAAACATACCACCCCCCAGAATCTACACGAAAAGACCTCAAGGCGTCTATGGAAACATCCCTTCCCGCGAGGCGTTGATTCTCACACATTTCAGAGTCGAAAACGAGAGTTCACACAGAAGAATTTCGTCCTACACAACCTTTGACATTGCTGACACCCCTCGGTCGTTTCAGCCCTTTTGTAAGGACATCTTGGGACTGCAACCATATTGAACGTCAACGCACCCCTTTTAAGTGAAGCGTGACAGCAGTTTTTGCTCTGGTATGCAGGGTGGAACCACTAGGCATAGTTCAAAACCACTCTACGAAATTCGAAAAGTTGTCCAAAGCGGCAAAAGGTGTATATGTTTCTTCAGCCCTCCTGTTTTACACTCGCCTGTGGTGCAATCACAGGCAAGCCCGACATTCATACATGGGTGAATAAAACTGAAAAGGATACCCTGAGACCGCCCAGTTCGGCAACAGCCTTGGTGCCACGTGCACATCTATATTGAGCACTTTTAAAATGTAGCTGTAGAGAGATTACTAGGCAGCAGCGTGACAGGAATTGTTTTTATTCACTCCATAGATTTCGCAGCTCAGGGGTATCGAAACTGTTGTCCGTCCCACTGGTGTCTAGTAATCAGTGACTAGCGGTCTCTGTTCAGGTAGATTTTTAAACTGTTCTAAAAAAGTGCACGGATGGAAGCAAGGTTGTTGCCGACTCTAATTCACGGGTGTCTTAATGTCGCACCCTTCTCGCTCCCCTCCCCCGTGATCACGTCATAGTATGGCTGGAAAATGATGGCTGAAAAGGCATAAACACATTTTGCTGCTTCGAACCACGTTCAAATTTCGTCGAACCCTTGCGGTTCCACCCTGTATACCAGAGCAAAAATTGCGGTCGCGCCACACTCCAGAGGTGTGCGATCACGTTCAGTGGGGTTGCAGCCCAACGATGTCCATAGAGAAGGGTTAAATCGTCTGGGTGATGTCAGCAGAGACAAATGTTGTTGAGTACGTCGTCCTGTTGGTCACTGCATTGAGAACTGTTGTTTTGACCGCGAAATGCGTGGCAATAAACGCCCCAAGGGAAGAAGTGGTTTCACTGACACAATTTATTCCACCCAATGAGGCCCTCTTGTGTCACTACTGAGTGCCGGTGTGTCTGTAAAGGTTTCCTCGGCCACCCGTAAGAAAGCCGAGTGACTTTAACGTTGGGGGTTCTGATCTCCATCGTAGAGGAGTGAAAAGAATGGGTGAAATGTGGATAAGAAAGGTGTGAGATGACCTTTCCATCGTGTGATACTTCCACAGCGCCGATGGGCAGAATCGTGGTGAAATCTGGTGCCAATGTGATATAACTAAGCCATGTTACACCCCGCATAAACTAGCGATTTCTGGCCTTTACTTTGCAAGTTGTTGGAAACTGAAGCGTCGCTGAGCTCGAGGGTGACGTCTTGGGATCCCGCGCTTGTTCAGCACTACAGAGAAAAGTTGTTCACAACTTTGAGCCAAATTTTAAACTTCTACGCCACATTGGGAGACGATTATTGGGTTTCGAAAAAAGTGATCCTCTAATTTTGTTGTGCAGTCTACTTCTAGATTAAAACAATGCTTAGACTGTACATGATTTACTGTCATATTTGCAACAAGCTTTTGGGGGTTTGTAGAAGGTGTCTTGAGGAACAAATCTATGAATGGAATCAGTGTCCAGAAACTTCTTCCAACAACGCAACATAGCGTCGAAACTATAGGTACTGGCGCCTGCCGCTAGGCTACCCCTTCGACAGCAAACTTGACTTTTTGAAGATCCTTAGGCTGAACGTCTCGCAATGTTGTTTGTTATTCAGTGGTCATGACTGGTTGCCACGATCACCTATGGAGCTAGCTGCTGGGTAGAGAGGTCCTGTGTTCTACGAATATGATTCTCTGTTGCACAATCACTAAATAACAAACAACACTGTGAGACATTCTGTCCCAATCTACTAGCATACAGAGACAGGTTTGCTGCAGAAGGCTGGCCTACTGCCACGTGCAGGAGCCTTTTACTTCGACGCACTGTAGCGTCGTTGAATGACTTTTGTGGACACGACTTCCTATTGTCGATTTGTTGCTCAAGACACCTCGAAGTTTGTCGCCACATTTCTGGGAGACTCCGGATATGAAGTATACGACTACATTCAGAACACAGAAGTAGATTTATAATTTTTCTGTGATCTACTACAGGACACTAAAGAGTTTAAAATTTCACAAAATTTGTCACAGTTAACTTTTAGTACCAGTTGTTTACACAAGGAAGTCTTACAAGCGGAAAAAAAATTTCATGTATTGTTTCACACATTGAACCATTAAGACAAAATGGACTGTCCCATCTTCCTACATCAGGAAATCACTTTCACTTAAAATCCCAGTATGACAGTGGCCGTTAGGAAAAGCCATTTATGTACAAAATTTATGCATGGGCTACACGGTCGCAGATGGAGATGTTTACCTTCGCATTGGTGCCACGTGAATAGGGGAACCTTGGAGTTAAAAAAGTTCTCACTACCGCCTTAATAACGTAACAAGGTTAGGGGATGCAGCCATCCTGTTAAGCTGGTATGTGAACTATGTTTTTAGTCGTGGAGGCACACCATGCTAGTTATGAAACTTCTGGAGGGACTGCATTCGTTTACTTTGAGAGGCACCCACATGCCTTGCTCATACTGTGGCATCAAGCAGTCAGGCCTGCAAGATGAGTGGTCTGCCAAGCGAGTGGATTCATTCTTATCTGTCGAGTAACATGAACTCTAGTACTCACAATAAAGTTACAAATTATCCTCCTGTATGAATAATGCGCAACGGAAACGCACATCTGACTATCAGTAATTTACAGAACTCTGACTGTTCACTACGCACTGGCAATACCACACTTTCTTTTTTCTTTTATTTAACGGCTTTTATGAACACGTGGACACCGCACTGAATATGAATGGCGCACACATTATAAATTCAGGACATCATGACAACATACAATTCGAAGGAAAAGTCCACCAATCTTTTTCTTTTCACTATCTTATTTATTCCGATAAATTCTATAACCTAAACATACAAATTCTATAACCTACAACAATAACACATGAGAAATTCCGCCCAGTGGGCATGGCTTTACATTGGTGATTCTCTACCTTATGGTCTCGTAATTATTTAACGCTACAGTGCACTTTCTGGCTAGGATGGTGGATCTTTTATTATATCTCACACTTCGACTCTCACAATCATTATCACGAAACTTTCCTCCAGATCGAGCGGTACAGAAGGAACAAGCATAACCCACTAATCTTTTGAAACTACCATGTTACTCCCCATGCGAACCACACATACCCAAATTACATGACATACACCACACTACAACATGGAATACAATACAATAAATAGTCACAACACTATCACTTTCAGCTTTCCCACTTCAATTAGTATTTATCCCAGTTTCACACAACACTGCCCCACTTTGTAATTCTACTTTCCTAGTATGAACTCTGGAGATATATGCACGTCTTCCTGTGCAATGCAAGCCAAGTGGCATTGCTGGATAGACGGCCGACTCACCTTGCTTCTCTCTGAGTTTGAATCTAGCGTCACACGGAATCATATCACGCAAAGTAATATTAAGAACATATTCATCACACACGCGAGTCCTCAACTGATACCATGGACGAGTACTTCTCTTTATCCTTTGTCTCATACACAGATTGAGACTCACACAGTACTCACCACATGGAAGTACTCGTCTCTAATTTCAAGTCCTGCACACGCCATTTCTTAAATATTTCAACTTATGGTACACACGCTATTTCTTAAATATTTCAACTTATTGTACACACGCTAGTAATTCAGCTTAACTTAAGCACACGGAAGTATTTCAACTTATTGCTACACGTCGTTTCATTGTGACCGTTGGTCACTTCCGAAGATTACGGAGCACACCTAAAACAGGTCTTAACAACAAAAGATCCAGCGGCAGAGTGCTGAAACATGGCCGCTCTTCAGGTCCTCTCGCACCTCTGCTGAAGTGGGGGAGCACCTTGCTACCGTATTGGTCAGCCACATTTCAGGCTCTCAAAGCTCAGGTAAACTTCATCTCTTTGGTCCCACCAAAGGATCGTCTCAGAGATGATCATATATTCACATTCACTATCTGCGGTTAGCAGACGACCATACATTCATTCATTTCACAGATCTCACCAAACTGGATGTAGGGATTTATTTTGTGGGAGTGCACATGTGATCAATTAAATAAATAAATTGTCATTCTTTCCCACACTGGTATCCGGCTTCGCTGTATTAATTGAAATTGAGTTATTTTACAAAAAAATGTGTTGTTCTGACAAAAATAATGAAGTATGTTATACCTATTTTCAATGTCGGGCGGTACTGTACCCTTTCAACTTTCTCGCTAGGATCACTCGCGGAGTTCACTCACTCGTTTCGTGTAAACGTGTAGATTGGCGCAGAAGTCTGTCACTACACTATCTGGATACTCAGACGTCCACTACAAAGTATTCTGACTTGTAGAGTCGAGAATTCCCGTAAATTCCGTCGAATCGCGAGACATGGCATCAACAGACGGCAGAGTCGAGACCACGCACGCCTGGGGTCGGCGCTACGTGCAGTTACGTGCTTTGATACTCTGATACGCACTACTGACTATGCCCATAATTACAACGTATCCCCAGGACTCTCAAGGCTTGTTAGCAACTTCCATTCTCCCTCAGCATAGCTTTCTCCCGAGTTCGTTCGACATTCGGACGATTTTGTTTGTTTCTTAGGCGTGCTTGGTAGTCAGTTAGTTAGTGGTCGTCCTAACGGTACGTTTAATAACATGCTGTCGGCTGGACTAAGTCAACTTTTCTATCTTCTCGATATTTTTTCCTATCTTAACAATTTTTCAGTGATAATTTGGTACTACAGATTAGTGTCTCCTCAAAATAGGAAGTCTGGCTCAATTTCCTTACATATTGAAAAATATAACCAGATCAAGCTAAACTACTACTTGTGCCAATATAGGCCTATTCGAACGGCTATCTTAGACACTAAAACTAGAAGTCCGACGCTGTCACGGCCACAGCACATGAGAAAACATTTGGAAGTAAGAAATTATAAGGATTGTTCAGAAAATAAGTTCCGATCATACGAGAAATGGAAACCACAATGAAAATCAGAAATTTTTAATCTGCAACAATTAGCTACACCTTCCAGCCATTTCTCTGCATAGTCGCTGCTCCGATTCAGACATTTGTCTTACCGTTGAACCAACTTTCCAGTACCCTCGTCACAGAAGGAAGCCTCCTGTGTTTTCCGCCAACTCTCTAAGCTGGTCCGCAACTCTTTGTTAAAATTCTGTCCTCATAGACAGCGGTTGTTGTGATTAGAGGGAGTCGCGTCCGGGTTTGTGATGGGTGATCGAATACTTCCCATTGAAAACACCGCAGGAGCATCTTTATTGTCCCTGCAGTGTGTGGCCGAGTATTGTCATGAAGAAGGAAATGTATGACAGTTACATTACGTGAGGTTGCATGAAACCAGGCGAAATCTCTCGACGGGCACCTATAGTTAGAGGGAGATACTATTTCCTAGACATCTTTACGCGCCTACTGTGCACTCGAAACTGCAAAATGCAACGTGACGTTATCGATGAGCGTAACAGAGACACTGGCAGCAGATCTGTGCAGAGTTTCATCGGTTTTTCAGTGCGGTTTCCATTTCACGACTGATCTGGACACCCCTCTTACATATCTGTGAGAGGGGAAGGAAGCGACAATTACTGAATGATAACAGCACATGATCTACAGCACGCTGCAGGTTAAGCGTCTCAGTGGACCGTCGGTTGCCTGTATGCCTTGCATAATACGCAGTCAGTTATTGTTCAGTATCTATATTGTGTGGCCCACTAAAGACATGTAACTCTTTGTTTCACAGTGAGTAATACATACTGTGAGGTACCTGAATCCGAATATCCAATGCGTGCAGTTCCCTTTGCAATTTTCCATCGGAAACTGACTGGGGCTGCCTGCATTCACTGGTAGCAGCAGGTGCTGAAGTGTTTAAAACCAGTTATCATGACGAGGCGTGACACTCATTTCCGGCTCCAGTCAACCAGGGTCTTTTTACGATCGCTGTTCTAATGCTACATTGCACGGCAGCAAGTGGTAGGCCATTCCTTGTAGGCGCGTTGAACAGTCCGGGTCGATGCCCCAATGGTTCAAGCGGCTCTGAGCACTATGGGACTTAACATCTGAGGTTATCAGTCCCCTAGAACTTAGAACTACCTAAACCTAACTAACCTAAGGACATCACACACATCCATGCCCGAGGCAAGATTCGAACCTGCGACCGTAGCAGCAGCGCGGTACCGGACTGAAGCGCCTAGAACCGCTCGGCCACAGCGGCCGGCTCGATGCCCCAAATCGAGCTTCCAGTGTGGTATTGAGCGTATCCAAACGCGACAGCTCATTTCCGCAATTACTGTGTCACGTCTGCGCGTCGACGAATCTTACTCTGCTGATTTAGCGCAACCGACTGGCACATACTTCACTGCTGTGTTTTGCGTCACCGGTGGCGGGTCTGCTATCGGTTGTACACTTTCTAAGCGCTCCAAAGCGAGTGGTGTGCTCTTTTAATATGAGTGACGTCAGATGAGCTTAACTTAGTAATAAGCCTCAAAACATTCGTGACAAATGTGCCAGCTAAGTTTCAGAAGTTTAGACTGGTGCCACGTAGGCACAGCTACACTTATGACTATGAGTGTGTTTACGAAATGGTATCAGCAGAGCCTGTTGTCCAAAACGAGATGGACTACACAATAATCACTACATTTCCTACAACCCTTCAAGACTTTTGTTTATGCCAAGTATGTATTGCTGTACAGTGAGTTCACGCCAAAGACGTGCACGTGGCTTGGAGGCGCTGTTGGTCGGCTAGGAGGCTGGGCGGTGGCCTCTTTGTGACTGGTGGCGAGCAGCTGAGGTCATGACACTCCGCACCGCTGCGGCGATCGCCGTGGCCGCCCTGTGCGTGACCTCCGTAGCCGCGGTCGTGGGCGGGCTGGACCAGCGCATCCGCTGCGGCTGCCGCGTGGTCGGCTTCGGCCACGTGCACATAGACATCGGCTGCGGCTACAGCAAGGTCAGTGGTCTCGCTAGCTTCCGGAGCTTCACTGGACAAGCATCTACATGACAGTTTAAGGCCGTATTGACAGTTGATCCATCGTGACTGTTTGGGAAATGCGGAAAGTTTTTCAGGGACCGCTGCCAGTCACAAAATTATCTGTACAATTAATTTAATTTTTTAATAAAGTAATGTGTTCCGAGGTACAAACCTCATCGTCAGGTTACATGGCGATACATAAATATTTAGCCGACCGTGGTGGCCGTGCGGTTCTAGGCGCTGCAGTCCGGAACCACGGGACTGCTACGGTCGCAGGTTCGAATCCTGCTTCGGGCATGGATGTGTGTGATGTCCTTAGGTTAGTTAGGTTTAAGTAGTTCTAAGTTCTAGGGGACTGATGACCTAAGATGTTAAGTCCCATAGTGCTCACAGCCATTTGAACCATTTTGAACCATTTGAACATAAATATTTAACAGAAGTGTACATATAAAGCGAAGTTGTTCTGTCCAATCTTGGCAGGTTGTATAGTCATCCTGTGGACAAAGTGAAAGATAAATAAATAAATGTAAATGTCGTGTTACTAGGGCCTTCCATGGGGTAGACCGTTCGCCGGGTGCAAGTCTTTCGATTTGACGCCACTTCGGCGACTTGCGTGGCGATGGGGATGAAATGATGATGATTAGGACAACACAGCACCCAGTACCTGAGAGAACAAAATCTACGACCCAGCCGGGAATCGAAACCGGGCCCTTAGGATTGACATTCTGTCGCGCTGACCACTCAGGTGCCGGTGCCGAACAGTGAAGGATAATCTAATATGAAGGAATACTACCTTCTTTTGATGGTGAGCTTTTTACCTCATTCTTTTAAAATAATCAAACTTTTTCAGACTGAAATTTTCACACAGCAACGATGCGGATGGTGATGAGAAACTTCCTACCAGATTAACACTGTATGCCGGACCGAGGCTACAACTCGCGACCTTTATCTTTTCTGGTCAAGTGCTCTGCCGACTGAGCAACCTGAGCACGACTCACGACCTCACCTCACAGCTTTACTTCCACCAGTACCCCGTCTTCTACCTTCCAAGCTTCACAAGCGTTCTCCTACAAACCTCGCAGAACTATCACTCCTGGAAGTTCGCCTGTAAGGTTCGCAGGAGAACGCTTGTGAAGTTCCGAAGGTAGGACATGAGGTACTTTGTGCCTGAGGTAAATCTGTGAGGAGTGGTCGTGCGACGTACTTCGGTAGCTCAGTCGGCAGCAGTGCAGTTCTATAGTAATGTTCGCCGCACGGCAGCGGCTACGTACCGCCGGCTCCTACACCAGACACATGCTCTGATACGAGACACCAAATTGCGTCGCATGGCTCAGAACACGTTATGTCAAGTCTCCAAACTGAACTGTTTTGCACATGTCCTTGCCGGTTATGATGGCCGACAGATTTCAAGCAGCATATGGACATTTCGTGATCGCCGGCCTTGCTTTTAAAGTCCGATACGCCACCCTGACACTACCGTAGCGGGCGGGAGGTATCGGTTTCATTCATGTCTATAACCGTGTGCGATCACTTTATCTCAACACTATGCGTCGCACGTGGATCTCCGCCCACGCCACTCTGACGGCCACCCTGATAACTGAAGTGGCACCACACTCTCTGCATCCCCCGGTTTCTGTAGGACACAATTCACCGGCACTCGTCCACTTCTTTAATACCTCTGCTACTTAGGGTCAGACCTTCCGACGACACGGGTGCCCAGCAGGAAAGACTCTATCAACAGCAGCAACTTATCAATACGGTCGCACACAGACATCCTTAAATTGCCTGTAACACTGTCTGGCGAGCGGTACAGAGGCCTTTTCTACCTACGACGGTGCGTTCATTGTGGTACGTGGTTGTGAATCAGAACTTCGCTAATCGTCAGAGGCTACATTCCATTCATCTGATTGACGAGCCCTTGTGTCCGACATGCTCAGTCGTTGACTCGGATGCATACCGTCTGACTTGCGCCGCGACCAGCGTGTGCTGGCTACTGACGCACCTCATGCTGGCATTACTACTGCAGTGATTGCCGGAGTCTATCTCCCCTGATGACATATTGCGCCCCGACGGCGTATACTTTCCATCGACCAGGACGAACGCCGTTAACTGACTAAAAGACATGGCCCTTTACTACATATTTTGCAATGCCCACAAAGGCACACTAGACTTTTGGTCCCTACTGACGACGACACATGCAGCTTTCAGCGGCCACCCGAAGTACAGAACCCGTTTCGAAAATTGTGTAGGTTCAATAATTGCGGATCCTCCTGCTCACTGGGGCGTTCCAGGTATGAAACGCTGAAAATGAAGAAGGATCCTAGAGCATATTGATCCTCTACGGACGGAATAGGGGGGAACCCCTCCCAACAGGCGAGAAGACGACTCGGACCCTCTGCTACGGCAGCTGTAGGATATTTTTTTTATGAAACAAAATTAAATCCATAAATACAATAGAAAATAAATAAAGATTAAAAAAAAAGAAATTTAAACATTGTAAAAATTGAATAAATAAATAAATAAATGAAACAACATAGACAATCCCGCTACATCCTCTCTCTGATCCTTCGATCGCAGAACGCGTTGCTTGGGCATGGCGGCGGGATGCCCAGGTCTCGGGTGTCGACCCTTGCGCCATCCGCCGTCCTGATCCTGCAGCGGTTCCTGATTTTTTTTAAAAAGTAAAGGTCGGTAGAGCACTTGGCCGCGAAAGGCAAGGGTCCGGAGTTCGAGTCTCGGTTAGGGACACAGTTTTAATATCTCAGGAAGTTTCAGTCACTCATTCTGTTCATATGAAACGGCTGTCCTTTTGTGGTGCGTTTAGTTGCCTCCATTGATTTGGTTCCTTCGTTCTTGTTAACCACTGTTCATAAAGTTACAAAGGACGCCAAGATTATTTCAATTTAACCATCGATGTGTCTATCCTGGTGTAGTCAGATGTGCAGAAGACATTGCAGGTTACTGACAGACAGAAGTAGGAGTTATTTGACTGATGTCAAGGCAGGATGTAGTTGTACGACATTTCAGTCCTTGTGTTCAATAGTCCAAAAGCCCTGTTACACGTCCACCCACATTAATGTTCGACGTCAACGTCACTTAGCAATCGCAGACAGCAGGTGGTGGCACTAGCAGTGGAGAGTGTGTCGGGGGACGCGGCGGAACACAGTGCTGCCATTGTCGTAATGCGGAAACGGAGCGATTTATAAGACGTTCAGACGGGCATGATCATTGCCTTTCGGGACAACGGCGCAGTCATTTACGAAACGGCTAACTCTGTAAACTGTTGACATGCCGCTGCGGTTAGAGTATACTGTGCATGGCAAAGTGGCGCTATCAGAAGCCGGCGTCGAGGCAACTGTGTTGCACCAAGGGGCGTAGATGACAGGGGTGAACGACGGCAGTGGATGTGTGGATAAGAGAATAGACGTGCAACTGTTACTCAGCTGACCGCCCGGATGAACCACGGGGCTACGAACAGTGTCTCCTCAACGACCGTTCAGCAAATATTACTGCTAATGAGCATCCGGAGCGTGCAACTAGTTCATGCACCAATGGTGATTCCTGTTCTTCGGCGACGAAGGCTGGACTTTGCTTGCACGCCAAAACCGCAAATGGACTTCTACTGCGTAGTGACAGACGGCCTTTTTAGACTAATCACGTTTATGGTCCATCAGACAGATGGCCGTCGCTGTGTACAGCGTGAAACATCTGAAAGCTGACACCCTGCATCAATCATCGGATGGGTCCAAGCCGGACGGTGGAGCGTTACGACCTGGGGTATGTTTTCGTGGTATTCTTTGGGTGATCTCGTCTCTCTGGAAGGAAAAGTGGAAGAACACAAGCATGCATCCATCCTTGGGGACAACGTCCATCTTTACGTGCAGTTTGTTTTTCCTCAGCATGATGAAATCTACCAGCAGGAAAATGCAACAATTTTTCAGTTTTATGTTACCTGGGACTGCTCTGTTTTTCTCAAATTTTAAAGGGTAACTTTCCTCAAAGAGAAAATGGAAAAGAGCTGCACAGGATTAGTCAGTAAGAAATTCTGAAGAACTATAGCAAATTTCAGAATGTGCGAAGCAATGCTTTTGACCGAAGAGGCGGAAAACGGCCTACCTCGATCTACCTGTTAGGCATTTCTGGCCACGGCAGTGACAGGAGCGCAGGAGGGAAGGTAGGTCGCCCGGCGGAGGCGTTTCGACAGTGTCATAAACGCCCATTGTGTGTACAGCCGGCGTCCATAAAAATCCACGAGTTCCTATGCTTGTATTAGACTGGACGCTATAGATGGAGCCATTAGGTGGTATCGTCCCTTTGCCTGCCGAGTTATTGGGAAGAATTTTATGATGGAACGTAACATTTGTGGTGGCTCTGAAATGATCTCTGTCGGGACACAAAAGCACTTCTCTTGGTTGAGCCAAGGCTCCTGATCAGACATTCTGTAACGTTCGACCCTTCAGGATAATGATCTCTGTGTTGTTCACTTTAGGCCTAAAAGAAAACTATCAAACATGCTGTCTAAAGTGGCCGTGGGAAACACAATTCGGAAGGATAAAGTCTTTTCCTCCCAGCGCCGACATTTACGAGTCAGGGATTGACTGTTTCTCTAGCAGGGAAAAGAATGTTATTAACTTTGGTTAGTATTGGTCGGGAGGCTGAGGATACTAGCTAGAGGGGAGACGTGTCGCTGGTGTAGTCATATGACTGGCACGAAAGCCGTGTGGGAGCGGTTGCATTGGTGCTCTTTCCGAGTTTACCGAGTTTTGATGGAAAGGTGATGTGTGGAGAAAAGTTTTATATCATTCAGACTGTGGTCTGGACAGGAAATTCTAGTCCTGACTCTGTTTATGAGTGGATTTCACCTGGGATACTCGCCCTGAACGTGACTTCCCACTAGCACTGATCTTAACACTAAGCCGTCCGGCGACACCACAACAGTGTCGTGCGTGAAATAGCGGTCAACGGCCGGCGACACCGCAGTGGTGTCGTGTGCATAGTATCGCACAGTGGTCGGCGACACTACAGTGGTGTCGTGTGCATAGTATCGCTCAGTGGCCAGCGACAGCACGTTAGTATGTTTTGCATTCTGTTGGTGTTTTGTTTGGGTAACAATAAGTTACACACGTCAACAAGTGTTTTGTTTTAATAGTACTTGTGCCCTTTCATCATGGTGGACGAAAGAGATAATAGGATTATTTACGATGAATGGGCGGACGTCTTGTCTGACGTTCCGGACGAATTGACCGATTGGAAAGAAGACATTGGATATCAAAATAATGAAAGCGAAGCAGAATCGCAGGAAGAGAGCGAAATACGTCCAAGAAGAATTCGCTGAACGCTACGGTTGCCAACTGATTCGGCTGAATCAGACGAAGAACACAGTGCACAGTGGTCAGACTTTGATTTGCTGAGAACCAATAATAAACTTGAAGGATTCCCAGGTCCAAACATATTTCCCAACGATACACAGAACGTCGAGGATATCGTACAATTATATGTTGGGAACGATCTATTTGAATATATTAGCAACGAAACCAACAAGTACTATAGTCAGAATTGCAATAGAAGAAAACTGAATTAAGAAAATGTCAAATTTGTCGACGTTACGGGACTCGAACTTAGAAAATGGTTTGGGCTTGCTGTCCTTATGGGAACTGTAGAAAAATAAAAAGCAAGGATCGATTATTATAGGTCAACGAATCCGTCGACAGACACACCGATATTTCGCAAAACGATAACCCGCAACCGAATCAGACAAATATTATAATTTTTACATTTTTCCGACAGCAACAGTAAACCGGATAATGCCACCGGCTTGTCAAAGTACAATTCGTAAGTGATTATTTTTCCAAAAAATTTACACAAACGTTTAATCCAAGTCAAAACATCTCAATTGATGAAGGAATGATACCGTGGCGTGGACGGTTAAATTTTAAAGTTTACAATCTGTTGAAAATTACGAAATACAGCATACTCATTCGGATGCTGTGTGATTCGAGTACGGGATACATTTCTTCATTCAAGGTATATTACGGCGCTGGACAGCCTTTAGGAAAAATAGTGATGGAACTATTGACTCCTTCTGATGCAAAGTGGAATCACCTCTGCATGGATAATTATTATAACAGTGTAGAACTTGCAGAGAAGTTACTAGAAAAGAAAATTCTAGTTTGTGGAACGATACGGCAAAATAGAGGATTTACGGAAAATTAAAGCGGGCAAAAGTCAATGTGTCTGAAGCTTGTTATCAACGAAAAGGTGACAAGCGGCCTGCGACAAGGCAAGTAATCCGACTTAGCGCTGCCGGCGCCAAGCGAACGTGCGGACGGCAAAGAGTTAAGTGGGGAGCCTGCGGTGTACCGACAGTTTGAATCTCAATCACCTCTGACAACTCGCTGTGCCGAGGACAACCTCATTTGTATCAGTATTGCCGCTTCGGCGTTTGATTTCCTTGTACGTACTGCCGTAGAAGTGAGATTGACCCATGGTATGACCGGCAAAGGGGAATGTCACACGATGGAATCTGCCAAGATGACAGGGCTTCGTTAGAGAGTAATTGCGATCCGTCTGACAGGTCAACTGCCTGCAACTCTGCATATTTCGCTCCCGCGGTAACGAATTACAGGCGCCGCTCATCGCTGCTCTGCCGCCGCTTACTCAGCGACCGTCACCCCCGGGACAGCGCTATGCATCGAGAGAGGGGTATAGAGTTGCTGCTCCGACTTGTTAGGTCAAACAGAATCACCGTGTCACCACTTGTCCTCAGCTGCACCGATGTAGAGTAACTTTTGTGTATACAAAATCCGTCAAAGTCTATTCAGCATTAGATACTCTCAGATTGCGTTATCCATGTTTTGAGCCAGGGTAAATAGCTTACATAGATAAACCTTAGTCTTTGCCAACCAAACGCCACCCAGTGGAATGGTAATTATGTGTTGCTTCTCTTCATGATTAATTTGTCATCTCTCTTAAAGTGTGTTGTTTGTTCTATTTTATGATTAATACACTCATGTTAAGAAATAAAAAAAACTTCTAGAGATAGGACGTTCAAATTCACAGGACATGTGCGTTAGTATGTTCAGCAGATATTAGCACTTCATTCGCATCGGTTCAGCATGTGTCCTATTGCCAAGCAGACATGCGTCATGAGCCAGGCGTGTATAAAGCGCGAATGGCGTAATGTGGTAAAGCCATCCATGCTGCATTCACCTGGTTCCGAAGTTCATCTCTTGTGGTTGGCACTGCAGTGCAGTACCCATTGTTTCACCATGTCCCACACATATTCGATTGGTGACAAGTCTGGTGATTTAGCTGGCCAGGACGAAAGAGTGACATCCTGTTACACCAAGAATGCACATCATCGTGCAGCAACATGTCATCGTGCATTGTTTTGCTGAAAAATGGCGTCTGGGATGTTGTTCAGAGAGGGTATGGCTACGGGTCGCAGGATGTCATTAACGTAGGTCACAGCGGTCACAGTGCCCTGGGCACACACCAACGTGATTTGTGGTTGTGCCCAATAGCAACCCACACCGTAAGGCCTTGACTTGGTTCAAAATGGTTCAAATGGCTCTGAGCACTATGGAACTTAACATCTGTGGTCAGCAGCCCCCTAGAACTTAGAACTACTTAAACCTAACTAACCTAAGGACATCATACACATCCATGCCCGAGGCAGGATTCGAACCTGCGACCATAGCAGTCACGCGGTTCCAGACTGAAGCGCTTTGAACCGCACCCTTGACTTGGTGATGTATGTATTGTGCGAATGCAGTCACTGCAGTCACTGAGAAGCCGCTCCCCCTGTGTACAACGAACCAAAGTGCACCCAAACAAACAGAAACTGGTTCCGTCCTAAAACACTATCTGATGCCATAACTATCCCCAGTGAGTCGTTCCATACACCATTGCCATTCGTCAAAGCTAGGCAGAGAAGTGAACAACGCGCACTTAACCCATGCCATAATATATGGCTACGGATTGTCAACCCTTATGATGTACGGTGTGTTACACTGTTCCGTTGTTGCGACAGAGCCGAGGAGGACGCAGATCTGTCCTGCAATGCCGTTCGGATGAGACGTCGATCTTCTCGGGGGCTGGTCTTGGTGGTACGACGTCTTCCATCTCGTCGTCTTTTGCTGTCTTCCGTGAACCATTCTGCACACAGCCGTTGAACACACTTCGCCCCACATGAGTAACAATTTTCCGGATGGATGCTTCATATTCTCTCATACCAATATTGCCCCCTCTTTCAAACTCAGTGATTTGACGGTACGGTTCGTGCCTACATCTGCGAGGCATACTGCACGTCTGTTCAACTCACACGGATCCATTAGCTTCGGTTTATAGCAACAGCGAGAGACGCAGGCACATTTTACCGATAGGTGGTGTTGCGTCGTGATATCGAAGCTAATCTTGAACCCGCGGTCCGACATTGTTCCAATGCTAATCATTTTTGGAGAACATGCTACCGTATATGTCCTGTGAATATGAATGTCCTATCTCTAGTTGTTCAAGGTGTTCCATTTTTTTCTAAACACGAGTGTAAATATTGCCATTTTTATAAGAGATTAAACCCGTAATGATATATTAATCACCCTTCACTAATTAAATAGAATAATGTCAGGGCCATAATTTTATTAATTTTTCTCAGAATTCAATTTTTATTTAAGATTTTGATAAATGTGATAATCTCCAATGCAGGGTAGCAATGGTGATTGCTGTTACAGGGCAGATTTAATTTAGCAGACGTATGGAAGGTTGCTATAAGGGTGTAAACCTGCAGTCGTCTGTAGTCTTTCAAGTCAAAGCGCAGGACCAGTGTACTTTAGCAGTTGCATTGTAGAATTAAGCTGGCTGAAGGATAGTGATACTTTTGTTACTCAAAAGAGTTTTTCCTTTGTATATAGAATTAGTTGGGATTTAAAGTTACAACTGTTCTTTCCAAAACTCGTTCTGCCATCTTAGCAAAATTAAATAAGTCATATTTACGAAATTTGAAACGACTGCGAAATGATGTGAAAATATTTCTATCTTAAGGAAATTTTCGTGCTGATTCTAAAACTGGTCTAAATTTTTGCAATTGTGTAATATTCACGAAGATATGGAGAATTTAATATTATAATTCATATTTTATTAATAATAATGCAGCTGCTGTGTTTGGGTTGCAGATGTATTTATAGAAATGTATTTGTAGAACTTGATCTTTTGCCCTCTAACATTAGTTGAACAAACGTTAGTTTTGAAAGCAGTCGTTAACTGAATTTTAATATTGTACCACAGTTTCCATCGTTTATACATGATTTTCCATGAAACTTATTATCCCATTATGATCTACAATTGTAATAGATGCTTAGTTCATGGTAGCAAAACGGAACCCGATGAATTTAGCGAGCTTGAACATTCTAAATATGGAATTCTTACAGCAATCCCAAACAAAATTTAGAAGGACTGTGTGGTATTTATGGAATCATCAAGCAAACAGCATTGCTGTGCTGTTGTTATAAATATATCTTGTGAATGAAAACAGAATTTACGTGATAACAATTTGCAATTTGGATTAGGGTTAAGGAGTCTGTGGCTAGCGTTCCAATCGAACTTTGCTTCCATAATCGATAATCGATATTTATTCGTATATTATAACTCAGCGTGCAAATAATACAAAGTCGACACAGGAATTCTAATCTTTATCGTTGGATAATAGAAATATAGTATGGAGAGCCACATGTCTTTTATGACAAAACGATTTCTTATACAGCAGTGTGGCCAGTAAAGCTACCACTTTATTAGTCATGCAAGCCTCTTTTTTGTTAAGTCCTATATAGGCACTAATATTTTAGTTGTAGTCTTTTATCACATTAAGCTGCAATGTATCTCTGTGTTTCAGGCAAATGCTTACTCGCACGGAAGAGAAGGGAGGAACATTACCTGCAGGAAAGGTAAATCCATTCTCAACATTACGACACCAACTTGTATGGTTATTCATCTTAACAAATTGCAGATACTAACTACTGGTTTGTAATGTGAGTGCGGCTGTGGAACACTGATTTTATCACTGAGGGATAAGTGGTATTCTGGTGAAACTGTTACATCAGAGGTTGTAAGCAACTGTCTAGATATAAGGAATCGAAAACAACTTTTCCTTGAAACTTCCTGGCAGATTAAAACTGTGTGCCCGACCGAGACTCGAACTCGGGACCTTTGCCTTTCGCGGGCAAGTGCTCTACCATCTGAGCTACCGAAGCACGACTCACGCCCGGTACTCACAGCTTTACTTCTGCCAGTATCTCGTCTCCTACCTTCCAAACTTTACAGAAGCTCTCCTGAGGTCCCGAGTTCGAGTCTCGGTCGGGCACACAGTTTTAATCTGCCAGGAAGTTTCATATCAGCGCACACTCCGCTGCAGAGTGAAAATCTCATTCTAGAAACATCCCCCAGGCTGTGGCTAAGCCATGTCTCCGCTATATCCTTTCTTTCAGGAGTGCTAGTTCTGCAAGGTTCGCAGGAGAGCTTCTGTAAAGTTTGGAAGGTAGGAGACGAGATACTGGCAGAAGTAAAGCTGTGAGTACCGGGCGTGAGTCGTGCTTCGGTAGCTCGGATGGTAGAGCACTTGCCCGCGAAAGGCAAAGGTCCCGAGTTCGAGTCTCGGTCGGGCACACAGTTTTAATCTGCCAGGAAGTTTCATATCAGCGCACACTCCGCTGCAGAGTGAAAATCTCACTCTGGGAACTTTTCCTTGGTTCTAAAAATGTCATGCACTTTTCTTTAAACAGACTTTCAAAACGCAAGATGACCTAATGAATAAAACAGCGGTCTCACATCCAGGAGGAGGGCAGCTCAACTCTCCACCTGGCCAACCTCTTTTAGATTCTGCGTTATTCGCTTAAGGCAATGACACGGCCACTTTCCTGTCCTATCCTTTCTCAATCCGAGCTTTGTGTGTGAAATGTGTATGAAATCTTAACTGCTAAGGTCATCAGTCCCTAAGCTTACACAGTACTTAACCTAAATGATCCTAAGGACAAACACACACCCATGCCTGAGGGAGGACTCGAACCTCCGCCGGGTTCTGCCGCACAGTCCATGACTACAGCGCCTTAGAAATCCGAGCTGCTGCTCCAGCTATAAATAGTCCTTGATGGGACATTAATCCCTGATTTTCTTCGCTTCATATTCATAACATTCCCACTAGGCATTCCAACGTAAGTTTTCTCTTATTTTTTCTAAATTGCATAAGGCAAATGCCACGATTTTTCCTTTGCAATGGACGTGGCCGCGTTCTTTCCTCACCCTTATGTACGAGGGCAGTTCAATAAGAAATGCAACACATTTTTTTCTGAAACAGGGGTTGTTTTATTCAGCATTGAAATACACCAGGTTATTCCCCAATCTTTTAGCTACACAACACTATTTTTCAACGTAATCTCCATTCAATGCTACGGCCTTACGCCACCTTGAAATGAGGGCCTGTATGCCTGCACGGTACCATTCCACTGGTCGATGTCGGAGCCAACGTCGTACTGCATCAATAACTTCTTCATCATCCGCGTAGAGCCTCCCACGGATTGCGTCCTTCATTGGGCCAAACATATGGAAATCCGACGGTGCGAGATCGGGGCTGTAGGGTGCATGAGGAAGAACAGTCCACTGAAGTTTTCTGAGCTCCTCTCGGGTGCGAAGACTTGTGTGAGGTCTTGCGTTGTCATGAAGAAGGAGAAGTTCGTTCAGATTTTTGTGCCTACGAACACGCTGAATTCGTTTCTTCAATTTCTGAAGAGTAGCACAATACACTTCAGAGTTGATCGTTTGACCATGGGGAAGGACATCGAACAGAATAACCCCTTCAGCGTCCCAGAAGACTGTAACCATGACTTTACCGGCTGAGGGTATGGCTTTAAACTTTTTCTTGGTAGGGGAGTGAGTGTCGCGCCACTCCATTGATTGCCGTTTTGTTTCAGGTTCGAAGTGATGAACCCATGTTTCATCGCCTGTAACAATCTTTGACAAGAAATTGTCACCCTCAGCCACATGACGAGCAAGCAATTCCGCACAGATGGTTCTCCTTTGCTCTTTATGGTGTTCAGTTAGACAACGAGGGACCCAGCGGGAACAAACCTTTGAATATCCCAACTGGTGAACAATTGTGACAGCACTACCAACAGAGATGTCAAGTTGAGCACTGAGTTGTTTGACGGTGATCCGTCGATCATCTCGAACGAGTGTGTTCGCACGCTCCGCCATTGCAGGAGTCACAGCTGTGCACGGCCGGCCCGCACGCGGGAGATCAGACAGTCTTGCTTGACCTTGCGGCGATGATGACACACGCTTTGCCCAACGACTCACCATGCTTTTGTACACTGCCAGATCACCGTGGACATTCTGCAAGCGCCTATGAATATCTGAGATGCCCTGGTTTTCCGCCAAAAGAAACTCGATCACTGCCCATTGTTTGCAACGCACATCCGTTACAGACGCCATTTTAACAACTCCGTACAGCGCTGCCACCTGTCGGAAGTCAATGAAACTATACGAGACGAAGCGGGAATGTTTGAAAATATTCCACAAGAAATTTACGGTTTTTTCAACCAAAATTGGCCGAGAAAAAAATGTGTTGCATTACTTATTGAACTGCCCTCGTAATAACAGCTTCTGCTCCCTATCTAATGACCATCATGTCGACGGAACGCGAAAACCTAATGTACCTCGTTTATGTTTTCAGGTAGTTTCCGTAATAATCACAAACATAGTAAAAGATAATATTAGGTGAGAATGCTTCATCCACAAAGTTTTTGCACCCAGAATGGCATAAAAAAACGAACATTCACAAAGAAGTGATTTAACAGCTACAAATACTGCTAAATGATGTAGAAAATGAACAGTTACTTGTGTACATAGTTCCCTTGTTTAACATCCTACACACAACAATACCTCAGTGTTAATAAATGTGTCCTACAATACTCCTATCAGGCTACATCAGAAATCATATGTCAGTCATACGCGCTATGTCAAACTGAAAACGTCCTGGAAATTGCCTTATGAATTAGAAATGGGTTGGCCATCCTGTATAAATATATTTAAATCAACACGAAAGTTGTGATGGATTTTCTATAACGGAATACGAATGTGCATACGTCCATATATCAAAGCCGAAGTGTTGTCGCAGCTCTATAGACGAGTATTGTTACGCCTGCAACCGTTTGCACTTCGCAGTTGAGAGCTGGCAACAGTGCTACCAGCCGTCAGTGATTCTTTTCCACTGTCTCTGCTGTATATGGGCTGCACAAGTTTCTCTAGATTTGTTACCGTTATTATCAGCACTCGTACGACTTTTCATCCGGTACGTAATCTTTTTTACAACTGCTTGGCAGACTGATGTAGTATTCAGTCCAGATCATACAAAAAATGTTAATGATACTATGACCTTAGAATTTATACCTGCTTTGTAACTCGTCAACATAGAAACTCAATATGATTTGCTAAGAAGGTGGAAACAGATTGATACATTATTAATATTTTGGTGTGATATGAACACCAAATAAACTATTATCAAATCTAAAAGGAACAATCTGTTCGGAGCCCTTAACAAATGAATGAGAACGGCACATCGTTTTGAAAATTGCGTAACCGCTACGGAAGTCTGCAACCTGTGTGCAATGGAAAGTATTTCAAAACTGGATGTTACATAAGCCTGTCTCCTACATAGGCGAATTCTTCCACTAGAGTGTAATTCCCAACAACAAGACGCTAATCTCCTGCTACTCTTCAGCACCTTCCTCTTTGCTCTGTTTATGCTTCAGTCATATTCTGTGCAAGGTGAGCTGTCCATTCCTCTCAACAGGTTTTCTGGGTTTTCGTTACAGCCATTGGCATTGCTGTCTATTCCCCTTGCACATTCATGCTTTTTCCGAAATTTTCTTTTACCCCCTTTTTTGCTTCTTGTATATACAAACTGTACAATGATAGTGGAATAATAGTGGTAACTTACCATCCCTACAAAGATTATAAATTTATTATACTATTGGTCGTCTCTGTACAATGTTCTACGAATTGTGAATGTCTTATTTCGCCATACAATGACAATGGCTTCTTCTAAATCCACAAATAATACGAAAATACTGATATTTCTTCAATCTGCCTCCCTTTCTAAGTGCAGTGGCAAGTTACATACTGGTACTCATATCACTGGCACCTTTTCCCTACCTCAAATTCAATAGATATGTGTACATTAACTCTTAAATTACTGTTCCTATTATTCCATATTATTCCATGTCCTCGCCTTCTTTGGTAATGTGATGATTATGGTTTTCTGGAAATTTGATGTTATAATGGGTTCATAGATTTTTTTCTTTTTTCTTTACCCAACCCAGATAGCCAACTGCTTCCTACATCTCCCGCAGTTTTCTGCAATTAGGAATGTGTGTCGTCGATACCACGAGATTTGTCAGAATCCGTATCATTAAGCACTGTGTGTAATTCTGGCCTTATTTGACCTATTTCTTGCACATCAAGGTTCTCTTCTCCTATCATACTTTGGCATAGCTCTTCTCTGCCTTACGAACCATCAATGTACTCTTGCCATACATCTCCTGTGTTTAACAGACACTGGACTCCAACCAGACTATTACCCCGTTAGTCTAGTTGAGTTCAGGCACCGAGCAGACATTACAGCAAAACTCGCAGCACATAAAGAAGACGGGTAGGCCTATCGTCGTAATAATGTTCACAAAATCGAAACAGTCACTCCTAAAAACACACGGAAACACATCAATAATTTTAAAAAAATTCTAATCCTAGAGCGAGCTGAGTTTGACAGTGAGGGCCTATGGTTCTGTAGCGCTATAAGTATCCACTGAGCCACTAGTATGAAGCTGACATCCAGCCGAAATTGGATGCTGAGCTGCTAGTGCAGAGATAATACAGAGTGACTGGAAAAGATTCATCCTATTTCAAAGAACTGTATCTACTATATCAATGATGATACAACCTTCGGGTGAATTTTACTCACAATGATTTCATTTTCAAAGCGAACATTCACTTTAACAAGGTTACATCTTTTATGTATATACATATACAAACTTTGAATATTTTTTGCAACCAAGTCAAGGATCAAAGTTTTCAATTACCTTTCACACTTCCACTAGAGCAGGCTCGTCCAAACTGTGCCCCTGGGGCGCTAGCGCCCGCGATCGCCCGCGGCCAGCACCCCGGGCGAATTCGTATGTTGCTGCAGTGGCCGAGCCGTGTCGCTTAGCTGGCCGTGCGGACCGCCCGACCGCCAGCCGCGCCATGACGCTGTACGCAAATATTGCAACAGAAAAAAATTTATTTTGTGACCACACATCGCTGTCCTTTTCAGCGGAACTGGGGGGAAAACGCATCTAAAGACAATCTTTTTTGTTAGGTTTTTATTTAAATTTCAATGAATGAAACAATTGTTAAAGTGATAAAAGTGTTTTAGAAACAGGATTGTACAAAATTATTTGTATGTCCTTTTTTGGCATGGTATGAGCAGGAAACAGGTGGGCAAAGTTTGTGCTCAAGTTACAAATGATGGCTGAGAATTGGGAAAGCAGGGAAACCTTTTCCTGCTGGGAATCTCATCAAAGATTGCCTGGTCGACTCGGCGGCTCGTATTTGTCCACTAGACCTCACGGCAAAATTTGAAAAAATAGCTCTTTCGCCTCAAACTGTTGCTCACAGAGTCGAAGATATGGTCTCAGATATGGAGCAGCAATTAATGGAGAGAGCGGCAAACTACATTTCACTTTCTATCGCTCTTGACGAGTCAGCGGACGTTGCGGACATATCTCAGCTCGTCATATTCATTCGAGGTGTCGACGACAATCTGCGTGTCACCGGAGACTCTCTCTATCTTATACCATTAAAAGACACAACCATGGGTTTGGATACTTTTCTAGCCGTGGAAAACGTGTTAGAGTCAATGGGTTTAAAATGGGAACGCCTGATCAGTGTAATAAGGGATGGAGCCCCTGCGCTACGAGGGATACGTACTGGATTGCTGAGTTACGTGAGGTCAAAAATGGCTGAAATTCGCTGTTCCTTATTCACGACAGTCCATTGTCTGATACACCAGGAGGCACTTTGTGCGAAGATTGTCAACATAAAAAATGTTATGGACACAGTTCTTCGAATGGTTAATTATCTTCTCTCGCATGGACTCACACATCACCAATTTAAAGAATTTCTGGCTGATATCGAAGCAGAATACCCGGACATCCCCTACCACACCGAAGTAAGATGGCTGAGCAAAGGAAAGGTGCTTCATCGGTTTTTCTCCTTGAGGGGCGAAATAAATACCTTTTTTTTAATGAAAGGACGTCCAGAAGAATTACTTTGTGATCTTAAGTGGATGGCGAATTTGGCTTTTTTGAGTGACCTTACTGGTCATTTAAATACTTTGAACATTTCACCCCAACGCGAAAATCACTATGTCGTTGATTTAGTGCAGACGATTGAAGCATAAAAAAAAAACTTATTTTGTGGGAAAAACAATTGCCCGAGAAGATTTGTGGACACTTTCCTGCACTAGACAGCGTTAAAGAAGATGTGGATTTTTCAGATTATGTTGCAATCATTTGCGAATTACAAGAACGGTTTGAAAACAGATTTTTGGAGATAAGTGAGCTTCAATCGGCCTTAGATATATTTGTTCGCCCGTTTTCCCCTCGGCATAGGACGTCTCACAAGGGCTTCAACTAGAGCTGGTTGACCTGCGGTGCCATATCCGCCTGAAGGACCGCTTTCTTATGTGTAAAACTTTGGATTACTTTTAGAGCTGTCTTCAACGAGAGAAATATCCACTTTTGCACAAGCACGCGGCCTAAGTTTTCTCAATGTTTGGTTCCACGTATATCTGTGAGCGCTTTTTCTCTCTTTTAAAGCTTGCTAAAACTAAGAATCGTTCATTGCTTGGCGATAAAAATTTGAGTAATTCTTTGAGGTTATCAGTCTCAGGGACTATTGTGCCAAACATTGACAAAACCGTTTCCTCGAAAAAGAAAAAAGTGTAAAATGTTAATTGTCTTCTTTAACAATGTTGACTGTAAGAATTAAAGAGATTTATAACCTTAATTCTATTTTGTAATAAGCTATCAAACTTGGTCGGTTAAAATTATTACGTACAAAACAGCAAACTAAGGATCCGATTTCTAAACTCTGAAAAAAAAAAAGAGATGTAGCCTGAAGTATAACAAAAAGTATTTACTTGTAACTGGTAACAGTAAGAATGAGACTCCATATCCCTTACATAAAGTTATTTCTAAAATAGAATATTTATGACTCTATTTCATTTAAGAAACATATATTTTTCAGAAGACGCCTATTGTACCTATGACGAGTGTGCATATGCAGTAATAATAGAAGGGACCTGTGGGTCAGAAAACAACTAAGATGTTCTTCGATTCTCGTTTTGGATATTGTTGTCTAAAGCTTTGCGTAGTAATTCTGCCACACGAACACTAGTTGTTACCTAAACGGTAAATGGTATGCTTGTTTTACCCTTCATCGGCCTCTTTTACAGAGGTGCGCTTCCTCTGTTATTTTGTTTGCATTGGATCTGACTGCGGGACAGTCCACCGCAGAGCAGTGGTGTGCGGTCTCTCTCTCTCTCTCTCTCTCTCTCTCTCGCTCCTACGCCGACACTAGCGACACACGGTCGCGGACGGGGCGCTGAAGTACACTGCCCGGCGACCGCGAGGCGCGGGCGCGCCTCCGGGCGCAGTTCTTGGATGAGCCTGCACTAGACTCATGACAAACATTCAGACGATAGTCAGACTGGACCCTTATTTTTGCGAGCATATTTGGTGATACTGCATTCATTACTGTGGCAATATTACTTGCTAGAAGGGGGGTAATAACGACGGAATGTTTTACTAACTCTCACCAAAAAAGTAAGATACCGTTGGGATAGGCGAACATGGAGACAATGGCGCTATGCGAGATCCTCTCGCCCATGCGGCCGAACCACCAACGAGGCAGCTTACTGTTAGGAATTGCTCTTACACCCAGGTGCCAATACAGAGGTGCTTTCTAATGTTGAAAACTGAAATTTTTTGCATGTTGTGGCAGTTTTGAAGAGGCAGATCTACATTACATCCAGGTAAACGACTACTGCGACCGTCTCGTCTGCAAAAAACACACGGCCGTAAAGGTTTCGCGGGAAACCGTGCGAAACACAGGAAGCTTCGCAGAGTCTCTATTTCGTACTCGACTATGTAGCTTAGCTATGTCGTTTCCCACGACCTTAGGCTGTAGCGGTTGGTTCAATTTTCCACTTAAATGGAGGGTAGCCTCATCACATTAAACACGAAAGGAAATTACACTACTGGCCATTAAAATTGCTACACCAAGAAGAAATGCAGATGATAAACGGATATTCATTGGACAAATATATTATACTAGAACTGACATGTGATTACATTTTCACGCAATTTGGGTGCATAGATCCTGAGAAATCAGTACCCAGAACAACCACCTCTGGCCGTAATAACGGCCTTGATACGCCTGAGCATTGAGTCAAAAGAGCTTGGATGGCGTGTACAGATACAGCTGCCCATGCAGCTTCAACGCGATACCACAGTTCATCAAGAGTAGTGACTGGCGTATTGTGACGAGCAAGTTGCTCGGCCACCATTGACCAGACGTTTTCAATTGGTGAGAGATCTGGAGAATGTGCTGGCCAGGGCAGAAGTCTAGCATTTTCTGTATCCAGAAAGACCCGTACAGGACCTGCAACATGCCGTCGTGCATTATCCTGCTGAAATGTACGGTTTCGCAGGGATCGAATGGAGGGTAGAGCCACGGGTCGTAACACATCTGAAATGTAACGTCCACTGTTCACAGTGCCGTCAATGCGAACAAGAGGTGACCGACACGTGTAACCAATGGCACCCCATACCACCACGTCGGCTGATACGCCAGTATGGTGATGACGAAGACACGCTTCCACTGTGCGTTCACCACGATGTCGCCAAACACGGATGCGACCATCATGACGCTGTAAACAGAACCTGGATTCATCCGAAAAAATGGCGTTTTGCCATTCGTGCACCCAGGTTCGTCGTCGAGTACACCATCGGAGGCGCTCCTGTCTGTGATGCAGCGTCAAAGGTAACCGCAGCCATGGTCTCCGAGCTAATAGTCCATGCTGCTGCAAACGTCGTCGAACTGTTCGTCCAGATGGTTGTTGTCTTGCAAACGTCCCCATCTGTTGACTCAGGGATCGAGACATGGCTGCACGATCCGTTACAGCCATGCGGATAAGGTGCCTGTCATCTCGACTGCTAGTGATACGAGGCCGTTGGGATCCAGCACGGCGCTCCGTGTTACCCTCCTGAAAGCACCGATTGCATATTCTGCTAACAGTCATTGGATCTCGACCAACGCGAGCCGCAATGTCGCGATACGATAAACCGCAATCGCGATAGGCTTCAATCCGACCTTTATCAAAGTCGGAAACGTGATAGTACGCATTTCTCCTCCTTACACGAGGCATCACAACAACGTTTCACCAGGCTTCGGCGGTCAACTGCTGTTTGTGTATGAGAAATCGGTTGGATACTTTCCTCATGTCAGCACATTGTAGGTGTCGCCAGAGGCGCCAACCTTGTGTGAATACTCTGAAAAGCTAATCATTTGGATATACAGCATCTTCTTCCTATCGGTTAAATTTCGCGTCTGTAGCACGTCATCTTCGTGGTGTAGCAATTTAAATGGGCAGTAGTGTATTATCTTTCCATGCTGTTGTTTAACCCTGTTGTATAACAATAGGTACCTTGAAACTGCTGATGCTGTCACTGAATGCTTTGAACTGCACGAGGCTCAGTGGTGTGTGCTCCACGAAAATTTTAAAGGCAAAGTTGTAGCTGAATTGAACCTATTCAGCAGAAAACGGAAAACGGTTTTTGTTGTTCGGCTATCCCCATAGCACAATGGGTAACTAACGATAGAGCCAGCAAGCTAGCTGCACGAGGGTTGTTCCTGCTGGAAACCTTACGAACCAGACACTTAGAACTGTCGCCGAGGTAAAGTTCATAGTCCTATTCATATTTTAAAATTCACCGCTAGTTTATATCTTCTTTCATGTGGAAGATATAATGTTGTGCATTTGGACTCTCTGTATATAGAGTGACGTATGAGAGTAGCTGCCGTGGTCTGTGTGTGGTGCAGAGGAGACGGCGTTCATCCCCCGCGGCTATGAGCTGCTGGCCGGCGTGGGCGTGTACAAGGTGCACCGCGCGGCCGCCGACCAGGCTGCGGCGGCCTCCCGGTGCTGGTTGGAGGGCGGCCAGCTGACGGTGCCCGCAGACCCGGCGGAGGCGGACGCGCTGGCGGCGCTGCTGAGGCGCGCGCGCGTCGCCGCCGCCCTCACCGCCATCACGGACCGCGGCAACGAGGGCCACTTCATGTCCAACCTAGGTAACTCGCACCGGCACTTCGTGAACGACATACATTACCTGATCAGAAGTATCCAGATACCTATAAACACACATTAACGTGGGGTGTGTCCATCCCTTGCCTTTACGAAAGCTTGAAATCCGCTGTGGACACTTTCAGTAGGATGTCTGAATGTCTGTGGAGGAACGGCAGTCCAATCGTCCTCAACAGCAAAACCATAGAACTTAGTAACGTTGACGCTGGCACCTGGAAAAGGTCCTAACTCAGCCCAGAGACGTTCCTTTGGGTTCTGGTCCAGATTCTCAGCGGGCCACTTGGATGATACCTGTCGTCTTTTACTACGGCAAGGTTCTGGTAAGATCCGATACGCAAAATATCTCTTTACTGGCTCCCTACCGAGCGAGGTGGCGCAGTGGTTAGCATACTGGACTCGCATTCGGGAGGACGACGGTTCAATCCCGTCTCCAGCCATCCTGATTTAGGTTTTCCGTGATTTCCCTAAATCCTTTCAGGCAAATGCCGGGATGGTTCCGTTGAAAGGGCACGGCCGATTTCCTTCCCCGTCCTTCCCTAACCCCAGCTTGCGCTCCGTCTCTAATGACCTCGTTGTCGACGGGATGTAAACACTAAGCTCCTCCTCCTCCTACTGGCTCCCTAACTCCCAAGAGTGACTATGCAATTAGAGGCTACGTTTCCTTGCCTGCAACAAGTACCAGACACAAAATTTATGATTAGTGTGCCAAATTTATTTAAATATTAATTAATTAAACTGAAAAAAGCGCCACCTAACAGATCTTTTGATGATTTAATGAAACACCAGTCCAATAATCATGATAAATTTTATTAAAACAGTGTTAAGTGGAGGCGAAAACTGACTGATTTTAAGAATCCTGACTAAGGAGCGGAATAGCACTGTGAGATGTAATAGTAAAGAATTTAACAATAATTCACAGTAACACACATACACAGAAGTTAAAATACAGTTACTTGAGATGCTAGCGCGTGCATCTACTCATGGCACATTATACAACGCAGCATCTGAACCGACACATGTGGGGCAAGACTGCTAAATTACTGGATACGATTTATCAAGATCACACAGACACCACGTTCACCTTGGTCACTCAGACAACGAAAGAGAGAATTTAGAAAAAAACTTCCCTAACCCACATGTAAGCCCACTGGGTCATAGCGCGACTGTCTTTAACGGTCAATTTTAGAGAACAAAGTCCACATCTAAAATACCGTACAACTCCGTAATTTTGAAAACAAATTTACTAAACTGTAACACATCTACTCCGTCATGAAACTGAGGCTTCAGTTTCGAACACGAGAGGTGCATTACAGCATTATGAAATGTGGGAATTAAATACAAATTGAACGGTAAATCAAAGAAAATTTAGCACAAGCATTCCACAAAGTAACAACACATTCATACACAATACGCTAAATTAACTAAAGCAGTAAAACATGTGGTGTCACCGCTCGCCCACGCCAAGTTACATTTGCACAAAAGATCTCATCTAATAAACTGAATGTTACTGAAATTAACACCGTTCCCTGATTGAATTAGTTGTTGCGGCATTTTATCAATGCCACGCACCAGAGTGACTACCGGGAACTCAAACAAACCTTTCACACATTTCAGCTCCGCAAACAGAGATGCTGCTCAGAGCATCCGTACTCACCGGCGTCCTATGGAAGAGTAACCTGATCGTCTATCCCGACTAGGGCCCAGAGAGCGTAAGCGGTTTCTACCTGTACCAACCTCACAATGGGTGCTGACCATTGGCCACTAATGCCTGTCTGACCCAACGTAGCAGTATTCGAAACTCTACACAGTGATTGGCTACAACGATAATAACATTCATAGAACCATGTAGCGGCTCAAATAAAGTCATTACACAGTCCACTTTAGGAATCTTGCTGTCCACACACTACTGCCTCCCAGACAACGCTTTATCACAGGCTGAAATTACATGCTGATGCAAACAACCATCACTTCTGATTGTTCCTCCATTGGACCCAATTCATAATGCTGTAAAATGTGTTCATATTCTGCCGTATTACGAGTTATTTTTACTATGCTCTAAAACAAAAACAGAAAAAAGATGCACCACGAATTAATTATCCAAATGAGACGGAAATCAGTAGATGTGTTGTACATGTATACGTAAACAAATCACTACACTTTTAAAACAATGGATGATTTATTCAACAGCAGGAGCTCCACAAATTGAGTAATCAATAACGCGCTGGTGCACCTCTAGCCCTTATGTAAGCAGTTATTCAGCTTCACATTAATTAATAGGCTTGTCGGAAGACCTTCTGAGGAATATCGTTCCAAATTCTGTCCAATTGACGATTTAGATCTTCATAATCACGAGCCATCCATAACGCTCGGAACGTTCTCAATTGGGGAGAGATCCAGCGAACTTGAACTCCAAAACAGGGCTTGGCAAGCACGAAGACAGGCGGTAGAAACTCTCACCTTGTGCAGACGGGCATTATACTGCTGAAATGTAAGCCCAGGGTGGCTTAATGAAGAGGAACTAAACGGGGCTTAGAATATCATCGACGTACCGCTGCACCAACAGTGAGGGGGGAGGAGCGGGCGGGGGGTGGGGGTACAGATGACAACCAAAGGGGTCCTGCTGTGAAATGAAATGTTACCCTACACCATAGCTCCTTGTTGTCAGGTCGTATTCCGGGAGCCAATTTTGTATCCCACTACTTTACGGGCTCTCTAGACACCACTTCGGCCTAGAATCTCATTCATTGGAACATAATAGTCGTCAGCAATGAATGCCGCTTCGAAGTGAGCCCCGATGACATGCAAAGACGCCCCAGACAGCGGTAGAATACCAGTCTGACTGTCGCTCACTGTACGGCCTGAAACCAGAACTGATGGTCTTTGGTGCCAATTCGTTTCATAGCAGGAGTCCTTTGATTGTCGTCCACGGCATCCTTACAGCACAGAAGTACATCGACAATATTTTACGCTCCGTTTTTTTGTCCTTCATGGAAAGCCATCCAGGGTTTACATTTCATCAAGATAATGTCTACCTGCATGCGGCTTCAGTTTCTGTTGCCTGTCTACATGTTTTATAAATCCCACCTTGGCCATCAAGACTGCCGGTTCTCTCCCCAACTCAAAACGTTCGGAGCGTTATGGGCAGGGCTTTCCAAGCAGCTTGAGATTTTGACTAGCTAATGCGCCAGTTGGACAGAATTTGGCACGATATCATTCAGGAGGACATCCAACAGCCCTGTCAATCAATGCCAAGCCGAATAACTGCTTGCATAAAGGCTAGAGAAGGACCAACACGTTATAGACTTAACCAATTAGTGAAGCTCAATCTCTTGAATAAATTATAAAACTTTTCTGAAATCCTAATCATTCGTCTGTACGTGTACATCACGTCTTCTGATTTCTGCTCCATTCTGCTAATTCCCTCACGTTCTATCTTTTTTATCTTAGAGCGTATTTCAGGGCTAGTTAACTAATATAGTTAGCAAATGCTGGGAGATTTAGTTCAGGCCCCTGTTGTATGATATCTTCTCAGATCGATGACATTCTCTTGGCGCATCTGAGTTCGTGTAACCCGTTGTTGAACTGTAGACGTGATCACCCAGAATAAGCCCGAGCCAGTCGATTCAAGTTTCACCATTTCCTCTGTACTTCACTGCTGGCACTACACATGATGGCCAGTAACGTTCTTCAGGCATCTGACAATCTCAAACCCTTCCATCAGGTATTCATCAGTTCAAATCTCTAGTTACCAGTCATCCACTGGCGTCGCTTAGTGCTGACAACAGAAATGTTTGTCTTATGAAGAGCTACTCGACCGTTGTACCCCGTTGTCGTAGCTGACCGTGTAACTCATGAGTGGTTTCTTTGATTTAATACTGTTTTTTATAACCACCTTCTGCAATATTCAACGATCCCTCTCCAATGGTGCATGAGGTCAGTCCGTTCTTGGTTTGGCTGTAGTTATTCTTTCGCGTTCCCACTACACAGTCAGATCACTAATAGTCGATTTGGGCAGCTTTAGAAGAACTGTGTCATTCCCGGTGAACAAGTTAGTCAGGTGACATTCAGTGATTTAGTCCACGATCGACGTCACTGAGCTCTCCCGACCAACCCATTCACTAGGGATCTGGTTCAGACTTGCGGGGCGGTACACAGTTTTGACTTGCCACGTACAGTCATCGCAACATCCATCTAGCGAATCGTGCTGCGAGCTACAAACCAAGAGTTCTGCTCAATGGACAAACGTTAAGGTACAATCCTTTCCCAAAATATCTCGGAATCACTCTAGATAGAACCCTGGGCTACAAAGAGCACATCACCAAGCTTTCTCATAAAGTTGTTGCAAGGAACAACATACTACATAAGCTGAGTGGTACCACCTGGGGAACCTCTGCTGACTGTCTGTGTTTAGCTGGCATCAGTCTTGTGTACCCTGCTGCTGAGTACTGTGCACCTGTCTGGTTGGAAAGTGTACATGTGAAGAAGGTAGACGAAAACAGAACGACGCAATGCGCTAAATTACTGGTTCCATCAAATCAACCCCATGCCACTGGTTACCTGTATTCAGTCACATCCCTCCACCTCACTTAAGGTGGAAACAAGATCTACTGAGGGAGGCCAAGAGACTCCCTGCATCACCCTCTCTACCACTGCCCCAGGAATTCTGTCATCCACCACAGCAACGATTGCGATCAAGAAGGCTAGCAAGTGTTACAGCAAGATCTAAATGAAAGCTGCAAGCATGAATAGTCAACAAAAACATTGGGAACAAGAGCCCATCACCTTGATCCCACGAAGAAGACAAAAGTTTTTGACCTACCGAGGAACCTTTGGTGCCGCCTCAACAGGTTAAGGACTGGACATGGTTGTTGTAGCTAATCCAGGTACAAATGGGGTTGGATCAGTTCACCAATGAGTGAATGTAATCAAGAAGAGCTGACAATTGAGCATCTAGTCCAACGCTGTCCATTTCATTCATACCCTGTAACTCCCGACGACCTGTTCACTCTCACACCTAGCTTAATTAATTGGTTGAAAAACACGGACTTTAAGGTTTAATCTGGTCTTATATCATATGTAAATTGTATAGAATCACTTGATTTATATCAACTGTATATTGCAAAAAATCGCCATACGATTAAATAAATCGCGACAAATACTCGGCTTAGGGCAAAAAGAATTAATCTCCTTCATTTTATCCCCGTCCTATGTAATCGATTAATAGTATACAGGAAGAAAACTATTGATATATTTACTCTAATTTTAGTGATATGGACATTAACTAAGAAAAATGCGGATGTTTACTCTAATTTTAGCACGGATATTAACCAGGAAAAATGTGGAAATAAAACGTTGTGTCATGCGACTTCGATCAGTAAGGAGAATTTCGGTAGTTCTGCGTAGTTGGCAATCGTAAGCATTCAGTATTTGAAGGACGCAACAAAGATAACGACTTCCGATTACCGCTAGCCTCTTCTAGATACAGTTTAAACAATGGAATGCGTGAGTGTGAGACAAATAAAACAATCCAGTTTTTTTGTTATTTTCAGAATATGGAAAATAAAAATGTGAGATTACAGTTGTTACTGGTTTATTTGCTGAATGTGTTATTAAAACCTGATTCATTGCACGGATTTGGTTTCTAAATATACCATTTTAACAAACAGAATATGATCTTGTTGGTTTGTAACGCAGAATGGTGTATTTGTGTGCTGAAAGACTAGATCTGCAACCCTGTGAAAGTGAAGCTAAAATGAAGATAGAAGTTTGCAATAAACATAAACAACAGACTGAGTTGAAAAACAAGAATGGGAAAACTGTATGTGGAGTCCTTAACGAGCAGAGAAAATCATAATTAAGGAGGAAACACCAGAGTTACTAGAGATAGCGGACGTTTCCAGCATTTCTGAAGATGGCGATGATTTCGATGACCAACTATTGGCATATTAAAATCACTACATTCACGTAGTAAAGACCCTAATGGGTTATGTTGTATTTGTGGTGAAGTAGGTACAGGTAAATAACTTGGCACAGGTGTGTACGGTGCTCCATTTGGATCACGCTACATGTAATTGAGAAGACACCCCAAGACTTTTTTAATGGATGCTTATCCAAGAAATGAACATTATAGAAATTGTTGAAATGTGAAAATGAAAGCAGTTACAGTATTCTAATTACCTAACATAAACAGGAAGACGAAGTGGCGACTATTTTCACTCACGTATATTTAATACAGACTTTCCTTCTTAAACGCCCAATTCTCCAATCATACCATTCGGTGTGATTGTGGAATCGCTCGTTTATAATATTTGCAGTTAAACGTCTTTGTATTCTTTATTTATATTTATTGATTTACTATCGTAAAAGCAGAGAAACTGGAGCAATCTCATATACGGTTGGTTTTAGGATACTTATTGTGAAAGTGTCAAAATAATAAATTTTGTTTGAGTGAACACTATTCTCTCAGTGTCCCTTACGTTTCTACACCACAATATCGATGTTAAAGCCCTCACTTAAAGATTGTCAACAGTTTGTGTGATGCTATAGTGCTTGCTAAAAAAATAATATTCTGATTTTGGATAGTAACATTCGTCTTTATCGGCGGCAAAATAACAAAATGAACGCAAGCCTTAACCACTTAGACTGTCACATCCCCAGGACCGACACAAAGATTCAGTGTAACTCAAAATTTGTATCCGGCTTTTCCAGCAAACAACCGGAGAGCCATAAATTTCATTTGGTTCATTTCAGTAATTTAAATGCATTGCGTCACTCGTCTTAGATCTGTTAACTTTCATTTGATACCTAGAAGAAGCGGCATTTGGAGCATTTATGTCTATTTACAAGCAATATGTTACACTTGTTTCTGTTGAAAGTCAACTGCTGTTCCCTGCACCAAGCGTCAAGCTTCTGCACTTCACTACAATTTTGTAACGTTGCGACTTCACCGTAAACAAATGTTTCGGCCGGGAAAAGCATCACGGTACTACCGATGTAATTCACTTGGCCCAGATGTTGCGAAAAATAATGGTCCTGTAACATTCTCTTGGAGAACGTCAGAAATTACTTTCATATATGGTGATATCTCTTCGACAAGGATGACCTGCTGTGATCTGTTGGCTAGAAGGTCTTCAGTCGAATAACACAGAAGCTGTGCTGTTCCGTACGCTCGTACTTTACTCATTTGGAGGTAGTGTGGAAGACTTGTCGAACATCTACCTTAATAGGTACCGTTGTGTAATAAATTGTAACGTGTAACATACTGGAGGAGTATCGTATTTATTGTTATCGTAGACTATGGATGAAAGTTGAGTCTAATTAGATTGGGACGTAATCTAAAAGTTTATTTTTTATTTACCTTTGTGTTAACTAGAACAATTTTTCGTACTGAAGCTAGTGGCGGCGTGTAACCACACGTTCCCAATTACTGCGTGAACGACTGATTGCAGGGCTGTCTTTGGAGGAACGCACTTGTTTCTTCTGCCGAATATTTTAACTCGTGGAAGTTCTCTCCATTAACAATGATACGTCCTATAGAAACACACCTTGTACTGCAGTTTTTGTTGATATGGGTATTAGGATATGAAAAAGGTGTGGCTGTAGTAAGTGGAGAGGAGCTGTGAGATTTAATTATTATTTATTTATTTATTTGTTTATTATCATTACAGACTGACACACTGCCTTGGTAACTATGGTGGGTCGTTTGCTACTATAAACTACTAACAAGCTCCAAAGACAGACTGTTCGTCTTTTTCTACAGTTTCTCTCAGTGCTGTTATTTTTCTTATCGTTTACATAATTCCATTGTTAATTCAAAAACATGTGGTACATAAACTAGATTCTGGAAAACGAAAACAAGTTTTCTATATTCGCTGTACATTATTCTGTATGATGTATGACAGTACTATCTGTTACTACAATTACTACCTCCTCTTGGCCGCACCATAACCGGGAGAGGGTGACCTCGCGCCTCGTCTCGCTGAAGGGCACTTTTTACCTATGTTGTGTGTTCGTGTTTCTGTAGTTGGGTATTATTATACTGCATGTGTAATCTAATGCACCATATTATAAAGCTCACACGTTTTTCAGTTTGCATCTCATACAGTTTACATACTACACGATTACATGTTAAAAAATAATGATCCCAAAGTCTAAAGAATTACTACTTTGTGCAAACAAGAAAATTCGTTGTCTTATTTCTTATTGCAAACTTATTTCTAAATTCCACGTATATACAGGTTGCTCCAAAAAGAATAACCTCATTCTGACCGGTAATAATTACGAAACATGGGACATGCCGGCAGGGAAATTTGTGTTGTTTGAATGGGTGTGGCCTAAGGTTTCAAAAAATCGCCGTTAGATGTCTCATCAGTTAGAAGTAAGATAGCGTCCGCTCAACAAAAATGGTTCAAATGGCTCCAAGCACCATGAGACTTAACATCTGAGGTCATCAGTCCCCTAGAACTTAGAACAATTTACAACTAACTAACCTAAAGACATCACACACATCCATGTCCTAGGCAGTATTATAGCCTGCGACCGCAGCAGCTGCGCGGTTCCGGACTGAAGCGCCTAGAAACACTCGTCCACAGCGGGCGGCTCCGCTCAACAGAAAGTGTTTTTTATGCTGCAATTTGCAAACAGTTAGTGATTTCGGTCCAGCGTGCTTTTCGTCGGCGTTTTGGCACTGATTCGGCTGCACCCAAAAATGCTAGTCGTTGGTATTGCCAATTTGAGGAGAGGGGATGCTTGTGCAAAATTAAGAGTCCAGGTAGACCTCACACTTCTGATTACATGGTGGAAAGAATTCGGCCAGCGTTTGACTGGTATCCACGGAAGTCTACTCGCTGCGCAAGCAAATAACTGGCAGTGCTTCTTACGACTGCCTGGCGAGTGTTAAGATGTCGTTTGGGAAGCTCTTCGACTTGGTGATAAAAGGAAGCGATTTAACTTCAGCAATGCTCTGCTACAAGACATTGATGAGAATACATTTTACTGCGATTAATTTTCAGTGATGAAGCATCATTTCATGTTGGCTGTAAAGTAAACCGATGTTAATGGAGAGTCAAGAAGTCGCAAAAGATCACTGAGCACGAAAGAGACTCACCTAAAGTGAACGTCTTTTGTGCCATTTCCCGAGAAAAAATGCACGGTCCCTACTTTTTCGGAGCAAAAATGAGTTAACTTAAAATGCCGCAGAATTAGCTTTTTCCACGACTTGGAGGACTCCGATGACTTCATTTTCCCACAGGATGGACATCCATCACAGTGGCACAACAACGTACATCGGTTTGTCAGTGACACCCTGCTCCAACGCTGGATAGTGCGCAATGGACCACGAGACACTGCCCTGAATTCTTGGTTTCCAAGATCGCCAGACATGACCCCATGGCAATTTTTTCTTGCGGAGATATTGGAAGGAAAGTGTGTTCATTTCCCGTTTACCTCGTGACATAGATGAAGAACAGTCAGCATAACTTCTGTAAAAGCAGATACATTGTGTAAAGTTTATGATGAATTTAGCTATCGTCTAGATGGTGTTCGTGCTGCTGGTGGTGGGCACAGAGCGCATTGTAATAGCATAGCTAAAACTTTAATACTTTGTGAATATTTTTGGGTTCGGCCCATGTTCTCAGTATGTTTTTATCAATAAATGCGGTGTTTTGAAATCTGATCATTTTGTTTTGAAACTCACTGTATTACTTGGAGTATTGCTGCAGTTGTGTGATCTGCTACTTTACCCTACACATATCTGTATGTGTCGATACTGAACCAGTTCATCTGTTTCCATTGCCAGTATTTGAATTTCTAATCACCGTCGTTCTCATTACAGAAATTTATTTGCCCAGAGCACATAAAAACACGCAGTGACTACTAATTGCAGTGAAATAAAATCGCCGTGCAGGGCCAATCCATTTCGTCGATTGTTCGCATTAATCAGAAGGACATTATAGAGACGATATTCCGTAGTACCGTCTCTAGTCGTACAATAAGAGGAAAGCTGTGCGAACAGTGCACAATAGTCACAAATAAAATACATTAGACGTGTATAAAATCCTTTCATGTTGTGTCCTTCTCCACATCTGATAGTTTCCTATCAGATATCAGCAAGGACACTAGACGAAAAGATTGTATAGACGTCTCATGTATGTCATTTGTGAGTTTTGTGCTTTGTTCGCACAGCAAAGTGTGTCCAACTAATGTGAACTGTCGCGGAAATGGATTGGTCCTGTAAAAATTTTGTCTGTGCAGATGATCCGAAAATGGCTATTTAATTTCACTGAAACTAGTAATCATTGAGTATTGTTATGCGATCTTGGGAAATAAATTTCTTTAATAAGAAGAGCAACGTTGTTTAGATTCTGAAATCGGCTCCAACACAGCTGAAAATGTCATGTACTCATTATAATTTTATTTTTTGTTGTCCCACGTATCGTGTTGCGTAATAGGAAAGTGTCTGGTCGTAATCTTATATATGGTCGTTGCTACTTTTAAGTCTTGTATAGCGCTGTTGATATTTCATTACTGCTGCGGTTAAGCGTGGTACATTTATCGGGGCCTCTTAAAGCTTGCCCTATGTCTTCGATTTCTGTCATCGGCCTAGCGCGCGCGCGCACATGTGTATGTGGTGTGTGTGTGTGTGTGTGTGTGTGTGTGTGTGTGTGTGTGTGTGTAGCTTTGTAGTGTTATGTGTTCGAGGGACGCGCGCGCACGTGTGTATGTGTGTGTGTGTGTGTGTGTGTGTGTGTGTATGTGTGTGAACCGTGAATTTAGTTTCAAAACTTTTTCTAAAGAATTTGCTTTATTTACCAGCCATTCATCAAGAACATTAACACATTTAATCACACTATGTGAGCGTGGAAGTAGTTGCCAGTGGGTAACTGATGGAAACAAATTAAATTTCTTTCAACAAATGGAGATTTTATTCTTAAAGAGCCCTTAAAAAAAGAACCAGATTTAAAATTATAATCAGAAAGCACCCTCTGAATATCAAGTTACAATTTATTCAGAGGCAGAAAGAACAAATTTTGACAGTATGAGCTTTCGGGCTGAGAACCTTGCCGTTCCCTTTTGACATGGCCGTAGTCACGAGCGCTCACAACAACCTCTGAAAGACTCCACTGGTGCTAATCTGCAACACACCAGATTACTTTAAACTAAAATTTTTAACAAGTCACACAAGCACATAAACTATGAACCCCGTAGGAGGGATGGAAATGGTACAAAACACTAACATTAAAAAAAATTAACTTGCCACCGAAGGTGCAACTTGATTTAAAAAAAAAAAACTCTTATGGTGGAAGGGTGGCAATTTTATGTACTAAAATGACCCTTTAAATAAAAAAAACCATTAAATGCAGTCTTACATAAAATATAGAAACATGCTCTACATTACACATATACCGCCTCTCAATATGATAGGCAAGATAAAAACAAATTTCAAGAATTCGGCCGTTACACTTCAAGCAATAAATTCGTTCACACCGAATCCGACAAACATGACAGAGGCAGCTATTAACGTACGGCAGACCGACCGACAGACAGACACTAACTGCCTAACAAATGCGGACGAGAGACAGACGAGCAAGCTGGGGACGAGAGATTGACTAAGAAAACAAGTACAATTTAACAAGTAAATGAAACAACATATCACGAATCACTTAACTTCTAATAAACTGCGATGTCTGGCGAAGACCTGGCGCAGCACCCCCAAAACGCTCTACCGAACCGTCCGCTTCAACGGACGCAGGAAGTCACGCCCATCTCCCGTCTCACGGCGTCGCAGCTCGCGCCGGCCAGACCGATGTCGTGGGTTGACTCCTGTTGCTCTCGTGTCGGCCGCGAAGCCACTATCGCACGCTATACGGCGCGGCCCACTGGACTGACGTGGCGACCTCACATGCGCCGACGCTCAAGACGGACAATCATCTTGTGTCCCAGTGCGCGACCGACCAACCGATCGATCCAACCGCCAATGACCATTGCCTGAACAAACTCGAGCAGACTGGCGGCCTAACACATACTAGCACTCCGGAGGACAGACAGACACTGACTGCCCCACACTGACCCGGCTGACCAACTGACCAGACTCGACGACTAGCGAGCTCACAGCGCCCCTTAAATGCAGGTGAACAGGCTACCTTTCCCCTTTCCCACCAGAGGGAGACACCAAAGCTGCGATTGCCACGGCGGCTCCACCGCCAGAAACGGATACTGCTTCACACAACGCGCTGCGGCGCGCTCTTCAAAACAGCAATTTTTTCCACGGCTCAGTGTGCGTGTCGCATTGTAGTGTTATGTGTTCGGTGGACCCATGTTCGCCGCATTCACATCAACACTTTGGCTAAGGCCAAAGCGGTGCAGGTGTGTAGGCTAAGGACCATGGCCCGTCAGGAATAACGTGATGTAGGAAGCTGTGTGTCTGGCTGTACAGGAGGGTCTCTGGACGCGGCGCTGCGTGGCCGCTGGGAGGCGCGCCAGCCGGACAACGGCGGGCTGTCTCTGCGCCGCGAGGACTGCGTCACGCTGAGAAGCGGCGCGCTCTTCAACGACGTGCCGTGCGACCAGCCGCTGCCCTTCGTCTGCATGCTGCCGCTCTACCCCGTGCCTCCAGCCGGCTACCAGTGAGTAGTACGCCACACGAAATCATAGCGAGTGGACCGTGTTACGTTACTCAAACAAAGAACGACAGTAGCGCTTCTAGTGGTACGCCAGTGAACCTCGACTACGGAAAAATAAGGCGCGAGAAGCAGTATTCTTTCTCTGTATTCTGCGAATACTAGCTTAGCGCCCGCTGCTTCCCTCGCGTAGACTGTATGGGCCGCAGAGATTTTTTTTGTGTTCATTTAATTGTGTAATTGTGTAATTTTTATGTCGTTCGCCAATTTGCAACACCTTCTAAGCTTTTCATGCTAATTAAGGCCATATAAGCATGGTCTTTTCCGAGTGCACGTCTGGCAAAAAAAAGCGATTATGGAGCTAGAGTCCAAAGTTTTTGTTAAGAATGCCTTTTGAGTTTTTGTGGAGATATTTCCATAGCAACTTCCATCCCCTAACAAACATTTCTTTATAATCTAAACGAAAAGTGAAGTACCAATTTACATAACTTTAGCTTTAAGATTGTTTTAACGTAACGAAATATTTTTTTCAAAAATTTTCATCCTCTATTGCTCTCCCTTAGGGGTTGAATTTCCAGAAACTCTGAAACATGTATTTTTTTAAATTTCTTACAGAGAAATCAAATATAAGCTGTCATAGACGTAGCCTTAAAAATCCTTTTGTTGTTATTTAGTAGCTGTTTATTTTCAAAAAAACTTTCACCCACTATTTGACCCCCTTTGTGGGTGAATTTTCAAAAATGCTGAACCAAGTTTTTTTTATCTTCTGACTGAGAAACCAGATACCACTTCTAGCTTCAAAATTCCCTTCATAGTGACATATTTTCGAAAAGCCTTTCACCCCCTTAGGAGTGGAATTGCGGATAATTCCTTCTTTAGCGATGCCTACAGTATAAGATACACACCCTCTCCTAACTTCAACTTTCTGACCTTAGCGGCTTGGGCTGGGTAATCATGAGTTAGAGTATCAGTCTGACCCTATTTCACTCCCTTAGGGGTTGAATTTGCAAAAACGGCGAAACACGTACTTTTCGTCTCAAACCGAGAAGCCAAACATCAATTTTCAAAGATTTAGTTTTTAAAGTGCTTTCGCTATGAAATACTTTCATAAAACGTTTCAACCCTATTTAACTGCCGTAAGAGTTGAATTTCTGGAAACAGTAACATAAGTAAGTTTTATTTCTAACGGAGAAGCCAAATACAAATTTTCATAGATTTAGCTTCGAAAATGGTTGCACAATAAAATATTTTCATGAAAACTGTCATCTCCCGGTTCCAGTTCCCCCCCCCCCCTCCCCCCCCCTCCCCCCAGGGGGATACCACTAATTACTTCGTCACAATAAAGAGCTAGTTGTGTTTCATAAGAACGATATTTTCTCAATCTGTGTTAGCTATTTGTCAATAAATTATTTTCTTCGAGGTGATTCATTGTGTTCGAGCTCAATATTTGTTCCAAAATCCTACTGCAAATCAAGATTAGTGAAATGGGTCTGTAGTTCAGCGCATTACTTCTAATTCCTTTCTTATGTATTGAAGTGACTTGTGCAACTTTCCAGTCCTTAGGTATGCATCTTTCGACGAGGCAGCGGTTGTATATAACTGCTAACACACTGTGGGAAACAGAGTAGTATACAGTCTGGATAGGGGGTCTTGCCTTCATTAAGTAATATCAGCTGCTTTACTACACCGAAGATATCTACTTCCGCGTTACTTATTATCTAGATTTGAATTCTAAAATATCTACTTCTTCTCCTTTGGCGAATGTCGGAACACTGTGTTTAGTAACTCTGCTTTAGTGTCACCGTCATCCGTAACATCACCATTGCTATTGCTTAGTGTGGGTACTGATTGTGTTTTTCCGCTGGTGTACTTTACTTTCGATAAATCTAAATCAAAAACTAAGATTCACTTCTCGTAGCTGGGGTTCCACAGTCATGCAAAATTTTGTGAACGACATCGTGGTCGCCCTTCCGCTGTAAGATTATTTATTTTAGAAACACAGTAAAGTAATTTCGACCTAGTGGCCATATCAGGTGGAAATAATCAAGCTTTAGCATGCGTAAAAACATAAAAAGCGTATGACAAGACATAGCACAGAAGCTTCTTATGTATACTGCACTATTTGAATTACATTGTGAATACGTTGCACGTGTTCTACTAAACTTTTGCTTGCATCTGTAACATTGGTTGGGGAAAATGATTCCATATTTGTTTTTGTGTAATATAAAATAAAAGCTTGTAGCAGTTCACACATCTGCGTCTTGAATCAAGGAACTCTAATGAGTCTCTGTGGATTTGGAGTCATAGGCAATGAGATTCCATCTCACGGACTTTTATAATCTCTCGGAATTCAACCATTTTCATTGTAGATCCTTTCGTTTTATAAACCATATTAAAAATCGCTAGTGACTTCAAAGCGATTGAATATGGAGGTAGTGCAAAGCTCTTCGCAAACACGAAAGGTAATATGGAGCAGACAAATGTGCTCTCTAAAAGAAACAAAGTGAAATACATTAAGTTTTTAGAGCCATCAGTGGAACATATGCTGTCCAAGGAAGACGCTTATAGCCCCCATGCGATCCATACAGACATGGAATGCACGGTCCTGCAAAACACTTGTGTATGGGACACCAGTGGTTGGTTGGTTGTTTGGGGGAAGAGACCAAACAGCGAGGTTATCGGTCTCATAGGGTTACGGAATGATGGGGAAGGAAGTCGGCGGTGCCCTTTCAAAGGAACCATCCCGGCATTTGCCTGGAGCGATTTAGGGAAATCACGGAAAACCTAAATCAGGATGGCCGGACGCGGGATTGAACCGTCGTCCTTCCGAATGCGAGTCCAGTGTGCTAACCACTGCGCCACCTCGCTCGGTGGGACACCAGTGGCTGTCATGTAGTTAGTCTCTTGAGAAGATATCGACTACACGTCAAGGGGTGATACCTTGAAGACCTATGAACTATAGTCCAGCTGTACATCATTTCATTGGTCTTAAGATTAGCACATATCAAATTTTTCGGTTATTTATGAGAAAATTTTAATGTCGGATGTTGATTCGGATATTCTCTTTCCACAATCTATAAGCGCAGCTAATAAAAGTAAAAGGAAACATAGATGACTCATAATCTATGGAGACAGTGAAATTATCCAGTCTTAACTAAATATTAACACTTAAAAATTAAAGTGGGACATTTGCTCACTAATGTACGACTCGGTCATATCATACTTACAGGTTAGGCATACGGAAATTTTAAAACAAGAGGCTCTCAACGTTTGAGTGTTCCGAAAAGCAACGTATTGTATTCAACCTTTCCTGATCACTTAGTTACACAACCACTACACAAAAAATAGAAAGTGACCTAAAAACGCCTAAATCGAGCCACAGTCTATGACGATATACTGATATACAGAGGGCTACAGCAGAAGGGAAGAACCTGTTGTAAGCTAATAAGCACAGTACAATATATTGAACGAATCATACAGATAGATTGAAAGGACGGAGGATGGACACACACACACACACACACACACACACACACACACACAGAGAGAGAGAGAGAGAGAGAGAGAGAGAGAGAGAGAGAGAGACAGACACAAAGACACTAAAGAGTAATAAAGCAGTAGTTCAAATAATGTGACACAGCGAGGAAAATCCAGTCGAACATCGGCTATACCTATGCGTGTTCTGTCTTCTCCTTCTGACCTTATTCCGTATCTTCACGGCGTCAGTATGTCAGTTATTTGGGTATGGCAATGTTAGTGGTAGAGGATGGCCGGATACCCTTCCTGTCGCCACCCCTTCTACCTCAAGATGGATTTTGTGTATCCCAACTGTCTGCGTCTAGTGTTATCCCATTCAAAAGTATGAGAACGTGTTCTAAGTGTTTGCGAACGGTGTAATTGAGGTAGAATGTGGCTACCAGCGCAATATTCACCTAGCTGGATGTGGCAAGCGCCTAAAAACCACGTATACACTGGTTGGCACACTAGCTGTCGGCGTTAATTCAGTGGGTGTATTGGATGCGGGGCTGCCTCGTATTTCCAAATCCCCGTAGCGGCGTGCTAACGCGCACGGCTATCCGGACAGATTCCTATTTGTGCTGTATAATCATAAGTGTTGTGCTCTGAAGCCAATGCTTAACGAAACTGTAGTGCTATTAATAACATTAACACGTGGAAAGGTTTTGTGCCTCCTTCTTCACGAAAAAAAACACGTAAATGATGACAAAACAACAAAAATTTTTAAGTCGGTAAAAACGAAAGGTTTTCGTACAATAAATTACAGCGGAAAATAGTTTTCCGTAATTTTCCGACTTTCTTCGTAAAAATATTATATTGTTTCAGACGACAAACGGCCAAAAAATTGAAGTGGTGTTCTACAATACCTGATTGGCAAGTAAATAAGGTAAACATTGCAACAGATGTAATGAAATACCTAGATCTAGTAATAAAAGATATATTGTCGGATTTTCAATAAAATAAGGGCTCACCAATGAAGACACACGTTTTGCTAAGAAAGCTAAGAAAAATAAGTGTTTTGCAAAAACAAATGGAAAATAATTTTTTCTGAAATCATGGTTACTTTTAGAGTATAAAGAACCAAACAACGATTATTTGACTGGATGCACAATTTTATCCCCGTTATTTGCTATCGTACCACCTGCCAACTTAGCTGATGAACTCTATTCTATGCAACACGTATTTGTTCTGTCTTCTTCATATTAGATGGCGCTTCAATTCACAGATGGCAAAGAGCCCCTTGAAGATCATATGTACGGGGTGTATGGTATCTCGAAAAGAGGTTACAAGATGAATATCAACAAAATTACATCACGGTTAATGGAATATAGTCGAATTAAACTAGAAAGTACTGAGGAATTTAGATTAGGAAATGAGGGATTAAGACTAGTAGATGAGTTTTGCCACTTGGGCAGTAAAATAACTGATGTTAGCCGAAGTAAGGAGTGTATAAAATGCAGACTGGCAGTGGCAAAAAAAGACGATTCTGGAAAACATAAATTCTTTAATACCACACTTAAATTTATGTATCAGAGCATTCTTTTCTGAAGCTATTTGACTGGAGTAAACTCTTTACGGAAGTGAAATGTGGACGTTAAACAATCCAGACAAGAACACAAGATTCTGAAAGGTGGTGTTACAAAAAATGCTGAAGATTAGAATGGTAGATTGTTTAATGAACGAGGAGCTATTGAAGTGAAATGGAGAGAAAATAAATTTGTGATACAATATGATTAAAAAGAGGGATCCATTGTTTAGACACATCTATAGGCATCAATGAATTTTATATTGGTAATGGCATAACGCACGGAGGCTGCAAAAAAGTGTAGAGGAGACCAAGGCTTGAATATAGAAGTTCTAATGAATGCAAGTTGTAGTAGTTCTGCAAAACCGAAGGAACTTGCACGGAACATACAAATGCAGAGAGTTGTATCAAACCAGTCTTCGGACGGAAGGTAACAACAACAACTGTAAGCACGACAACAACAGTTCTTAGTGATTTAAACCGTTTCTCTGATTAAAGTTTCATTGTATTGTCTTACCGATCTCTTACCTGCATTTATAGGCTATATTTGCAGGTGAAAAACCTTCTAATCTTGCTAGTTTGGAGAATTTAGACCACATGGTACACTGTGAGCATCTAACTACATCAGCCAGCTGTAGACACGAACATTTTCTTTGTAGTGTCTGGTGGTCTTGCTGAAATTGTAGCTCCCATCGCACTTAAGGTGGGGGTGAGAGTTGCATTCAGATTTGCGGTAAGACAACCTTGGTTCACTGCCACGCCACTTGGAACATTGCACCCTTAATCATCCCGTTTTATTATTGAGTGATTTAAAGTATTCCATATTCGAGAGATTTCCTTTCAAAAGTGATGCTGGGTTCATATCATTGTGTTTCTGATTACGACAAATCGATACCAAACACGATTATCTTCAACGAAATTGTTTTTCTGATGAGGCATTTTTCCACAAATCAGGTAAAGTTAACAGGGACAAAATGGTGTCCAGAAAGTCCACAAGTTGCCTTAGATCACGTTACGGATTCCCCTAACATTAATGTGTGGTGCGGTTTAATGCGCACAACAGAATCGTTGGTCTTTTCTTTTTGGCGAAAAGTCAGTAACGGCTAACATTTACCTGGATGTGTTAGAATAATTTGCGGAGCCTCAATTGAGGGACTTGCAGCCTGATGTGATTTTCCAACCACCGCATTGCGGATTGCATGGTTAGAAATTTTCTTAAAGAAACATTTCCTTGCAGGTGGATTGGGCGTGATGGTCCCACCGACTGGCATGCAATATCGGTAGACATAACGCTTTTAGATCTATTTTTGCGGGGCTACTTTAAGGACAAGGTTTATTTTACACAAGTACCTCATCTGGATACATAAAAAGGATAATGACAGATGCTGTTTCTGATTTGATGCAACACACTGAGCGTCGTGAAACATACGGCGTGAAGTCGAATATCGATCAGACATTCTTCAAACAACAAACAGTGCGCATGTTAAATTTTATTTGACATCATAACGAAAACATGACGATTCATTCTTTCATTTGCCACAAACCACAAATTTTTAAGTTCTGCAGTTTTTGTAAAATAAATATTGATAATTGTAGTAAGTCTTCAGGCATACACGGTATATTGTTGGTTGGTTGTTTTTGCGGAAGGAGACCAGACAGCGTGGTCATCGGTCTCATCGGATTAGGGAAGGATTGGGAAGGAAGTCGGCCGTGCCCTTTCAGAGGAACCATCCCGGCATTTGCCTGGAGTGATTTAGGGAAATCACGGAAAACCTAAATCAGGATGGCCGGACGCGGGATTGAACCGTCGTCCTCCCGAATGCGAGTCCAGTGTCTAACCACTGCGCCACCTCGCTCGGTACCGTATATTGCTCCTATTCTACGTTAACTTCATTTGCATCCGTTTTCCGCGCTTTCTCGAATTTAATGGAGAGCTGCATGTTAGCAGCGTTTGACAGAATTCTTATTAAACCTGATCACATGCCCTCACGGAATGAGTATGTAATTCTGCTTTGAATTGTCTTGCTTCTTGCCGCTGATTGCCAAGTATTTGATAGTGGTTTGCAGAGTACAGATGTAGATGTAGATGAGTAGGCTTTGTAATCTTAGTGACTAGAAGATTCTTTCTTGCAAATGCTAAAAACGCAACGGAAATTAGACAAATGAGTTCACATGTTATTAACAACTATTACGAACAATAAATTTAGCAGAAATTAATGTACCTTAATCATCTTCCATAGGAAAAATTTCCGAGGTCACCTTTAAATGTGAGAAAATATGAAAAATACATGGGAACAAAATTGACGCAGAGTACAATCAAAGCACTTGAATCGAGCAGTTCTCACACTGCCAGAATGAGATTTTCACTCTGCAGCGGAGTGTGCGCTGATATGAAACTTCCTGGTAGATTAAAACTGTGTGCTCGACCGAGACTCGAAATCGGGACCTTTGCCTTTCGCGGGCAAGTGCTCTACCATCTGAGCTACCGAAGCACGACTCACGCCCGGTACTCACAGCTTCGGTAGCTCAGATGGTAGAGCACTTGCCCGCGAAAGGCAAAGGTCCTGAGTTCGAGTCTCGGTCGGGCACGCAGTTTTAATCTGCCAGGAAGTTTCATATCAGCGCACACTCCGCTGCAGAGTGAAAATCTCATTCTGGAAACATCCCCCAGGCTGTGGCTAAGCCATGTCTCCGCATTATCCTTTCTTTCAGGAGTGCTAGTTCTGCAAGGTTCGCAGGAGAGCTTCTGTAAAGATTGGAAGGTAGGAGACGAGATACTGGCAGAAGTAAAGCTGTGAGTACCGGGCGTGAGTCGTGCTTCGGTAGCTCAGATGGTAGAACACTTGACCGCGAAAGGCAAAGCTCCCGAGTTCGAGTCTCGGTCGGGCACACAGTTTTAATCTGCCAGGAAGTTTCAGTTCTCACACTGATTTACAAGCAGTACCAAAAGGACATGAGTCCACAGAATGCCATGCGATGAAACCTAACCAATTCTACTAAGTATGTAATAGAGAGCACGTTTGTCTCCTCCTTGGTATCTTTCGTGTTTGCGAAGAAGTTTTTACTACCTCCATATTCAACCAATTTGAGAAAATCTTTAAAATGCCGCAGAATAATTTTGTCCGAGTTACCTTTAGGAATACCCAACGACCTTGCCACAGTAGTAACACAGGTTCCCGTCAGATCAGCGACCTTAAGCGCTGTCGGGCTTGGCTATCGCTTGGATGGGTCACCGTTCGGGTCTGCCGCGTGCTGTTGGCAAGCGGGGTGCACTCAGTCCTTGTGAGACTAATTGAGGAGCTACTTGACTAAACGTAGCGGCTCCGGTCACGAAAACTGAAAACAGCCGGGAGAGCAGAATGATGACCACATGACCCTCCGATCCGCGTGCAGTGACGCCTAAGGACTGAGGATGACACGGCGGCCGGTCGGTACCGTTGGGACTACAAGGCCTGTTCGAACTCTCATTGAGAGTAATGGAATTCCGAGAGATTATGGCAGTTTGCGAGTTGGAATCTCGATGTCCAAGCCCTCAACTCCACAAAGCCTGATTGGACTTCATTGAGTGAAGACGAAGATGTTTGAATTGTTTTTAGCTTGTAAAAATATAAAATTTACATGGAACATAGTTGAAACGTGTCACTCTCAAATGCATAGCTCGTAAGACACACACATGTGTGAAATATGCAGAGACACGTACTCTGAATAGGGCCTAATCAATATTTTTGAATAAAAAATCAACAAGCATTTTTGTTATCCTGTTGGACCGCCGTCGGCGAGTGCTTCCAGACGTGAAAGCGAGCCCAGCTGCACGAAAAGCGAGTGATAAGGAACTAATTCCGTTCACACAACAGCCTGCCGCGGTGGCCGAGCGGCTCTAGGCGCTACAGTCTGGAACCGCGCACCGGTACGGTCGCAGGTTCGAATCCTGGCTCGGGCGTGGATGTGTGTGATGTCCTTAGGTTAGTTAGGTTTAAGGAGTTCTATGTTCTAGGGGACTGATGACCTTAGAAATTACGTCCCATAGTGCTCAGAGCCATTTGAACCATTTCGTTCACACAACGTGAAGTTTCCTCTTTATTACTACGAAGTTTGCATGTACGGGACTGTACACTGAGGGCAGAAAAGTCATGGGATGTCTCTTCATATCATACCACACCTCCACACCTCCTTTTTCCAGACGTAGTGGAGCATCTCAACGTGGCATCGACTCAACAAGTAGTTGGAAGTCCCCTGCAGAAACACTGAGCGGTGCTCCCTGTATAACCATTAATAATAATTGTTGGAGAGTTGCCTGTTAGGATTTTATGCACAAACTGACCTGTTGATAAATGTGCGATGGGATTCAAGTCGGACTATCTGGGTGGCCAGATCTTTCTCTCGAAATGTCCAGAATGTTCTCAAAACCAGTGACGAACGATTATGGCCTGGTGACGTGACGCACTGTCATCCATCAAAATTCCATCGTTGTGTGGGCACTTTCAGTTCATGAACGGCTGCAAATGGTCTCCAAGTGGGCAAACATAGACATTTTCAGTCGGCGATCGGTTCAGTTTGACCAGAGCACCCAGTCCATTCCATGTAAACACAGCCCACACCTTTATGGAGCCACCAGCAGCTTGCACAATTCCTTGTTGACAACTTGAGTCCATGGCTTAGTGGGGTCTGCGCCATAGTCGAACCCTACCATCAGCTCTTACCAACTGAAATCAGGACTCATCTGGTGAGTCCACTGTTTTCCAGCTGCCTAGGTACCAACCGGTATGATTACGATCCCAGGAGACTCGCTGCAGGCGATGTGCTGTTAGGAAAAGATGCTTGCTTGAGTCATCTGCTGCCATACAGTGCTAACGCCAGACTTCGCCACACTATATTGACGGATACGTTAGTCGTACGTTCCACATTGATTTCTGAGGTTATTTCACGCAGTGTTGTTTGTCTTTAAGCCGACTGCTGTGACCGAGCGGTTCTAGGCGCTTCAGTCCGGAGCCGCGCTGCCGCTACGGTCGCAGGTTCAAATCCTGCCTCGGGCATGGATGTGTGTGTTGTCCTTAGGTTAGTTAGGTTTAAGTTCTAAGTCTAGGGGACTGATGACTTCAGATGTTAAGTCCCATAGTGCTTAGAGCCATTTCAACCATTCCTGCTTGTCTTTAGCATTGACAAATCTTCAAAACAGCCGCTGTTCTCGTTCGTTAAGTGAAGGCCGTCGGCCAGCGCGTTCTCTGTGGTGAGAGGTAATGCCTGAAATCTGGTATTCTTGACAAACTCTTCATACTGTTGATCTCGAAATATTGAATTCGCTAACGATTTCCAAAATGGAGTGTCCCATGCGTCTAGCTCCCACTATCATTCTCTTTCAAAGTCCGTTAATTCCCGTCGTGCGGCCATAATCTCATCGGAAACTTTTTCACACATATCACCTGAATACAAATGAAAGCTCTGCCTGTGCACAGCCCTTTTATACTTTGTGCACGCGATACTACCACCATCTGTACATTTACATATCACTATCTCATGTCTTATGTCACCACAGTGCACAAAAGAACAAATGTCAGAAACAGGCCCATTTCGTCCTAAGCAAGAAGTAGTGGCTGATGTTCCGAAAAAGCGGAGCGCCAAGTACAGTTTCTAAACATATATATGTTCATCTCTTGCAGGTACATACCAGGCCTGGGCTTCTACAAGCGATACACAAAACCAGAGAAATACGAGGAGGCGAAGCGTATCTGCGAAGGGGACGGCGGGCTCCTCGCAGTACCGGACACGTTTGAGGAGGCCGAGGAGCTGCTCAAGCTGGCGGCTGGTGACAGTCGCTCCTCCTACGTCGGCATCAGTGACATCGAGAGAGAAGGAAGCTTCGTCACCGTCATGGGTGCGAGTCGCCAAACATTGAACATCCCATACTTTACTTCTTGTCGTGTCAACAAAATCGAAATCGTTTTTACTGGAAGCCAGAGATGTAGGGACTGAGATATAGGGAAGTGCAGTACACACGTAAAGGAAATTGCATATAAGTCGCTAATGGAACGACTTCAAGAGTGTTATTTTTCTGTTTGTAGTCCTTAGCAATTAGACATGACAACAGATATCAAATGAATCGAGACACATTTCTATGATCGTGATAGTTAGCTACGAGGGAAATAAAATTCCATCAGAATTAGTTAGGTGTTCCATACATCATTTCCACTATTCTTGTATCGAGATTATGTGGAACGAGTCGTTTATAGGATATGTACCCACGATTAGTATTAACACTAAACAAAATATCTTTTATCTGATGGAATTACATTTTTATCGAGACATATGAGTCTCAACATTACGTACGATAAGGACAGAAGCTGAAGTAATGAATTAAAATTTGTGTTACAGCTGGAACTAGAGCCCAGGTCACCTATTTACTAGCTGTATGTGCTAACCACTACACCAATGTACCATTAGGGCAAATACAGCTGCATGGAGAGCCTGATGGTTTAAGAAGAAGAAGATAGACTAAAGACATGAACTGAAGTTTGTACTGGTACAGATACAGGACGGAACTAGACTATCGTAGTCTCTGCAGCTGTGGTTGCCCGAATGTTATGATGGTGTAGTGTTTAGCACATGTGTCTAGTAAGCAGTAGACCCGGGTTCAAGTCTTGTCTGTTGCACAAACTGTGATTCATTGCTTCAGCTTCTATCCTTGTCGAAGACATAATTTTTTAGTTCATACTCATAAAACTACACTTAAAAACTAGGTGCTTTTTTATACAAGCTACCAGTTTTGAAATAGGAATTTGTCCATGGAATACAAAGAGTTGTTCAGGAGAAATGATTTTAGGTCGGATTTAAAACTTGAATTGCTACCTGTCAAGCATTTCATGTTATTGTCCAAATGATCAAAAATTTTTGTTGCTCCATATTGAACTCCATTCTGATCCACTGACAGCTTTAATAATGCGTACTGAAGGTCATTGCTCCTAGTGTTGTAGGTATGGACATCACTGTTCTTCTCAAATTATGATGGACCATTTGTGGAGAACTTCATTAGAGAGGGTGCAGTTACAACGCCAAACTCCTTGAAGACGTATTTATATGACGACTGTGGGTGAACACCACATATTACACTTACTACTCGCTTTTGTGCAGTCAGTACTTCTTCATAAGTGAAGAATGGCCCCAGAAAATTGTTCATAAGACATTATTGAATAGAACTATGCAAAATATGTCAGAGGTTGATTCATTTGTTTCCAAGAGTAGCAATAATGCAAAGAGCTAAAGAAGCTGGACTTTATTGTTTGAGAAGCTCAGTACAGACTTCTTCCAGTTCAGGTTTTCATCAGTATTTACACCCAAAAGGTTTGGGGCATTCTATCCTATTTACAGATTCCTCTTCATGTGATACATCGATTGTTGGTATGCCATTTTGTTGTACGGAACTAAGTATAGCGTGTTTTCTCAGAACTTAAGGAGAGTCCATTTGCAGGGAATCAATACATAATTTTTTTCTTTTTTTTAGAAACATCGTTAGCAATTTCTTTTGTTGCTTTGTCTCTAATGAGATTCATTTTAACACTAGCATAGTCTGCAAATAATTATATTCCCCCAAGGTAATTTAATTGGGTGGTCATTCACATATATAAGGTAAAGGAGCGGACCCAGAATTGAACCTTGTGGAACTCTCCTTATGATTTCTCCTCAGTCTTTAACATTTTCTTCCCTTCCAACATTCTGTGAATTATTCAGCACTACTTTTTGCGTTCTGTTTCTTAAGCATGATCCAAAGAAGTCGTGCATAAAGCCATAAGTTCCATAAAACTTGAGTTTTTCTAAATGTGTTATGTGATCTACCCCATCATACAACAGTATAGTCTTATGAAAATGTAATACAACTGCTCAGGGGACTTAAATGTGAATCTTTCGACGATGTACTTGGTACTAAATCTTCTCACGTAAATTTAGAGAACTCTTTATTCAATGAAGATTGTGTAAACAGTCTGCTGGCACCATCGTATATTCCCATAGAGATCATGAGACAAGACAGATTAGGCTGCACGCACGAGGTAATTTTTCACTCATTCAGTATACAAATGGAAAAGGTCAAGAATCGCCACTTCACGGTGGCTTGCTTAGTATAGACGTAGATATAAATTTTGTTTCAATTTTTCTCATTCCTCTGCTTTCCTTTTTTTCTTGTCTAGCAGCAGGCCCAAAAAAATTTCTCCAGAAGAAATTTTTACCTTGCATGAAGCTATTTGCTGTTATTCAGGAAAACGTGCTTGGGACATGTAAAATATGAGAGGTGCACTGGTAGACTGAAAGTGTATCATGGTGTCAGTGTTCAGTTTGTTACACACAGAACAGTAACTGAGTTGTAAAAAAGTCTGAAATACAACTAACGCGGTCTGTTGGAATAAAATTATAGCATTCATGTGCATGAACAGATTGAAGGAAAGTTACATGTATCCAAATCTTGATGGCTAATCGGACGTTTGAACCCTACTCCTCCATAAAGAGCATCCAGTGTTTAAACTTCGACTGGCAACTTCGAGTTCGCTCTACCTTGGGTATGGCTGGCTGCTGCAGGCACTCTGATATGTAAACTTAATTATCGTTTCAGCTATGGTGAAACATAGAGTCCATTTGATTTGACGCTACAGCCAGACTGTTAGCACAATTTATCGTTGCCTAAACCCTTAATATGGTGTTTCAGAAGAATCTAATGTGTCGTCGGTTCGATGTCAGCACTTTAACCGAACCAACACAACATTTCGGTTACACAACAAAATACACAAGTTTAAAGATTGTCGATTCAGATAAATTCCTGGAATCATGAAGTAGAAACCGGTGTGAAGCTGGTGAATCGAAGACAGCATTTTATTGGCAGAACATTTAGAAGCTACAACAAATCTACTAAAGAGACTGTCTAAATTAGGCTTTTCCGTCCTCTTCTGAAATAGTGCTGCGCGATAACACATCGTTGCTAGATAGGAGTGACGGAAGGTATCAAAAAATTTCAAAGAAGGGCAGAGGTTTTTGTATTAATGCGAAATAAGGAAGAGAATGTCACGGATATAACAAGAGAGATGGGGAGGAATTTATTAAAATAAAGGCTAGGATTCGTTGTGGCGAGATGTTTTCAAGAAATTTCGAGCACTGCGTTTCTCCTCTGGAGGCAAAAATGTTTTGTTAACTTTCCCTCGCCCCTCACCTTCCGAACATGGAAAGAAATTACCATCCTAATAAATGAAGACAAATCAAAGCTAACACTGACAGATGTAGGTGTTCAAAACGATCCTCTTTTATTTATCAGTCTCATTTGCACATTTTTTAATTCACAGCATGTTTGAACCTCTCCTGATCTTTTTCAGACCTATGTAGTGGCGTCAGAAGAAGATCCAGGGAGATCGAAACACGTCATGTATTAAAAACGTGGAATTGTGACTGAGGAATAAATGAGAACTGTTTTGAACCTCTGAACTCAACTACTTGGATCTGAAGATGTTCCAGAGAGACCGAAACGTCATGAATTTAAAAATGTGCAAGTGAGACTGGACACCAATACCAATACAGTTGCTGTTCTGACGCAGTGGTTATGTTACCTATAGCGATTTAGTTATTCGTTTTTCTCACACACTATTCGAGAGTGGAACGATAGAGAATTAGAATGAAAGTGGTTCGATGAACCCTCTTCCAAGCACGTAAGTGTGAATTGCGGACTAGTCATGCAGATGTACACTGCGGAACAAAAGTAAAGGGTCACATTTTCGAATAACTGAAATTGCCTCCTTGCCAACGCCCTTGCCGCAGTGGCAACACGGGTTCCCGTCAGATCACCGAAGTTAAACGCTGTCGGGCTGGGCTAGCACTTGGATGGGTGACCATCCGATCTGCCGAGCTCTGTTGGCAAGCGCGGTGCACTCAGCCCTTGCGAGGCAAAATTAGGAGCTACTTGTTTGAGAAGTAGCGGCTCCGGTCTCGTAAACTGACATACGGCCGAGAGAGCGGTGTGCTGACCAAATGTCCCTCTATATCCGCCTCCAGTGACGCGTGTGGGCTGAGGATGACACGGGGTCCGGTCGGTACCATCGGTACCGTTGGGCCTTCTAAGGCCTGTACGACGGAGTTTAGTTTTAGTAATTGCCTGCTTTGCAAGGAAAAGTTTGAAGTGTGGCTCAGAGATGTCTAGAGCCTTCCTCTGTAATGGCGCAAAAGCGTAGTGCCCTGCGACGTCGCCCTTGGGCTCGGCAACGTTTCAGACAACGTACAAAAAAAAAAAAAAAAAAAAAAAAAAAAAAAAAAAAAAAAGACCTCAACTTAGAGGTTTATGTAAGTTGAATGGGGTTTAATGATGTTACATTGACACTGAAGCTCACCACATCTGCCTAACATCACTGCGGACGTTTCACACAATGAGAAGGTCGCCACAGCCCGTCTTACCCACATGTCACCCCGTGATGGAGGTCAGCCGGCCGCTGTGGCCGAGCGGTTCTAGGCAGTTCAGTCTGGAACCACGCTGCTGCTACGGTCGCAGGTTCGAATCCTGCCTTGGGCATGGATGTGTGTCATGTCCTTAGGTTGGTTAGGTTTACGTAGTTCTAAGTCTGGGGGACTGATGACCTCAGATGTTAAGTCCCGTAGTGCTTAGAGCCATTTGAACCATTTGATGGAGGTGAGAACCGGGACACCCAGAATTGAAATCACACAGTTTTGTTATGTGTGGCCGAGGAAAACGTCTCAGACACACCGGCGTCAGGGGGTGGCATAAAGAGGCGTCAATGAGACCACTCCTCTCCCTGGGGCGTTGATTCCCACACATTTCTCGGTTGAAAACGACAGCTCGCAGTGCCACGAGCAACACGTAGATGACAGCCTGGCACGTTTCAGCCCATCTCTAACACATTGTGAGGCTGCATCCCCACGGATCACGATCCCACCCCTTTTGAAGGCAGCGCAAACGCAGTTTTTGCTCTCGTGTACAGGTTGGAACCACTAGGGACTGTTCATAACCATTCAACGAAATCTGAATGTGATCCGAAGCAGCAAAGGACACTCCTGATTTTTCAAATGTCACGTTTTCCGCCCTCTCGTGGCGTAATGACGTGGTAGTGCAACATTAACATGTGCGTGAATAAAACGGCAAAGGGTTCCAGTTCTGCAAAACCCTCGGTGCCACCCACGCAACCTTGTTAGGCACGTTACAAATGTTGCTTGTAAAATTTGGACACCATTCCAACTTGGGGTTGGGGTTTAAGCAACCCCTTCGACATTCCTTGGATGGTTTTTGCCTAGCTTGTAAGGGAGTCCTTTTAACTGCTGTGTTAACTGTAGTATCTGAGAATGCACTCCTCATTTCAGTTCTCGTTTCACAGGCCAATCGTTGGGTGAGTTGGCGTTTGACAACTGGGCTCCGGACGAGCCGAATGACTTCCTGCACTTCCTGGGGGGCGAGGACTGCGTGGAGCTGAAAGCGTCTGGTCTGCTCAACGACATCAACTGCGGCATCGCGCTGCCGTTCTTCTGCGAGAGACCGTTGCCCTCCAGAGTGAGGTAGCCGCTCCCCTCCACCAGGAGCAATACGCCACCGCAGATGCTCTACAGTTCAGCAGCACCTCCTTCTAGGGATTAGGTGCTATACTCACCTGCTCCGGTCTCTATCATCTATCCACCCCTTACGAGGTCTCTCCAGTTTCCTCTTTCTGTTCGGCCGATAATTTACGTATTTTCTTTTAATAATCTAATTCCTATCATTCTATCGACACCATCCTTCCATTTCATTAAGTTCTCTTCTATCTTGTCATTAACTGAAAATTTTTTAAATCTGATTTTACTGACTCATTCCTCTGTTGGTTAGTTGGTTACGTGTTCCATGGATCCTTTTGCACCATAATCATAAAGACATGGAGCGAGTCATTATATTCGCATCGCAAATTAATTTTTACATATGGTTGCATTCTGAACATTTCCAAGATTTTATTTCGAAAGCAAAAAAATGTACAGATGTTGTGAGTTAGTAAGACCGAGCCACCATTTTTTACAACTTACAGTAATAGAAATTCTTCTGTGGAATGCAAAGGGTTGTCAAGGAGAAACTTTCCCAGTTTGTTTCCTAATTTTACTTTTCTGTCTGTCAGACATTTTATATCACTGGGTAAGTGATCAAAAAGTTTTGTTGCAGCATTGTGCACCCCTTCTTATGCTAAGACACCTTAATGTGGAATAATGATTGTCTTTTCTGCTTGTCGTACTGTAATTCTGCACATCATTGTTCCTTTTGAACTGAAGTGGATTGTTTACAACAAACTTCATGAGGGAATAAATATACTGTGAAGCAGCTGTCAGAATGCCCAACTATTTAAACAGATGTCTACAATACCATCGATGGTGAACACCACATAATATTCTTACAGCGCGTTTTTGTGTAATGAAAAATTTTATTCTTAAAGATGAGTTATCTGAGAACATGACATTACATGAATGTGCTTTTTCCAATTTAAATTCTAATCAAAGTAGACATCACATAATTTTGAAATTTCCACCCTATTTATTATTTTCTCGTCATGTGTTGCAGTTGTCGTTGGTGTAGTACCCCTAGATGTGAAGAAGTGAGTATGTTGTGTATTTTATAAGCAGAGTGTGAGATCTTCTCCTGAACGCCAATCAATGATTCTTTTAAGAACTTTGCTTACTATTTCTTCTGCTTCTGTATTTATGCTTAGTTTGGTTACAGCACTAGTGTCACCTGCAAAAAGAACTAATTCTGCTTGTTGCTTACTAGACGGAAGATCATTTACATATATGAAGAACAATAGTGGATCTAAGGTTGAGTCTTGGGAAACATCATACGTGATTTCTTCTCAGTAAGAATTATGTCATTCACAGACTATATTGGTTGAATAACTAAGTGCAACTTTCTGCATTCTTTTGGTTAGCTATGTCATTATCTATCCATTGGCTGTTTACATCATCAGTCACATAAAACTTCAACTCTTTTATCCTTGCGCGAAGGTGCAAAAGGATGTACTCCAATAAAATATTTGCCCCAGAGACGGTGTCGTGATTATACAATGCAGTGAAACCGATTCACGCAACCTCACTGTCTCGTGTGCTAATGACATCATCACTAAAACGAACATTTTACTGGAGTTCCCAGTACAATCTTCTGCATTTCAGTACCTATCAAAATATTTTAAACATGGGTCTCCATCCACTCGGTGATTAGCTAGACAGAATCAAGCAGTCGCAACTCCTCCATAACTGATAGCTACATGAAGACACTCAATAAGCTCCTGATTCAGTCTCTGGAATTATAATAACGCAGTGTTAAGGGCGATGTTACAAAAAGATTCGTCGGATTTCGCAACATTATATATTTTGGATGAATGAAAATAGAATATTAGGGAGTATTTAAATTTAAGCAAAGGAATAAAACAAATTTATTGTACTTACATAGTCATAAAACCTTGTGGTGTTTTTTTCACTTAAATTTAGAATCAAAGATTTGATTTGCCTTTCACAACTGTTCAGTGTGCAATCTGCTGTTCTCTCTTTTGCTCACCTCGATCCTTATAACTGCAACAACTTCTCCTGCTCCCTTCCTAAGTGGAATTACCAAAAACGAAATAGTCACCTATGGTGTAGCATCTTCAACACAATCTTTATCAATTTTCTTTATGAAAAAAAGACAGAAGGAACACTCTTTGTTCTATTTTAACCCCATTATTTTACTGGTTTTAACTACAAATAAGCTACGTCACTATTTTTAAGAACACTGCAGAGCAGCAATGTAGCTGCTGCCCGGCCCCTGTCTGCATGTGGTGGTAATGAAATGTATGCAAAGGAAAGATCAGCCCTGTCACACCAGAAATCCGCTACGTCGGCACAAGAGAAGAAACAATACTAAGAGCCTGGAGCTATATCCGAGAACAGCCATGAGTAAGATTCTTGAAAAGAAGAAACAACATAACACTGCCCAGTTCGCTGCGTATGATGCACAGCTGGTGAAGAAGATCATTGCTCTACTCCAGAGGAGTGCCCCAGATAGTCATAGATTTGCAGTATGACTTCTTGTTGCGTAAATTTTATTTGCTTGAGTGTAGAAACGTTGTACTTCATCATTATGACGAGCTGTTATACAACATTGTTCTTATGTTTACATCTACATCTACATCTACATCTACATTTATACTCCGCAAGCCACCCAACGGTGTGTGGCGGAGGGCACTTTACGTGCCACTGTCATTACCTCCCTTCCCTGTTCCAGTCGCGTATGGTTCGCGGGAAGAACGACTGTCTGAAAGCCTCCGTGCGCGCTCTAATCTCTCTAATTTTACATTCGTGATCTCCTCGGGAGGTGTAAGTAGGGGGAAGCAATATATTCGATACCTCATCCAGAAACGCACCCTCTCGAAACCTGGCGAGCAAGCTACACCGCGATGCAGAGCGCCTCTCTTGCAGAGTCTGCCACTTGAGTTTATTAAACATCTCCGTAACGCTATCACGGTTACCAAATAACCCAAGGACGAAACGCGCCGCTCTTCTTTGGATCTTCTCTATCTCCTCCGTCAGACCGATCTGGTACGGATCCCACACTGATGAGCAATACTCAAGTATAGGTCGAACGAGTGTTTTGTAAGCCACCTCCTTTGTTGATGGACTACATTTTCTAAGCACTCTCCCAATGAATCTCAACCTGGTACCCGCCTTACCAACAATTAATTTTATATGATCATTCCACTTCAAATCGTTCCGCACGCATACTCCCAGATATTTTACAGACGTAACTGCTACCAGTGTTTGTTCCGCTATCATATAATCACACAATAAAGGATCCTTCTTTCTATGTATTCGCAATACATTACATTTGTCCATGTTAAGGGTCAGTTGCCACTCCCTGCACCAAGTGCCTATCCGCTGCAGATCTTCCTGCATTTCGCTACAATTTTCTAATGCTGCAACTTCTCTGTATACTACAGCATCATCCGCGAAAAGCCGCATGGAACTTCCGACACTATCTACTAAGTCATTTACATATATTGTGAAAAGCAATGGTCCCATAACACGGCACGCCAGAGGTTACTTTAACGTCTGTAGACGTCTCTCCATTGATAACAACATGCTGTGTTCTGTTTGCTAAAAACTCTTCAATCCAGCCACACAGCTGGTCTGATATTCCGTAGGCTCTTACTTTGTTTATCAGGCGACAGTGCGGAACTGTATCGAACGCCTTCCGGAAGTCAAGAAAAATAGCATCTACCTGGGAGCCTGTATCTAATATTTTCTGGGTCTCATGAACAAATAAAGCGAGTTGGGTCTCACACGATCGCTGTTTCCAGAATCCATGTTGATCCTACATAGTAGATTCTGGGTTTCCTAAAACGACATGATATTCGAGCAAAAAACATGTTCTAAAATTCCACAACAGATCGACGTCAGAGATATAGGTCTATAGTTTTGCGCATCTGCTCGACGACCCTTCTTGAAGACTGGGACTATCTGTGCTCTTTTCCAATCATTTGGAACCCTCCGTTCCTCTAGAGACTTGCGGTACACGGCTGTTAGAAGGGGGGCAAGTTCTTTCGCGTACTCTGTGTAGAATCGAATTGGTATCCCGCCAGGTCCAGTGGACTTTCCTCTGTTGAGTGATTCCAGTTGCTTTTCTATTCCTTGGACACTTATTTCGATGTCAGCCATTTTTTCGTTTGTGCGAGGATTTAGAGAAGGAACTGCAGTGCGGTCTTCCTCTGTGAAACAGCTTTGGAAAAAGGTGTTTAGTATTTCAGCTTTACGCGTGTCATCCTCTGTTTCAATGCCATCATCATCCCGGAGTGTCTGGATATGCTGTTTCGAGCCACTTACTGATTTAACGTAAGACCAGAACTTCCTAGGATTTTCTGTCAAGTCGGTACATAGAATTTTACTTTCGAATTCACTGAACGCTTCAAGCATAGCCCTCCTTACGCTAACTTTGCCATCTTTTAGCTTCTGTTTGTCTGAGAGGTTTTGGCTGCGTTTAAACTTGCAGTGAAGCTCTCTTTGCTTTCGCAGTAGCTTCCTAACTTTGTTGTTGTACCACGGTGGGTTTTTCCCGTCCCTCACAGTTTTACTCGGCACGTACCTGTCTAAAACGCATTTTACGATTGCCTTGAACTTTTTCCATAAACACTCAACATTGTCAGTGTCGGAACAGAAATTTTCGTTTTGATCTGTTAGGTAGTCTGAAATCTGCCTTCTATTACTCTTGCTAAACAGATAAACCTTCCTCCCTTTTTTTATATTCCTATTAACTTCCATATTCAGGGATGCTGCAACGGCCTTATGATCACTGATTCCCTGTTCTGCACATACAGAGTCGAAAAGTTCGGGTCTGTTTGTTATCAGTAGGTCCAAGATGTTATCTCCACGAGTCGATTCTCTGTTTAATTGCTCGAGGTAATTTTCGGATGTGCACTCAGTATAATGTCACTCGATGCTCTGTCCCTACCACCCGTCCTAAACATCTGAGTGTCCCAGTCTATATCTGGTAAATTGAAATCTCCACCTAAGACTATAACATGCTGAGAAAATTTATGTGAAATGTATTCCAAATTTTCTCTCAGTTGTTCTGCCACTAATGCTGTTGAGTCGGGAGGTCGGTAAAAGGAGCCAATTATTAACCTAGCTCGGTTGTTGAGTGTAACCTCCACCCATAATAATTCACAGGAACTATCCACTTCTACTTCACTACAGGATAAACTACTACTAACAGCGACGAACACTCCACCACCGGTTGCATGCAATCTATCCTTTCTAAACACCGTCTGTACCTTTGTAAAAATTTCGGCAGAATTTATCTCTGGCTTAAGCCAGCTTTCTGTACCTATAACGATTTCAGCTTCGGTGCTTTCTATCAGCGCTTGAAGTTCTGGTACTTTACCAACGCAGCTTCGACAGTTGACAATTACAATACCGACTGCTGCTTGGTCCCCGCATGTCCTGACTTTGCCCCGCACCCGTTGAGGCTGTTGCCCTTTCTGTACTTGCCCAAGGCCATCTAACCTAAAAAACCGCCCAGCCCACGCCACACAACCACACAACCCGTGTAGCCGCTTGTTGCGTGTAGTGGACTCCTGACCTATCCAGCGGAACCCGAAACCCCACCACCCTATGGCGCAAGTCGAGGAATCTGCAGCCCACACTGTCGCAGAACCGTCTCAGCCTCTGATTCAGACCCTCCACGCGGCTCTGTACCAAAGGTCCGCAGTCAGTCCTGTCGACGATGCTGCAGATGGTGAGCTCTGCTTTCATCCCGCTAGCGAGACTGGCAGTCTTCACCTAATCAGATAGCCGCCGGAAGCCAGAGAGGATTTCCTCTGATCCATAGCGACACACATCATTGGTGCCGACATGAGCGACCACCTGCAGATGGGTGCACCCTGTACCCTTCATGGCATCCGGAAGGACCCTTTCCACATCTGGAATGACTCCCCCGGTATGCACACGGAGTGCACATTGGTTTTCTTCCCCTCTCTTGCTGCCATTTCCCTAAGGGGCCCCATTACGCGCCTGTTTACTGTTTGTTTCTGCTACTATCTTTTTTTAAGGTATTTGTTGTATGTCTTTGTATTCAGTTTAACTAATAGCTCAGGGACCGAAACCGGTTATGACAATAAATACGTTTCTTATCTATTGAAAGTGCTATTTATTGAAATTGATTGGTTTTAAAACCAGAAATATACTTTCCCATTTCTACTGTCTCCTACGCCACTTACATATCTCTGCTACGTGCTACCTTTTTGCCATAACACCTTGTTACCATCGTTTAGTACTAAGAAACGTTCCTACTGTCATTTTGATCTAAGAACAATAAAGTTTATTTCTGACAGTCACGTAAATTCGTTAACGGCTAAAAGGTTTTGTACTGAGTAGTCATTATCAACAGCTCTATAAGAAATAAGAAACAATATACAAGTAAGCGTAGAACGATTTATGGTGTTGACAAGGAATCAGTTGCAATTTCAAAGGTAAAACAGCTGAATAATTCCTGTTATATCCTATTGTCTTGCTGCAGATGAAGAAGCCAGCGATGTACTTTGTACTCGTAAATGTAGATGGCGTCTATTGCTTGCAACTGACATGAAACGTACGCTGATTGGGTTGCATAGCTTTCCTAAGTGATGGCGTCATCAGCGACGACTTTTCGTATTGCGCACAAGGCAACGGAATTCCTTGTCGACGTGGTTGACGTCAGCCGCAACTCGACCGCCGTTACTCTGGGCTGCCGCATGTTGCTGGACGACGAGACTATGCTACATATTAAAGATGTTAAGAAAGTAACAACTATTGCTGTCGGAATACGTTCATTGTATGTAAAAATTAAGGATTACGTTATAAAGACAATATGTAAGGTATGAATAATAAGAGATAAACTATAGCTAATCGTACATTACATATGTAATAGAAGAGTGACAGTTTTAGAGAAGATCGGTGAACGAGGATTATAAATCGTTGTTATTGAAAAGGACTTGCTCGTTAACCAGTTTGTTAACTCATTTCTTGGACGTACTGCGACTTTCAAACTCCTTTGGACCATTTATGAGATTTCATTTTTTTATTTATTTCGTGCCGTCAGTATATCATGAAAGGCACAAAATAAGCGAAAATAATCTGGTATACGAAGATTTTTCTTTAACTGAAGATGAGAGCACCATTCATTTGTGCCTCAAAGAATCAGTGTCAACTGGCTTATTACCCGAAAAATTTTTGGAAGACTAAATAAAGTACTGTCTACTGAATTATTCTGTTATGGAACTTCCAGTGTTAATTTTTAAATATTTGGTTCCGCAACAGATTTTTTTGTACGTGTTCGCATGTTGTAACTGGATTACAATGAAAGGTTTCAGATTATGTAATGGTTGTACAGAGATTTAGGAACCAAGTTTTAAACTGTAAGACATTTCCAGGGGCAGATGTGGACTCTGACCACAATTTATTGGTTATGAACTGTAGATTGAAACTGATGAAACTGCAAAATAGTATCAATTGAAGGAGATGTGACCTCGATAAACCGAAAGAACTAGATGTTGTAGACAGTTTCAGAAGCAGTATTTGGGAACGTTTCAGATGAACAGGGGAAAGAAATAGAGTAGAAGAAGAATGGGTAGCTCTGAGAGATGACACAGTCTAGGCAGCAGAGGATCAAGCAGGTAAGAAGACGAGGGCTAGTAGAAATCCTTGGAGATATTGAATTTAATTGATACAAGGAGAAAATTTTTAAAAAATGCAGTAAATGAAGCAGGCGAAATGTGACCGAAACGTCTAAAAAGGAGATTGACAGAAAGTGCAAAATGGCTAAGCAGGAATGGCTATAGGACAAAGGTAAGGATTTACAAGCAGATTTCGCTAGGAGAAAGGTAACCTTACACGAAAATTAAAGAAGCCTTTGGAGTAAAGAGAAGCACCTTTATGAATGTCAAGAGGTCAGATAGAAAACCAGTCCTAAGCAAAGAAGGGAAAGCTGAAAGGTGGAAGAAGTACAAAGAGGGTATACAAAGGCAGATGTACTTGAGGGCAGTATTACACAAATGGAAGAGGACGAAGATGAAGACGAGATGGGAGATGTAATACTGCGAGAGGAATTTGACAGAGCACTGAAAGACCTCAGTCAAAACGAGGCCCCGGGAGTAGATGACATTCTATTAGAACTATTGATAGCCTTGGGAAAGGCGGCGACGACAAAATTCTTTCATCTTGTGAGCAAGATCTATGAAACAGGCAAACACTCTCAGATTGCAAAAAGAATATAATAATTCTAATTCCAAAGAAAGCAGATGCTGACAGGTGTGAATATTACCAAATATTAGTTCAATAAGTCGTTGCTGCAAAATACTAACACGAACTCTTTCAGAAGAATAGAAAAACTGGTAGAAGCTGATCTCGGCGAATATTAGTTTGGATTCCGGAGAAATGTAGGAATACTCGCGGCAATATTGACCCTACGACTTCTCAGAGTGGATAGGTTAAGGTAAGGCAAACCTAAGTTTATAGCAGTTTTAGAGAAAGATTTTGCAATGTTGACTGGAATACTCTCTTTGAAATCCTGAGCGTATCAGGGATAAGATACAGGGAGCGATAGTCTATTTCCAACTTGTACAGAAACCAGACGGCAGTTATAAGAGTCGAGGGGCATGAAAGCGAAGCAGTGGTTGATAAGGGAGTGAGACAAGGTTGTAGCCTATTCTCGATGTTACTCAATCTGTACATTGAGCGGGCAATGAAGGAAACAAAAGAAAAATGTGGAGTAGGAATTAAAATCCAGGTAGAAGAAATAAAAACTTTGAGGTTTTCCGATGACATTGTTAATTTGTCAGAGCCAACAAAGGACTTGGAAGAGCAGTTGAACAGAATGGACAGGATTTTGAAAGAAGAACATAAGATGAACATCAACAAAAGGAAAATAAGGATAATTAAACGTAGTCAAAATCAGGACACTTAAAGTGGGAGATAAGTTTTGCAATCTTTGCAGCAGAATAACTGATGATGGCCGAAGTTGATACGATACGAAATGGAAATGTAGACTGGCAATGGCAAGAAAAGCGTTTCTGAAGAAGAGAAATTTATTAACTTCGAATACAGATTTAAGTGTCAGGAAGTCTTTTCTAAAAGTATTTGTATCGAGTGCAGCCATGTATGGAAGTGAAACAGGGACGATTACTAGTTTAAACAAGGAGACAATAGAAGCTTTTGAAATGTGATGCTACAGAACAGTGTTGAAGATTAGATGGGTAGATCACGTAACTAATGAGGAAGTACTGAATAGAATTAGGGAACAAAGAAATTTGCGACACAACCTGGCTAGAAGAAGTGGTCGGTTGGTAGGACATATTCTGAGACGTCAAGGAATCACCAATTGTAGACGGTGACCAAGAGATGTACACAGAAGTGAGATTCAGAAACATATAAGTTGCAGTAGTTACTCAGAAATGAAGAGGTTTGCACAGGAAGAGTAGCACAGAGAGCTACATCAAGCCTGTCTTCGGACTGCAGACCACGACAAAAACAACTCAAATGACATGAAACACCATTGGTTGGTACTTCTCACATATATAGCATTATTGGTGTCTCACATTTGTACTTTAACTGGTAAACCAGATATTTAACGGTGTAAGTTTCTATAATATTTCTAACATGACTTGATGCGAACAAAGTGTTCTAATAATTTGTACTTGTATTTCAGTTTTACGCTACATATATAATCATAAAGTTTTTTTGAACATGTTTGAGGTCTAAAACGCATGCTACGAGTAATATTCAACAACAACCTGCTCCATTCTAAATGTTATTTATTGCACTGCATATTCTTGGCTATTAACTACTTCAGAAAAGGCTATGTGTAATGGTCCGTGAAGGAATATACAGGAACATTTGAATAACAAATGAGGAAGTTGTTACGAAATAAACCGATGTATACTTTCTCGTACCATTAGCGAAATGCTGCAATCGGTTTCTCTTAACATTACGTACGTCTATTGGCAGGAGCATTTCGTGTTTTGTATTGGTCGACATTCTCCATTATAACGCTGACTGAAGACTGCATTCATTCCACTGGCCATTGAAAACGGATTGTCAGGTCAAAACCATTATCGCCGCAGAGATACTTATTCGCGAGCTTCAACTACAAAGAACTTATTATTCTATAGCCCTGCACAGTTCCAGTCCAAATGACACATTTATCTTTGAATGCAGCATGTTTGCCCGTTCCCTTGTTACGAGTTAATGTTTCTGCTTAACCTGCCAAATGTTATCGAATGTTACCGCTCAATCCATTACGATGATTGCTGATAATACAATAATCTTAGTAACAGCTTTCGCAGATGAAACCTACGAGCGAAAATTTCGCTGTAATACGCTCTCTATTAACAAGCGATATCACATAGCGGACACGTCTGATTATACGACAGTCGCCGGAAATGCTTTCTTGTGGGTGCCTTACGTGGCTCCTTACGACGATACTGTTTTTTGACAGTCGTGTCTATTGTTGGCTTCGGAGTGACACTATAGCTACAGTTGTGCTTTCGCTCCAAGAGCGCCTGCACTTCAGTTGTGTCTACGTTGTAGACGCCCAGGAGGAAGCAGGTACAAAACGTATCCAAATAGAGATAAAAGTATATCATGTAGCCGGTCGGTGTGGCCGAGCGGTTCTAGGCGCTTCAGTCTGGAACCGCGCGACCGGTACGGTCGCAGGTTCGAATCCTGCCTCGGGCATGGATGTGTGCGATGTCATTAGGTTAGTTAGGTTTAAGTAGTTCTAAGTTCTAGGGGACTGATGACCTCAGATGTTAAGTCCCATAGTGCTCAGAGCCATTTGAACCATATATCACATATGTATGTTCAAATGGTTCAAATGGCTCTGAGCACTTTGGGACTTAACATCTGAGGTCATTAGTCCCCTAGAACGTAGAACTACTTAAATCTAACTAACCTAAGGACATCAAACACATCCGTGCCCGAGGCAGGATTCGAACCTGCGACGTATGTATGTAAAACATTCTGAATTACACTATCACTCTCCAGCCTTTAATTACTAAAAACAGTGTAATAAAACTTTTGCCAAATCAAATCGTTTACGATCATTCAGCGAGGTTTGCGGTCAGAATACTGTTACATGCTCAATAGTAGGCTAGAGACTTACTGTTCCTGTCGTGACGTGGATGTGGAAGCGCTCGGAGTCTTATTTTGTATGGAGCTACTCTCATCGTTCACCTCATATTGACCATACATCCTGGTAAAGCTAAACGAAAATCTCAGCCTGACCTCTGAACTGCAACCTATCAGCACCATAGCGACTTCCAGTATTATCCATCTTCTCTCAATATCATTCGTACCTGCCTTTCCAATAACACTCTCTGCTATTGCCTGTGACGTCATAACATAAAGAGCGTTTCGGAAATTGCCCAATTTTTGGTGAAAATGCAGGAAGTGGTGCAGTTACACCGTTAGTGCCGCTATTGTTGAAAGTCATCTGAGGTTTCGTAGTCTTACGTTTCAATAGAGCTACTCTGTAAGTCCCGTTAACGTGGAATGTTTTAACGTTCGTAGCCTCTGCAGGCATGCCTCAATTAGAGATATACGCCTCTAAATGAATAAAGGTACACAGCTCCCCGTGAAAATACGGAAATACACACTGCTGCATTTGGAGTTCTGTAGACGGAGTAGACCTAGTACAGGGTGAAGCAAATAGAGATGGCTCGGAGAATAGAGTTCCAGGACGCAAAGAAACACACCACAGGAAAGGAACTACAGTACTAACCTGAATGTAGCACATGTTTTAAGTGACCACCATTCGTCTCTTGGCACTTTTTGGTTCTGGTCAGCAATTGCTGAAGGCGGATCGAAGCTGGAATTGCTGCAGCTTCATCCGAAATGTTCTGCTGCAGTTCTTGAAGTGTATGAGGGTTGTTGCGATATGCCTTAGACTTGACGTTTCCTCACACAGAGTAATCGCTCACTGACAGGTAGGGTGACGTTGGTTGCCACCTAGGGCCGCTACCAGACTGGCACCTGCTAACACCTCTGCCTGGGGTGAAGATTGTGTAAACGTTTCCGAGGTTCGGCACCTGTATGGGTACTTGTTTCATACTGTTGGACGTAGCTGTAGATCTTTTCCTCCTCCATTAACGATGCCAGAAATGGTTTAAAAATGTTGGCAATGCAACGCCCCGAAATCAGCGTCTGATAAAAGAAGATGGGAACAATAATGCGGCGTAGAGACACTGCACCCAAAACCCCAATCTTCCGATCATGGAGTGGTGTTTTTTGGAAGTTATGCGGACTCTCCGCTGCCCAGAACCTACGATTCTGTGAGTTGACGCAACCACACAGGTGAAACCAGGCTCCGACAGCCATGAAGAACAGATCCATGTCCAAGCCATTCATTGTTACCTCAGTGAACAGCCACTCATAAAACTGGAGGCGCTGAGGAGTCTCTGTTGGTTTTGATGCATGAACAACAAGTAATCGTAGGGATGCATGTGTAGGTCCAGGTGGAGTACTGTCCGCATGATCGAAGTGATATGCCGTTCTTGCGACAAGCGTCGGGTTAATTTGGTAGGACTCTGATGCATTTTCTGGTGATTTGCAGCCACATTTTCTGGTGTGCTGACCGTTTCAGAATGTTTCTGACTTGTTCAAAATAAATCCTGCCTGACGCCATTTTCTGACTGAGCGTTGCTTGACACTCTTTGCTGACGCCTTGACTCAATTAAACTTCTCAGCAAACAACTGACCACGACGTTTCTGCAACTCTGTTGTCACGTACCTTTCCACAACAAACAGCCCCTGCTGTGCTGCACCACTGTGAGTACTATCGACCCCTTTTCACGGTTCCACTCAATTCACACAGCCCTCACTACGCTATGGATCGGTTTGGATCAATTGGCGGGGTGTGGTTATATGCACACGTTCACATCCAATCTTATCCATTCGTCCAGGCCACTTTTATTTGCCCCACCCTGTACTAGCAAGTCATGTGACCCTTCACTGCTGACGGAAACTATAGCGCTGAAGGGGAGCCTATGTGCCAGTCAATTCTTTCGAATGAGATAACATGAGGCGAAGTGGAAACGTGACAGAATGGCAGAAGGGAGCTATCGTGTTCGGATGTTCTCATGCCTCACTGCGAATTAAGTTCCCCGATATATCGTTGCATCAAGCGGCCTGTCCAACGCATCAAAAATACATTTCTGCACTAGTGTCACATTATTTTTTTATGAGCTATACCACTAGCAGCCATATAACACGACGTGATGAACTTCACTCGTAAAAAGAACTTATCCAAGACGGATCAGAGACGAGTATCACGCATTATAGTTAGTTTCCTACGACAAACTTCTGTTGATAAAGTCTACCGTCTTATAGGCATAGCACCCCGGATATCAGCCAGAGAACAGCGGCAGAGGTTGAGAAAAAAAACGGGGAAATGATATCAGGTATCCCATGTTTGGCAGTGAAGCGTTATATCCTACTCTTAAGTCAAGAAAGAGCTTTCTTCGAACAAGTGAAGCGGTTACATCATCACCTTCCGCTCGCCAAACAGAACTGCCGCGAAACAAGGCAAATGGAAGTAAAAGGCAATACCAAAAGAAAGAGCGCGCTGTCGGTTACCATCTATCTTACCAAACATGGAAGACTCTGAACAGATTGCGGATTAGAGTGAAGACGTGCAAACAAAATTCGAAACCGTAGGACTACGTACTGAAGATGCAACCTGTGAGTGTGGAGGACTTCAGGGTGCTGAACACAGTCTGCCCGAAGTTGCCTGAAGTCTGCTCACTGGATGACCTAATATTAGCAGATGTGAGAAAAGTCATGGGACATCTTCTAATATCGTGTCGTACCTCCTAGCGTAGAGCAGCAACTCGACGTGGCATGGACGCAACAAGTCGTTGAGGGATACTGGCAGAATTAAAGCTCTGAGGGCGAGGCGTGAGTCGTGCTTGGGTATCTCAGTTGCTAGAGCACTAGCCCATGAAAGGCAAAGGTGCCGAGTTCGAGTCTCGGTCCGGCACACAGTTTTAATCTGTCAGGAAGTTTCAAGTCGTTGGAAGTCCCCTGAAGAAATGTTGAGCCATCTGCCTCTATAGTCGTCGGAAATAACGCAAGCTGGTGCACGAACTGAACTCTCCATTAAGTTACACAAATATTCCATTAGAGTCACGTCGGGCGATCGGTGGGGCCGAATCATTCGTTCGAACTGTCGAGAATGTTCTTCAAACCAATCGTGAACAATTGTGGCCCAGGAGATGACATTGGTGTTTTGCAACGTAAAGTCTATGAACGGCTACAAATGGTCTCCAAGTAGACGAACATTACCAGATCGAGTCAGTGATAGGTCAGTCGTACCAGAGGACCGTGTCCATTCCATGTGAACACAGCCCACATCATTATGGAACCACTATCAGCTCACACAGTGCCTTGTTGACAACTTGATTTCATGGCTTTGTGGGGTCTGCGCCACACTCGAACCCTAACATCAGCTCTTAGCAACGGATATTGGCACTCATCTAATCAGTCAACAGATTTCCAGTCGTCTAGGGTCCAAACGATATGGTCGCGAGCCCAGCGAGTCGCTGCAGGCACTGTCGTGCTGGTAGCAAAGGCACTACCGTCGGTCGTCTGCTAACGCCAGGTTTTGCCGGACAGTCATAATGCATACGTTCGTTGTACGTCCCACATTGATTTCTGCGGTTAATTCTCGCAGTGTTGCTTGCCTGTTAGCACTGACAAATGTATGGAACCGCCGCTGCTCTCGATCGTTAAGTGAAAGCCTTCGGTCACTGTGTTGTCCGTGGTGAGCGGTAATGCCTGAAATTTAGTATTCTCTGCACAATAGCGACGCTGTGGATCTCGGAATACTGAATTCCCTAGCGATTTCCGAAATGGAATGTTCCATGTTCAAAATTCGTTAATTCCCATCGCAAGGCCGTAAACACATCGGAAACCTTTTCACATGAACCATTTTAGTACGAATGACAGCTCCACAAATACACTACTCTTCTGTACTTGGGGACGCTATACTACCACCATCTGTATATGTATGTATCGCTCTCCCACGACTTTGTCATCTCAGTGTATTCGTGTTTGCATTTTTAAATAATTGTACTGTACCGTCCCGTATACGAAAACAAGAATAACACAGATACAAATGTTCCAGTTTTTGATCGAGTATTGCGAAGAAAACTACATGTAATAGATATTCGAAGTGAGATAGATCGCGAAATATCTTTGCTCACAACGACGCATTAATTTGCATATCGTCATTGGACCAATCAACACAGAAATTGGTCAGTACCTGAGTGGAGGCATGTAGTGTAGTACTACGAGTCACAGTTTGCCCACTTTTCCAATGATGCGTGGTATGGAGTGCAATGACAGCCCAGTGAGTCCCGTAACTCGAAGTGGGTGGAGATTGTAGTTCAGACCTGCATGGTGCTGTGACGTTTTGGGGATGTTTTTCAAACCATGACCTGGGCTCACTTATTGAGGTTACAGCTAACATGAACGAGGTTGTACATTTTAAAATTCTCGGTGGCCGAGTGTTGCCCTTCCGTCCAGGTCCTCATTAGAAGTATTCTGTGAAAATCTCGTCCTCCAGCGATGCCAACAGCCCCGTTCACGTGGGTGCATGCATGAATTCCCGGTTTGACGATCACTTAGTCACCCTCGCCTCACCTAAGTCATCCGATCTTAACACCACAGCAAATATGTAGGACTATTTGAATCAGTATGTGAAACATAGCAATAAACAGTCCTGAATACTGTAGCTACACAGGATGTAACCGTCAGTGAGTTTCAGCTGGGTATGGCATGCCTGAATAAACTTGTGGCCTTTCTTCCTCGCAGAAATGAGGCCGTTATCAAGGCAGAGGCGATGTTACGTCGTATTAGCGTGATGTCTCGTGCAGGTGAGTAATTGTTTTGCCCCTCATGCTTACATAAGTGTGATAAATATCTCTCTCTGTAGTACCGTCTGCTAAGTCATCTGTTAATTTGTTTCCATTATGAGGTTGATATTACCAACTCCCTACCTGTACACTAATGAGGGAATGGTCAAATCCGGAATATCGAAACAAGCCCTGAAATCTTTTGTTCGAGAATAATACACTCAAACAAATACTCTATCAAACATCATCTGCTAAGATGCACTGCAAGTATTTTTGAAAAATTATTGAGAATTTCTTACACCATCGCCCATCATGCAACTGGAGAAATGTTCACCCTAGCGTGGTTTTATCCCTCGCAGTATCAAGGGTGGCTGTGAGGGGGGGGAGTACTTTTATGCCCACCTTTTGAAAACATTGTAATCTAGTCAGTTACTCTATATTTTAAAATTTAAAAAAATCTGTGGTTTTAATGAATTGTTCTACCAAATTCAATAAATGTTTAAAATTTTTCAGTTAAACTTTTCCCAAAAGTTTGTCTTAGTAACAGATTTTGCTTTCCTCTCCAGATATTATATTCACTATCTTCAGGTTCAGTCCTTAGTTGCACATCAATACCTCCTTAAATAATATATTGTGCGTAAAAGTCAACAATAATTAACGAAATTTGCATATTTTAATTCTTTTTTCGTTGGTCATAAGGCATCTCTCCATTGGCAGTGCACATTTTTGAATGTGCATTGATATTGATAGAGGCGTGCTAAAAATATATTCAGGCTCTGGACCCTAATGACACATAAACACCTTTTTGAAAGGTATGTTGTTAATATAAGCCAAACCTGTTAGTAGAATCTATCAACGTGCAGATTCCAGAGTTTCACAGTAATGTGTAATGCAATTCTTCTTCTTCCTCTTCTGTTTATTGTGCCTTTGTCTCGAATCGGTGCAGGGTCATCATGGCATTGCTATGAACGGATTCGTTACGGTTAACTTAAGGGGTGGCCAGATGCCTTCCTACCGCTACTTCGTGACACCCTCCTCCCCCGCTGGGACGGAATGTGTGCATCTCAACAGTCTGAGTGCAGTGTTATTCATGTGAACATGTGTAGGAGTTTCCTAAGTGTTTGTCAGTCGTGTAAATGAGGTGGGACTTGAGTACAATCCCGGTATTCACCTAGTGGGATGTGAGAAGCCGCCTAAAAATCACATCGAGGCTGGTCAATACACCGACCCTCAGCGATAGCCGTTAGGGGGACTCGATCTCAGGCCTGCGTACCTCACCGTCCCGGAACAGGCGCCTTAACGCATAGTTATACGGATGGGTAATAATCCGGAATGCTGTTAACTCTCAGCATTTCAAAGATAATATATGAAGAATACGATATCAACAGAAATCAACAAGTTATACTTACGACACACAAACAGGTGTAATGTTTTGGTTGTTCTTTTGGAAATATATCGGAATGAGGTTGACATTCCGATATAAATTGCAGAAACATTAAAAGAAACATCTCTAACGATTCTAGAAGCCTAAGTCAAGCGATACTAATTGTACAAATTGAGAGACCCAAAGAAATCATGTTGTGTATGCAATGACTTTCAGTGGCAAAAAGGAGGCTGTGAAGGAGGAGATAAGCACTTCAAGTTAGCGGTAGCAAAATCAGATTCCATTTTGTAAAATTTGATTGTGAGATGTACTAGTGAGGGTAAATAACTATTCGTAGAAACAAGTATGCACAATAACGAAACTAGGAAAAATATGAAAGGAAAACTACTCGAAAGATTTAGAACTGTGCGTTAGAGGCAATGTATCCTCACTAATGGAGATTTATTAGACTGGGTCCATCGAATCAAAAGTGAAATGGACATTGGTGATTTCTCAGGCCTGTTCGAGCTGGCTTAGTAGACTCAAGAAATCATGAAATAGAGAGTCGTAAAATTTCCAAGTTTACTGGAAGTAAACATGTAGAGTATATGCCACTTTGCGGTAAAACTATATGGAAATTAAAGTCTAACTTGAATACGTAGCTTGTGTTATCTCTGCAACTGCTGTGTATAATGCTCCCAGTCAGGTTCCATGGGAAAAAAATAACTGCACGAAACCCCACTTCATGGTTTTGTCGGCAGAAAAATGAGTGTGTATCTGTATGCCTGTCTTCAGAAACCTCAACATCAATTAGGACCAAAAATTATAAAAGTGCTGTTTACTTGCAAAAATATTGTAATCAGTGTATAAAATCTGATAGAAAATGAAACAGTAATTTTCTACATTTCGTCTGAAACGCTTTACCTGTTGTAGAAAATAATTCGTTGCTTTTGTTGGATTCTTTGGGAGGCCAAAACGATCTGTTTGTCTTTCAGTATGATGGCAAAGACATTTGATAAACGTGTATTCCTGCCCAGAAAGATGTTTCTTCATAATGAATTTTTTGGGTAGTGGCACTCTGTGGCACTCTGAACCAAATTTGACCTTTGACGTTGAGCATAACCTCCTCCGAACTTCCCCTCCACCAGCCTATCTGCTTCTCGTCCCCTCTAATCTCTCCCACTCTCCTCCCTTCACCAAACTCCCCTCCCATATTCCTAAGCCATACCCATTTTTCTCCACTAAGGTATGCCCCTTTATTTGCAACAGGCCAATCAGGGAGCTTCTAAGGCAATTGTGTTACACATTTTTAGCTCTTGCTTAGAATCGTGCTCTGACCCTGCTCAAACAACAGAGGGACAGAATTAATGCTGCTTGTTGACCTGTTGCTAATTAACATTCACTGTCAGTGCCTTGACAAAGTGTGCAGGTTGTGGGCGTGCACATGCTGAACTACTAGCAGTTGTTGAAGACGTCACCTTGGTGCATTCTATTTGTTGTTTGAATAATAGACCGAGAGAAACTCAAATTCCACAATTATCTTGTATTACGCTCATCTCTCAAGTAAGATTTGAGCTTGAACGTGCAGGTGTAAAATAACTTCTGGAGGAGCTATGCATTTTATGTTTAGCATTGTTTCCATCAGTCACTCAAATCATGGGACTAATACTTCAGTAATACCATAAAATATTAACCCTATTGTCATGGCTAAGTAACCATGCTCTACTAACAACGATTATTTTTGGCGTACACCTCCCTTATAGATTATTTAGGTTTTATAAACTGGAGCGACTATTTCTCCTTCAAGGTTCTCTTCAGTTGTGCTCATAACTTCCTGCCTTCACTCCACCCCTCCCCCAATCTAAACCTTTGACATCACTGGCGATTGTACCAAGGACTTCTGTGGGACAGTTAGAAAGGCTACCAACTCAGCTGGCAAGTCAGACTTAATATAACCGCCATCGACTCCACTACTGGGTCTAATAAAAACTGAGGTTCTGTAGAAAAGAAGATAGCAAAGGAACAATTCATACTCGACATGATGCTATTTATTTTAAATGGTTGTACCCTACTGCATTTAACATTTTCTTTTTCAAAAGTGTTCCTGTTTTTTGACTTAACTGACTGTAAATTAACTGAGTACCTGTAATGGCATGTCTTTTTTAAATGTGCATTTGTTCATCTTCTTACGAAAAGACTGAGGAATTTGTTATGCTCTCTAGAAACACTGGCAAAGTCAAGAATGCTAATGGAATTAAACAGACGAGTGGCAGCATACTATCAGATGGGATTCTTATCAAGTACATTACAAGGAGATTTTCATCACAACTGTCCAGGGATGCCGATATTAATTGTGCCAGCCACCCAATTACTCCTTCAGAGGTCTGCTTTCAAAGTAAGTCAAAAGCGACTGCCAAACGTGATATACTTCAACCAGCTGTGCACCTGGGAATGGATTTATTCCAGTTTTATTCTCCCCCTTCGCCTTTGTGTCTGTGTCCTCTGATACTTCTCCATCCATTTCTTCCTCCCCCTCTCTCTGTTCACATCCTCCAGCCCCCATTCTTTGGCCATATCCTGCCCCGCTCTATGCCCATCTGCTACTTCTACCTGTCTCTGTCCATCAGCTTCACCCCACTCTGTCTATCTACCCCCCCCCCCCCCCTCACTGACCACTTCCACCTGCCCCCTCTATCTCCTCCACGCACTTCTCTCAGCCCATATCTTCTTCCCCCTCTCTCTGTCCATCTCCTGCTCCCACTTCTCTCTGTACGTGTCCTCCTACCACTCTGCCACACCACCTTGTCCTCCGCTCTCTATCTGTCCTCGTCTCTCTCTATTTCCCTGTCCCCTTCTTCCATCTGTCACCTCTTCCCCAATATCTGTGTGCATCTCCTCCTCCCCCGTCTCTCTGCCTTTCTTTTTCCTCTCACTGTTGTCTCTGCATTTTATAACACCCACCCAAATGGGAGGAACTTGTTTCCCCCTACAGTATTTTTTGCAGATAGCAAGTAAGTAATAAGTGTACCTCAGTTTAGTTCAAATCGATTTAGGTGATTAAGTGTTTTTTTATGCACTGATTTGCCTACACACATAAATTTCACATATATTTAACATGTACACATTTGTACACATCCCTGCACTTTTGTTTTGAGGCAGCTCCATCTTTATGGCGTCGTCTCTTCTGAACTGTGTGTCATACAGTGATATGATTTTGCAGGTACATTCAACGGCATGTGTGGATACAGTATGTAAAATGTGTTGTAAATATATTCAGTAGCAGCGAAATAATAAATTTAAACGTCAGGCATGATGTGGCAGTTTCTGACACATCTCAATGTATATAGTGATACAATTTTGCAGAAACATTCAGTGTTCTATATCAGTACTGTCTGGAAAGTGTCACGAATACAGTTACTAGTAAAGATATCCTGATTTGCACAGAAAAATTTTCAGTGTATCATAAAAAGAGCTACAAATAAGTTTTAACATTTCAAGAATATAAATCGTTTTATTATTATTGTTTTAATATTTATTCTTCATTCATTAATTTTTTGATAATGTTGTTGCAAGGTAAGATGAATTAATTGTTTAATTTTTTCTTTATTTGAGTTCTTATCATTCTAATTTTTTTGTTTTTATGGTTTTAATTTTAATAATTATGCTTTATTGTATATGGCAGTTGTACTACACGAACAGCGAAAATGTACTAAGCGATAAATGTTTTTCCTGTCATAGTTTTGTGGCGGTTGTCAGCGAGAAACTTTCGCAAAGATTTGAAATTATATGTAAAGTTATTTAAAAGTCACTAAGTGCTCTTTCTTACATGCTGGATGAACAAAGTCTGGACATTCTCGCGTCGTGGATCTAACCCCAAACAACAGGCTATATTTGCACAAAGTTTGGTTGAAATCTTTGCCACAGTTTAGGAGGAGATGTGGAACATGCATACATAAACACATATTGAAATAATCATCAACCAATTGCATAAAGGAAATTTAATTTCTTAACCGGTTTGAGGCACTTACTGCCCTTCTTCAGAACGTTATAACCATAGCATTATTTGTAAGTGTTAACAATAAGAACCATGCACTCTCAAATAATGACACAGTAAAAACCTTCTGAAGAAGGGCACTAGGTGCCTGAGAATACTGGTCGCTGATTACTTCGACATATACAGTTACAGTTGCTGAAAAAGATGAATAATAGAGGAAAAGGTGTAAAAATGGACATCCTTCAGGAAGGGGTATGGGAAGTGCTGCAGTCTGGCGACCAGGACTGAAACGGCGCCTGTTGTTGACAGAGTTAGCAGTGAACAGTTGGAAGCATTGTTTCAAGCAGTGTAGTTACAGCGTCGGTTATTGTGTGAATTGGTGGTTGTTGAGGACTGCAAACGTTTGGCAGGTACGTGAAATCGTTTTCTTTTAATATCCTTCTGATTAGTTTAAACCAATTTCTCAGTGATTTCCGGAATCCTCAGCTACTTTTAGAAGCAAGTTTTACGTTACACACGCTTTTAGGTTAGACGTGATAATGGCCATGTTGGTTAAGAATGGTTGGTGTAAATATGTGCCCACTGGGTTGGTGTAAAAATGGGCCCCTATTTAAGGAGAGCTCATAATTACACAATCTCTTCTATTAAACAATGTAGAATATTTAAATAATTTTATTGGGATTCTAATTTTGTTTAAAGTTCATATATACAACTCATGCAGCAACAAATAGAATTTTCACATTGCGATAATAGACCCTAGTGCTTTTGTTCGTCCTTATAGAATGTCGAGAACGAAGAAGCTCTATGGATGTAAGAGCCAGAGGCACCAGTGGGATAAATCTCAGATGGTATGTGCCATAGCAGCTGCGAAAGCAAAGGAGGCTTCTGTGAAAGGAGCTGCAATAACTTTACGAATGCCTTGTACCACTTTGCATAGATTTCTTAAGCTTGATAAAATCCCTGAGCAAGCGGGTCAAGAGACAAATCTTGGAAGAAAACCGATTTTAAATGTAGAGGTCGAAAAACAGATAGTTTCTTATTTCCTTGAGATGAGCAAAAATTCTTTGGGTTCACTTTGGAAGATCTGAGACAAACGGCATGTTAACTTGCCCAGAGAAATAGTTTGACAACCCCTTTCAAAGGAGGAAAAGCAGGACGAGCTTGGATTGGTCTCTTTGTTGAGAGACATAAAGATCAGCTGTCAATTCGCAAACCTTTTGGAACTTCATATGCCACAGCCTTGGGCTTCAATAAAGAGAATGTGATGGTTTTCTCTGATTTATTGGCAAACGCTTTCAACAAACACTCATATCCAGCAGACTGTGTGTATAACGTGGACGAGACAGGCCTGTCCATTGTCCAAAGCAAAATTCCAAAAGTGATAGGGATGAAAGGGAAGAAACAAATTGCAGCTCTAACGTCTGCAGAAAGAGGGGCTACAATCGCAGTTATCGCATGTCTTAGCACTTCGGGACATTATGTCCCGCCAATGATAATTTTCCCAAAAACCAAAATGTCCCAAGCTCTAATTAGAGGCTGCCCCCCCCCCCCCACCCCCCACCCCCCGCCCCCGCCTGGTGCGACGGTTCGTTCACTTCATTGAGAAACATGTCCGACTGAACAAAGGCCTATTCTCCTGACTTGGCGAAAGAACACCACGTGACTATCATCTCACTTCCTCCACATTGCAACCGCAAACTGCAGCCTCTAGCTAAGGCGTTCATGGGACCTCTGGAAACGTACTGCAGCGATGCAGTGGGAGTATAGTTGCATCACAATTGGCGTCCTCTCACACCCTACGACGTTATGTAGGTTTTTGGCCGAGCGAACCTTCGTACACAGCTGAGATAGCAATAAACGGTTTCAAACTAACTGGGTTGTACCCTATTAACCGTTACTTCTTCACCGAAGCTGATTTCATAGTTGCTGACTTGGTTGCAATAAAAACTTGCGCCACAGTGTGACAGAGGCCTAATGCTCCTGAATCATATGCTCCTCTACTTGCTATCTCTGGACCATCGACATCATCTGCTTCTTCTTCGAGTTATCCTGATGTACCGTCACATCAGGCTCTAGCTATGACAGTTGATGAAGGCATTGAAACACCAGAAAGTTCTCCAGGGACTTAAACAAATGTAGTTTCACTGTTCGACATATCCCCTGTCCCCAACATTAATAAGAGAACTACAAGGCGGAGACAAAAAGCAGCAACTGCCTGCCACATCACTGGAACGTCATACAAAGATCAGTTGACAATGTCGCTTGACAAAAGTGCTGTCAAGAAGAGGTCGTTGCGTTTCTCTGGGGTTAGAGGCCGCCCTGCAGATAGAAGTGCAAAATCCAAAGGTCTTCAAAAAAAGAAAATTTGTTCCACAAAACTATCTGATTCATCATTAGACTCACCTTGTGGACAGCGATAATGACCTTGATGTGAACGATGGGGATACACCAGACTCAAGAGATGCAAGTTGCATCTTTTGTGATGAAAGGCTCTCTCAGGACAGGAGAGGAGAGGTGTGGATTAAATGTATCATGTGCCAAATGTGGGAACACTTAGATTGTGCTGGTGCTGAAGTAGCTATCTACGTTTGCGATTACTATAAATAATTTCAGATTTCATGCATAAATGTATGAAAGTTGCTTTTTGTAAACTAGTCTACCATTTTGTATTGTTTTAACCCATTTCATTAAAATATTTCGAAAGATTTCTTGACCTTTCTGTGGATGCCCGAGTTTTTTTTTAAGTTCCATTTTACAAGCTTTTTGTAAATCTTTGTTTTCAAATAGAAATAATGGATACTAATCATTGTTTCGCCTCACTTCATTCCTTAAACTTCTTTCAGTTGTTAATGGAGGTATAAAATCTACAATTTTTTTTATAAAAGAAGGTACCTTTAAGTAAAAACCAAAGAGGGGGTCCATGTTTACACCGTTTCCTTTATACCATACGTATATACCAACATACAAACATTTTGTATTGTGTCCATGTAATTTTCGACATCACTGGGAAGCAATACGTCTATGCCTCAACTGTATCACGCTGTTGAATCTATACTTCAACAGGTACTGTCGCAGTATAATAACAGTTTTTGGATCGGTCTAGGGTCTGGTATTTATAACAGACCTTTCATTATACTTTCACTGCTCATCGTGGCGTAGATCTGGTGTGGGGTACGGTACGAATAGAGGATTTGATTGTCATATAGTTTATACAGTTTTTTCCCTATAAACAGACTTCGATGAATTCTATAGTTTTTTTTTTTTTGAGTCATCGGTCTTCTAACTGGTTTGATGCGGCCATGCGGCTCGCCACGAACTTCTCTCCACTGCCTACCTCTTCATCTCAGAGTAGCACTTGCAACCTACGTCCGCAATTATTTGCTGTATGTATTCCGATCTCTCTCTTGCTCCACAGTTTCTGCCCTATACAGCTCCCTGTAGTACCACTGAAGTGAGACCTTGATATCTTAACAGATGTCCTATCATCCTGTCCCTTCTCCTTGTCAGTGTTTTCCACATATTCCTTTCCTCTCCGTTTCTGTGCAGAACCTCCTCAATCCTTACCTTGTCAGTCCATGTAATTTTCGACATTCGTCTGTAGCACCTCATCTCAAACGCTTCGATTCTCTTTTGTTCTGGTTTTTCCACAGTCCATGTTTCACTGCCATACAATGCTGTGCTCCAGAAGTATATTCTTATAAATTTCTTCCTCAAATTAAGGCCTATGTTTGATACTAGTAGACCTCTCTTGGGCTGGAATGCCCGTTTTGCCAGGGCTAGTCTGCTTTTGATGTCCTCTTTGCTCCGTCCGTCATGGTTTGTTTTGCTGCCTAGGAAGCAATATTCCTTAACTTCATCTACGTCGTGACCATCAATCCTGATAAGTTTCTCACTGTTCTCATTTCTGCTACTTCTCACTACTTTTGTCTTTCTTCGATTTACACTCAATCCGTATTCTATACTCATTAGATTATCCGTACCATTCAGCAGATCATGTAATTCTTCTTCACTTTCACTCAGGACAGCTGATGAGCAAATCGTATCATTGATATCCTTTCACCTTGAATTTTAATTCCACTTCTGAACCTTTCTTTTATTACCATCATTGCTTCTTCGATGTATAGATTGAACAGTAGGGGCGAAAGACTACATCACTGTCTTACACACTTTTTAATCCGAGTATTTCGTTCTTGGTCGTCCGCTCTTATTGTTCCCTCTTGGTTCTTCTACATATTCTATATTACCCACCTCTCCCTATAGCTTACCCCTATTTTTCTCAGAATTTCGAAAATCTTGCACTATTTTACATTGTCGAACTCTTTTTCTAGGCCGACAAGTCCTATGAACGTGTCTTGATTTTTCTTTAGTCTTGCTTCCATTAACAATCGCAACGTCAGAATTGCCTCTCTGGTGATTTTGCCTTTCCTAAAGACAAACTGATCGTCATCTAACACATCTCAGTTTTCTTTTCCATTCTTCTGTATATTTTTCTTGTCAGCATCTTGGATGCATGAGCTGTAAAGCTGCTTATGCGACAATTTTCGCGCTTGTCAGCTCTTGCAGTCTTCGGAATTGAGTGGATGATATTTTTGCGAAAGTCAGTCGGTATTTTGCCAGAGTCATACATTCTACACGCCAACGTGAATAGTCGTTTTGTTGCCATTTCTTCTAATGATTTTAGAAATTCTGATGGAATGTTATCGATCCTTTCTTTGATCTTAAGTCCTCCAAAGCTCTCTTAAATTCTGATTCTAATACTGTATCCCCATTCTCTTCTAAATCGACTCCTGTTTCTTCTTCTATCACATCAGACAAATCTTCCCACCCACAGAGGCCTTCAGTGTACTCTTTCCACCTTTCCGCTCTGTCCTCTGCATTTAACAATGGAATTCCCGTTGCACTCTTTACGTTTCCACCCTTGCTTTTAATTTCACCGAAGGTTCTTTTGACTTCTCTATATGCTGAGTCAGTCCTTCAGACTATCTTTTAGTTTTCGATTTCTTCACATTTTTCATGCAGCCATTTCGTCTTAGCTTCCCTGCACCTCCTATTTATTTCATTCCTCAATTACTTGTATTTCCGTATTCCTGAATTATCCTGAAAATTTTTGTGCTTCCTATGTTTTTCTTTCAGGCTTTTGTGATTGCTCTCTCTAGATATGTCCATTCCTCTTCAACTGTACTGCCTACTGGACTACTCTTTATACTGGACTACTCTTTATTGCTTTATCTACAACATTAGAGAACTTCAAGTGTACCTCGTCATTCCTTAGTACTCTATATGCTACTGCTGTTAAATGAGCCACTTGATTAGTAATTTTAGTAAACCTTGAACCACTTCGAGCGACCAACTCTCTTTTCATCGACGGGCGTATCATCTCAAAGTCGAAGTCTCACGACTTACGTAACAATCATTCACTACGACCGTTCGCCAGGGGCTAATCCGACCGACTCCCGCTAACGATGGACAAACCGAGAGTCGAGAACTACAAAGTTCTTGATTCCAGCGAGTTCACGTTGTTCTCGGGAACCGACCTCGGTCCCCGGTTCTTAGTTCTCAGTTCTCAGTTTTTGAATCTTACTGCTCAGTTCTCGCTTTTTAGCTGTCGCTTCTAAATTATCCGTTTTCGGGTCTCGGTTCTCAGTTCTACCTTCTATGTTCTCATTTTCCAGGTCTCGCTTTTTAGTTCTCACTTCTAAGTTCTTGGTTTTCGGATCTCACCTCTTAGTTCCCGCTTCTAAGTCCCCGGTTTTCCGGTTTCGCTTCTACGTACTTGCTTCTTAATCCTCGCTTCTAAGTTCACAGTCTTCGGGTGTCGCTTTTTATTTCTTGACTCTTGGTTCTCGCTTCTAAGTTCTTGGTTCTAGGGGCTCGCTTCGCAGTTCTAAGTTTATGGGTCTCACGTTTCAGGTTTCGCTCCTTAGTTCTCCCTTTTAACTTCTGGGTTTTCAGGTCTTCCTTCTCATTTCTTAGTTCACCTTCCTTGATTGTCACTTCTTTGCTCTCGCTTTTTATTTCTCACTTGTCGGTCCTCAGATGTGTGTTCATTTCCATTGACCAAAACGAGTCCAAAGGATTCGGTTTTCAGATTTACATCTGTTTTCATTTGATGCCTGTAAGCCTTTTACTACAGGAAATCAGGCATTGTCACTGAGTTCTTCATTTATTAAACACATTAGAACGTTTAACTGAAATACGTATTACCATAGTGGAACATATTTGCAACAACAAATAAATAGAACTACAGAAAGAAATGTTCCATTAACTTTCAAAACTTATTATGAAAATGGACGTTGGTAAAATATTCTGCGGACGACTTATGATGAAACTAATGAAGTTGTTTAACGAATAAATGTAATGGACAGCGGTGAAAGTCTCCGTGTGGGCGCACAAATACGATTAAAAACCGCTGGCGGACGCCACAGGGGTTGGGTCTATTTCTCTCCAGACGTCCAAGTAGATTGCTGGCTAGGCATCTGTGATGTAAGGGTGGCGTTAGCGATTATCGTAGCGAAAGTCGCTGGTGCGAGTCCTGTGTGAGTATGTATTTTAACATGAGTCGTTGCTGAACGCTTCCTTTTTATGGATCAGAGATGAGTTGCGTGAGACATGGAGTGGCGTTGTGTGAACGTAATTATTTGTTATAGTGTAATGTATAAGTTGTAGGTGCCGGTGGGAACCAAGAAATCCAAAGCACAAATGTCTTTTAGAAATAAATGTGATTGGTCTGTAATTGTCGAAGCACGCAAACGTACAATTGAGGATATAAGAAAATAAATAAATTCATTAGATGCTGTCATCAGGAGGGACTGGACTGAATAAGCACAAACTTTGTATTTATTTTTATTAAAAATGACACTGCAGTTAATTTCTCTAGAAGCAAATAAGTATGAATATGTATCTACGTAGTTTGGAATTTAAATAGTGGCAGCACTGCTGTGGAGGCACTATGCAATGGAATCTAGTATTGCCGCTGATAGCACACGCTGTTGACATACCTGCCTTACCTCCGAGCAAATGGACTCGCCCGTCCCACGTAACAGGCGTGCGCACAGTCGAGGGAAACAAGTCAGTTGTGAGTGAGCGGTCTAACGTAACGGTGTCACAATGTTTTCGAAAGAAGAACAACGGAATTGGAACAAGATTGAATGTGCCATAGGTCGTACAGCACGACAGTGTCATCCAGGTCTTCAAGAGGCGTGCGGGGAATCAGCATTGCCGTACGGAACAGTGGCACGTTGGGTAACAGCCTTCAAAGAAGGTCGGCAAACTGTGGCAGACATGCATCGGGCAGACCGTTCTAGCGTCTCTGAAGAAGACGTGCATGCTGTTGCCGCGTTAGTGGACAGTGATCGACGCCATACGATTCGTGAGCTCGCCCACCAAACCGGATTAGCGCATACGACTGTGCCTGGCATCCTGAAGGAACGCCTGGGCATGCGAAAAATTGCATCGCGATGGGTTCCGCATGACTTGACGGAAATGCAGAAATGGATGCGTTACGACGCTGCTCAGACGCACTTGGAGCGCTATGAGCGCGAAGGAGAGGCTTTCTTAGGCCGTATTGTAACACTTGATGAGACATAGGCCACATCGTACGAGCCAAAACTGAAATGCCAATACAACGAATGGCGTCATTATGGTTTGCCACGAAAGTCTAAAGTGCGTCAGAGCCCCAGTATTGTGAAAGTTATGGTGATTCTCGTGTACGACTGTGATGGTGTATCTTAACGCATTACGTTCTTCCACGGCAGACCGTCAGTGCCCAGTACCGCTGTTCGTTTTGGAGCATCACCTCTAAGCGTGACCGCTACGGTCGCAGGTTCGAATCCTACCTCGGGCATGGATGTGTGTGATGTCCTTAGGTTAGTTAGGTTTAAGTAGTTCTAAGTTCTAGGGGACTGATGGCCTCAGTAGTTAAGTCCCATAGTGCTCAGAGCCATTTGAACCATTTTTGAGCATCACCTGCGACCATCTGCGCAACCCACCCATCATTTTGCACGACAATCCACGGGCGCATACAGTGCAAGCTGTGGCTGCTCTGTTCGGTCGATGGGACTGGGAAGTACTGTACCATCCACCATACTCCCCGGACTTAAGTCCTCGTGTCTTTGATTTGATTCCGAAGATGAAGGAACCACTTCGTATCATTCGCTTCAGAACTGTTCCAGAGATTCGACAGCTCCATTCGCAGCATCAACTGAACAGGCTCTGCTAACGGTATGCTACTCCTTCCACATCGCTGGCAACGGGTTCTACACAACGCTAGTGACTACATTGAAGGACAGTAACAGGTGCAAACATGTAACTCTTTTTTATCGGTTGTGAATAAATAGTTGTCACTATTTAAGTTCCTCTATTTAACTTACAACCCTCATATTATAAGATTGATTTATTTATGCTGATTATAATTAAAAACATACGAAAAAATGGTTCAAATGGCTCTGAGCACTATGGGACTTAACATCTATGGTCATCAGTCCCCTAGAACTTAGAACTACTTAAACCTAACTAACCTAAGGACATTACACAACAAAAAACATACGAAAGACCTGATCATTAACGTTGCTTACATTCATTGTAGCCGTAATTGCTTGGCTGATATATCTGTTATTTTAGAATATTTTGGTGTATTAACCGAATAAATGACAATAGTTTCTCGCGACCATGCAATCTGCCCTCTAACGAACTTTACAGCAGATGTTATCAAGTAGCTTATGTGAGAGGTTGTATGTCTGTTCATATTTCATTAGTCATACTTTATTGACGTTGTCTGTTCTATATATACTTTAATAAACTGCTAGAAGGACCTCGCAAATATCACCGCAGCCATCAGGATACATTTCAGATACTGTCAGCTATTCAAATATATTATAATTTTAACGTAAATGGCTCTAGCTGCAAATACCCAGTATAAATATTAGCCTTTCCGCAGTTTGTTACTCGTCGGTAATTAGTGTTCTGCTTTTAAATTTCCTCTTTAATTGTAGTGAGAAGCCAATGAAAGCATCAATCGACATAGGTGAAAAGTTTTGGAGTGATGCTAACGAACACTGGAGTCGCAATTCAGTGTTAAGTGCAGCACCAGCAACCGCTTCACACCAGCGTACAAATCAGACACCTACGTCTAGATTCATCTTTTCCTACACCACTTTGCTTGCTTTGTTTAAATCATCATGCTCGCCATACAAACGAATCCTGTTTTAACACCAAAGTTTTGTATCTTGGTTATAACTAGTAATGTTCAGATGAAACCTGTGTGGCAATTACACTGCGCAACATGATTAAAAGGTTGCTTGTTTGAGACCCGGTAATTGTCTCTCACTGTGTAGCAGAAGATTGAAATCTGACTCAAAGGCTACTACAGACGCCCTCTGTAATTGTGCAAAGCAAGGAGCCCTGTGACGTTACCCAAGAACTCTTCGACACTTCACACAACAATAAGGACAGAGCTTTGAATTTCATATTTTAACGTTCTTTAAAGAAATGAAATAATTATCTTTACTATTACGTTGAATCACTGTCTGATCTGTGGAATGAGTATTGAACTCGAATTGTCGTATTGCGTGTTGTCAGTGCAAGTGGTGTGCCTACTCTGTCTTATTGTTAACAATACTTTAAGAATCGATTGGGCAATGCAACTCCCAATACCAATAAAGAAGTACAGTCACTGCAAAATACATTCAGCCCCTTAAGCACTGAATCCTAAGGCCCTTTTCAAATTACAAACAAATTAAATTGTCTTACCTCTAAAGCAGCAACGGAGTAACGCCATATCTTCTGGTCTCTCGTAAAAAATATGAATATGCTAATTACAGGCTCAGCAGTGTGCAATGCTGGGCATAATACTTGAAATGCACGTGAAATTAATTTGGCTGATAAACGAGAACATTTAAGAAAATCCAACTTCTCTGAAAATTATATGACCTTTACTGCGAGGCGGTATTGATTATGGTGAATTACTAAAACCATTTTTTTTACCAAAATTCTATTGCAAGTTAAGTTTGACTTTTCAAAAACATCTGACAGTTGAAGTTACATTAGTCACAATTGATTCACAAACAATGAGATTTAAACAGCAAGTATTATCTAACTTCATTAATCCAACATAAATACAAATTATCATATTACACATAGCTCTCTTAACAAGTTTTAAAGGCAGTACAAAAGTGAAATATTGAACTAGCCTCTCCATCAGAATCGTTTACCTACATTCTGAGGTTACTCGACGATTATAAATTATCAGCCAACTCATCTATACTAACGATCTGGCAAAAACAGAAACCATAATAATTGAACATCTTTACCTTATTTGCGTGAAGACTTCTGCTTCCATGTTCAACAATATTGACATACCTACATTACTCTAAATCTTGCTGGCTTCACACAGCACACAACAGAAACTGCCTACTCCATCGTCTTTCCCTCACAGACAGCTACCCAAAACTGCGCGCCCAGCGTTCCCTTACTCCAAAAAAGCAGTATCTTTGGCTCTGCGGTCGCGCACAGTCAGCGATCCACATTATCGAGCCTATCAGAGACATTCATCGTTTACAGTATCCTAGTTTCATTTTAATTTATTAATATTCTTATCTTATTCTGGTGCCACATACAAGTGTGTCCCGTATACTCCTTTCAATGTGAGGTGTAAGACGGCTTAGTGATGTCGCATTGGCACCAAATTTCATCACAATTTTGTCACCATCGAAGTGTCACACGATAGGAAGGTCGTCACACCCCCTCTTACCCACATTTCACCACTTCTTTCGATGCCTCTGCGGTGGTCAGAACTACCAGCGTTGAAATCATGCATTTTTCTTATGTGTGACGGAGAAAAACATTTCAGACACACTGACGCTCATAGAAGACACGGGAAGGCTTTAGGGGGTGGCGGAAAGGACGGCAATGAAACAACCCCTTTCCTTGGAGCGTTGAATCCCAGATATTTCGCCGTCTGGAACGACAGTACGTATGCAGTGAGCAAGGACACTTTGAAAACGTTTGTCGCTGCTGACATCGCCCAAGACGATTCAGCCCATCTCTAAGGACATCGTAGGCGTGAAACCCCATTGAACGTGATCGCAGCCCTTCGGAGCTGTAGAACGACTTAAGTTTTTGCTCTGTTGTAAGGGGGGAACCTCTAGGGACGGTTCAAAACCATTCGACGAAATATGAAGCTGATTGGAAGCAGTAAAGGGTTGTTTATGCTTTCCCAGACGTACTGTTCTGCTCCCCTCTGTGAGGTGACCACGGGAGGGTGCGACGTTCATACATGCGTCACTAAAACGGCAGAGCCGATCTCCCTCCTTCCGACCGGCCGCACACAGCTGACTCCTGCAATGCTGGAACGTTCGGACATTCTCACTCGAGATGATCGACGGATCACATTCAAACATTGAAGGATGCACTCCGCAGCCAGGAGTGTGTGAATAGTGGGAAGGTTATTGATGCAGCAAGAATTTGGCTCCGAGGTCGACCAGTAGAGTATTTCAAGCGGTCATACAAGCCGTAACAATAAAGTGGCTTAAAGTCGTGGCATTGAATGGAGATTATTTTGGAAAAATAGTTTTATATGCATGAAAGTGGCGAATTATGTGGTGTTTTGGAATCGTGAATAAAACGCCCCTCTAATCAGGAAAGCGACAGGCTGTGTTAGAAACTGATGAGTCAGAATACTGTGTCCACCTGCCTAACAGCGTGCAGGTCCATCTTTGGAATGCAATACAGCATCGATTTTTCGTGCCTTAGATTAGACAAATCCTTGTTAGGTTCCGGAAGTACGAGGCATCAGATGTCTATCCACAGGTTAAGCAGTTCCGTAAATTAGTGGTCGGTGGTTTGTGGGTGCGGGAATTCCATTGCTGCTGAGGAAAACATCAAGCATGAAGGGATGCTGGTGGTCTGCAAAATTATTCACGTAGTCCATGTCTGTCGTGGTGCCTTAGACTACTACCTCAGGTCTCATGGAATCTCAAATCTGTTTACTCGAATCTACAATACGCACTTTTTTTATTACAGATTTTGCTGATAAAGTATTTTGCATATATTTTCGTTATTAGCTCTCCCGCTGAGAACATATTTCCACCAGGGATTGAATTTAAAACGAAGATTGATATAAAATTAATTTAGCAATCTTCAGTACTTAACTTATTGTCTTCATTCATTGTATTTAGATATATTTGTTGTTCTCAGGGTTTAGAGGTATTCCTCTGGAAACAGGCGATTAGGTTTTCGTTTAAAAATACCTACTTCGAAATAGTTACGTGCGGGCACATTACCCTCCATACGTAGTATTTAATTTTCACCTATTCTGCAGCGCACAATCTTGATATTCATACATATCCGAACTTGAAAAAAGCGATATGGCATAGACGGTAAAGTTACTTACCGCCAGGTACATGCTGAAACTTAAAAGTCAAGAAGTACAAAGATCAAATGTCCAGAAAATATACATTTCTAGTACTAAGAAGACAATTATTTTCAAAATGGTTCAAATGGCTCTGAGCACTATGGGACTTAACATCTGAGGTCATCAGTCCCCTAGAACTTAGAACTACTTAAACATAACTAACCTAAGGACATCACACACATCCATGCCCGAGACAGGATTCGAACCTGCGACCGTAGCGTCGCGCGGTTCCAGACTGAAGCGCCTAGAACCGCTCGGCCACACCGCCCGGCAATTATTTTCAAAGACAGATTTTTTACTTTTACAGAGATTTATAAATGATTAATAGTTTTTAACATATTACTCTCGTGTTATCTTTCAGAAAGATGTTACAGGAACAATAATGACAATAATAATAACTGTAAATGTCTTTCTAAAGTTTATCAAGAAACGCACAAACAGAAATGAATATTGATAACACATGGGCACAACTTTCTGACGCCATCTACAACTCGACAGTTTTGGCCTATGGAATGAAAGAGAATAGAAACAAGGACTGGTACGAGCAAAATTTGGAGGAGATGGAACCAGTCATTGAGGCAAAACGGAAGTCCCTGCTTGCTTATGAAAGAAACCCAAATGGAAGAACTCGGGATGACTGGCGAGAAGCAAAGAACAGGGCACAACAAACATCTAGGAGATGCGCAAAGAACTACTGCCCGAAACTGATGTGCAGATATACAGAAAGCTGCCGATTCTGGGAACATTAAGGCAATGTACGATGGTATTAAGAAAACAGTTGGTCCAACTGGTCAGAAGAACGTCTCTTCTGAAGACGAAGAGAGGAGCAGTCATTACTAATGAAGGCAAGCAGATGGCGCGCCGGGTTGAACACTACCTGGAGCTGTATACAGTTGAAAATGAAGTAAACAAGGATGCACTTGATGTCATCAAACAAATGCCAGTATGGAAGAGCTTGATGCAATGTCCACTATGGAAGAACTTGACAGAGCGATAGATTGCCTAGCTGATGGAAAGGCTGCAGGTGAAGATGGGATATCTGCAGAGATTATTATGTATAACAAGCCTGTCCTTCTACAACAACTGCATACACTCCTCACAATCATCTGGGAAGAACGCTACGTCCCATTAAATATTCGAAATTCAAAGATTGTTATTTTGTAGAAACAGAAAGGAGACAGAAGTGATTGCAACAATTACCGAGGCGTTTCACTGTTGAGTGTAGCTCGGAAGGCTTATGCAAGAGTCATCATAATACGACTGCAATTTCTAGCATCTAGAATCTACCCAGAATCTCATTGTGGCTTCAGACCTGGCCGATCAACATGGAAATGATTTTTTTTCTCTGCAACTGCAAGAGAAGTGCCGTGAGCAGCAGAGACCACTGTATATTCCGTTTGTTGACCTCGTCGAAGCACTTGATTTAGTGAGCAGAATTGGGCTTTTCAAGTTGCTGCAGAAGATTGGATGCCCACCTAGACTACAACAAGTAACTGACTCTTTCCATGAGAAAATGCAAGCAACAATCTGTTTCAACGGCAAAACATCGGAATAGTTCTCTGTAAATAGCGGTGTAAAGCAGGGGTGTGTGTTAGGTCCTACTCTGTTTGGCATTTCCTTTTCCCGTCTAAAGGCCAAGACTAAAGTCAATACAACTGTTATTCGTGAGTTTTTATAAGCAGACGATGCAGTTCTGGTAACAAACTCAGTGGATGAGCTGCAGTATCTAATCAACAATTTATCACATGCATGTGGAAAATTTGGTCTTACCATCTGCCTCCTAATGACTAAGATCATGGCCCAAGGAACCACCAACCCTCCATCCATCAACATTGACGGCAATCCTCTCCAGGTAGTTGATGATTTTACCTATTTGGGAACTACAATATGTAGCAACTTGTCTGTGGACACTTAGATTACCAACGGAATTGCAAAACCATCGGATGTCATGGGTAGATTGAAAAACAAAGTATGAAAGAAAGGACCGCTCACACTAAAAACTAAACTGCAAGTATATAACGCTTGTGTTACCAGCACTCTTTTGTATAGCTGTGAGACATGGACAACTCTTGCTAAACACGAATCCCGACTGAGCAGTTTCCATCTCCGTTGTCTCCGGAGAATCCTTCAGATCTCTTTGAAGGGTACAGTACCCAACAGCGAAGTATTACAGCTCAGCATTCATGCACTCCTGATCCATCGACGTCTAAGGTGGCTGGAACATGTCAGGCGCATGGATCCTGAGCGAATACCGAGAAAAGTGTTGTACGGAGAACTTTGGGAGGGTGTGAGGCCAGTAGGAAGACCGCACCTTCGTTTCAAAGATGTCTGCAAGAGAGATTTGACCAGGGCCAGCATCGATCCAAGTCAGTGGGAAAATAAAGCTGGTGACCGTGTCAAATGGTGACAAGCTGTGCGCAGTGGGGTTGAGCTTGCAAAGAACGATCGCATGCAAGAAGACATAAGGAAGAGGGCAAGACGGAAGGAGAGAGCGGCCTCTGGTGGAAGTCCTTCACATTTCAAGTGCCCAAACTGCAGTGGAGACTGCCACTCTCGAGTGGGACTGCTCAGCCATAGCAGATGTTGCAGAGTCTGAACCAACTATGCTACACAATCATCTTTCGAGGACGAACGGGATGCCATTGGCAATTTAATCAAACAGATACTCTCAGGACGCAAGCAGCAGACAAATGAGCACAAGAGCAAATAAAGAAATCAGACTAAGTTCATACATACACAATACCGTCAATGCAAAGTGTATACTCCGTTCGAAATGACCCTAGGATTTAAGTTGGAAATTTATCGTAAGGTCTTATGGGACCAAACTGCTGAGACCATCGGTCCCTATAGTATTTAAGTTGAGACATGGAGTGACATAGGCGGCCTGCGACCTTGATGGGTCATTTGAAATGAACTGGTCACTTGTAGTTCAAAGATTTTATATTGACACTTTTCGGGCCCAGTCTATCTCCAGTAAATGTTGCAAGTAGATAAAAGGTCATAAGCACAAGTACATCTTAGAAAAGTCGTTAAGAGTAAAGATACTGAAGGTATTGGAAAGACATTGAAAAGCAAAGTAAGTATAACAACCAAAATTACCTTCACGTCACATGCGTATATCCTCACCACGACAGTTCAACTGATGGACTGTCACCGTTTACAAACCCTAGCTCCCAAAATATGCCACAAGGTGGTGTGGCTGTACGGGTGCAGTGGTGTTAATAGCGTCCACGCAGATATACGAATAACTTGATAACAGAATAGCACTGGAAACTTATATAGAAATAGAAACAGAGACCTATATGTAACATTAAATACAAGAATTCAAACTTGTATACGCAAATTACTTTAATCCAACAGAGGGTTCATTTTAAGGCCAGTAGGGAAGTGAAAGAAAGGATAACAGGAGAAGGGAGTTGGCGGGGGAGGGGGAGGGGGAGGGGGGGGGGGGGGTGCGGAGTATTGGGAGAGTAACAATCCAGTCACAAAACAAACAACTAAAGTACGTAAAGCAACAAAATCATCCAAAGTACTCAATGCCATACACATTCAAGTAGGCTTGTGCATAAGGGGAGACATCAGACATGGGGAGATGTATCCTTATTATATAAGTGAATTTTTAATATACAATCGAATTAATTAGTAATCTAGGAATCTGTAAGCAGCGCATACTTTCAAAAGTGAGAATAGACATTTTTACATCAACGAAATAAAAATACAAAACATAAACTTGTAAGGTATTTACAAATAAGTTAGCAAATAGCCAAGTAGTAACGAAAAAACTATTTATTATCAAGCCTTACGCCTCAGCGCTAGTTGAATGTGAAAGCAAAATCATGTAAACTTGTGAAACTTAAACAATTTTCTTATGTTGAAATCATTATGTGGCTGTATTCGAAAACGGCATATTTTTACATTAATATCTTAATTTCTCGTACACACAGGAACTGTTCAAGAAGCGACAGTCCGAGTTCATGTGGCTCCTGTTACTGAACGGCAGTCAGACGGAAGTCGAGTTGAGTGACCTCTACATTGAGTTTAACTCGAATTTCTACGTCGCTTTGTCATCATCTCGAGGCACTATCGAGATATTAGAAGCTTACCGCATGGGCCAAGGATATCCGCTCATAATAAACAAATTCTGTGAATTGCACTCCAGCAAACACCTTACATGTAAAAACGAAACCATGACAATGCGCCGGAAAGATCTGATGGGATACAATATGAAAGTTGGTGTTATTGCAGTGAGTTAGACTTCCAGTTTGTCGCTCTATACTCTTTGAAACGCACGAAAAGCTTCACAAATAGCTATGTGATCTGTCGCTAAATATGGTAGAGTCTATATTCTGTAAATAGTTCTACACATTCTGATATGGGGAGTTCAAAATATTTCATCAATGTGTTGTTTAATGTTATTAATAAATATTAATGAGTAAGATTAAAATGATGTATCAATAACTGTAGCGAAAAACAGTTCAGTTTCAACTTATAATAAACACTAGAATTTGAAAGCAAATTTTGAAAAGATATAGTAGATGTAACAGCTTCTTAACCACGTTAAATGTGTTGAACATTCATTAGCTCTGGTAATGTAGTATGCAAATAAGCTTAGTGATTTGATATTAAAGTGGCTTTGAAGTGTATTCAGGTGGTAACGAGTATAAGTTTAGGTTTTTTTTGTATGTAATGCCCTGATATGTACACCCATCGGTGTGTTGTTTGTTCTTGGTCTCCATCAAACAGTTTTCCCACAAACACATAACACAATTTACTACCTGATATTTTGTGTTCAGTCATAACCGCACCGCTAAATGGACACACCGTTTTGCTTCCATGCATTCACACACTTTAACACCTGATCTGCTGCCAAGGGGAAAATAAGCATTAATGGCTTGCTCTGGACACAAGTGCCTGGAGATACCACACAACCTAGAAATGTACCACTGATAATAGTTGTTATTATTTGTCTGCATACAGCGTAAATACTGATGTAATGTTGTTCAGTATATCGTTCTCAGCCACCAGAATAAATATCTGCACTTGCACCCGCCACACCCTGTATATGCAGCCATTGTGAATTCGAAACTGTCATCTGTGTTGCGTTGTAAGTAAAATAGCGGGTACTTCAACTGTAGTTAGTATTTAGCTTTTATGAACAAAGATATTTCTTTACTAACATACTCTGTAGTGAAATTATCTACTTTTCCAAAACACCATAAAATCCGCAGTGCCTGCGCCTCAGCGACGATAGTGTGACTTTTCACCAGAGCTTGAGACGTTAAACCTTTTGAATTACGCTACAGGCAACATAAATAACACTGGTGACTGTGAACTTTGTTTGAATAAATTCCTTTTGGCCTCCAAGCCAAGCCGTTCAGTAATGGCACTTATAAACGAAAGTCTTTAGAGTTAGTTGCAGTGTCTAACTCGAAAAAAACATTCCGAAACACATGTTACCAGTTTTCATTGGTTACAGAGATACAGACGGTCACAGAAATATGGTCTCATTTCGCGAGTTGGTACTCTCGTTGCTATAAGTTTATTTATCGCTTACCAGTTTTGTTTTAAAGTTTCAGTAGCAAAGTTGTGTTGGAAATTACATAACTGAATTTAGAAACTGGGCTTGTGACGGATCTGTCGGCCAATTCTACTGATTCATTTAAGCATGCTGACCGGCTTACATACAGCGAATATGCTGATATGCGATTTGCGAACGAATTTTGTTATGGAAAACCCGCTGCTGTTCGTAAACTGCCAACTACCACATTCAAGAAGGTTTACTCGGGTTTCCACTAAACTGCGTGGTACTGATGTAGTGCCAAAGAGCCATATCTCTTCTGAACGTGCGAATGAGCGGAGTGTGGATGAAGTAGGAGTAAAGATTGAGTTGCTAAAACATAGTCCTTCAGTACGAAAATTTTTTGTAGGTATCAGTGTTCCATATAAAAAAACAAATAGTACTACATATGCACGGTCTGTGTCCTTCGAATTTTCCATAGGTTCCACAGCTTCGAGAAGGAAATGAAGGAGAAGTTTCGAATTTTGTCATTGGGTAGCTGCAAATCGACATGTAATCCCGTTAATACAGTTATGTAGGAACGTTCTCTGGTGACGGTATCCATAGCACTCGTAACTCACACCGGTGGTTCGACGGAAACGCACTTAACGTTGTGGAGACATTTTCAAGAACGCTTCTCTGTAAATCTGTGGCGTTGGATGATGGAGATTTAGTTCACGGAGCCTGTGCTGTTACTTCATAGTCCTATTGGACTCTAATATCTGCAGTAGCTTGAGAAGCAACTTACGACATTATTGGAAGAGGTTAGTTTGTTTACAAAGACGGGTAAATTCATCCAGGATAACGTGCTTACTGTAGTGCAACTCCTAACACTCTTAATTATACTGTATGGATGTATACCCAATTACCACTTCACAGTTCACGAAACCATTCTCACTTGGTCGTCGTAGAGTTACAGACACACCAAGAGAAGAATTCAGATACTCTCTGATCATACAGGTATGCATGAAAAAGTATTTTCGCTATCCAAAGAATTGTCCAAGCGAGATCCAAAAACCATGCCACTTACGTACGGTCACCATCAGTGAGATAGGTAATGGGGCACAGTTCGGTAAAAAGTTCATGCCCCGAAGGCGGGCTGTTTTATTTCCTGCACGACGTCAGGAGCCAGACCTATGTGACCGATAGCGCACGCCTCTTATCTGTCGCAGGTGATGTGTTTGACAGCAAATATTGCAGACTCTCGACTTCGCTGTTTGAGGGGACAGATTAATCATTCCTCCCCCCTCAAAAAGATCCACAGGCTCGAAAGTGTCGCTGTCGGAATGGGAATGCTGTACTGGGGGCAGGGAGATGTTTGTTGGGCACGATACTTATGGGATCGTTATCCACCTTCACTCTGACGGGTGATTGTGGTTGTACTGCGTCTTCTGCTTGCGGCGTGGGCGCCATCATGATGCTGGAGCCGACATTGCTGGTCTTCCGGTCTCTGTGCCTCCGCTGGGCTTCTGGAAGTGAGAAAAGGTCCCACTAAAAGTAGGAGCTGCTTCTATATCGCTGGACCTGTGGTTGTTGGACTATCTTCAAAAATGGCTCTGAGCACTATGGGACTTAACTGCTGTGGTCATCAGTTCCCTAGAACACAGAACTACTTAAACCTAACTAACTTAAGGACATCACACACATCCATGCCCGATCCAGGATTGGAACCTGCGAACCATAGCAGTCGCGCGGCTCCAGAGGACTGCCTTCATCTAGCGTCTAAAGCTGTATCAAGCCATCTCCGGGGCGAGTGGTAATTGGCTCAAGGTGGAAGCCACTAGCTGCAGGCGCATCTTGCTTGTATGCCATGTCAGCATGGCGCGTTTGGCTTCTGTGGTGAACATTGTCATCTTGAAGTGGCTGTGGTTGCACCTGGTAGTCATCCTCGAACTTTGCTGGAGGTGCAAGGTGACACCTTTGTACCCAGAAAATTGCAGGAGCGAAGGTTCTATTGGTGAAGGTGTGGCGCAAGTCACTGCAGGTCCCAGTGTACCTGGTGGAGTCCGCGCTACAGCTCCACCAGAGGGCATCTAAGGAATGATGTTGTCCTACAGGAGGCCAAGAAGTGGGTCTGGACCTAGCCTTTGGGTACGGCTGACATCAGTTTTCTCATCTACACATTATAGGTGCGCACCATCCGCTCAGCTAGATGGAACGACGCTGTTATCAGGTGCATTAAGCCACTCCGAGAACAGAAATACTGAAACACACTAGACTGGAATTGAGGACCATTGTGAGAAAAGTTCGTTGCTGGGCCCTTTGAACGGCGAATATATTCTGCAAGGCGCTTATTGTTACTCTTGCTATGGCATTCGGCATTCGAAAGACGAGTGGCAAATCGAAGTAAGCGAAGAAATAAATTAGCGGAGCCCACGTGCACATGCTCTCGCAGGCGCCCCACCACTTTCTAAACGTGGAAGCGTTGCTGACTGGGATGACGTGCCGGACTCCCAGATGTGCGCTGTTTTATATCCTGCTTGTTGCCTGACCAGTCGGGCTGCCGACTATGGGCGCCTGCATGCCCAACATCCACTGGTAGCCAACATAGCGAAGGTTCACGACATGCGTATGCAGTAGTGGCGGAAGACCAGGCATTGTCGTCTGTTGTCAGCATCAGTGCTCCCTCTACCAAGGGGATCCTATTTTTCAAAGAAAAGTATGTATGGTGTTCTGGTAAGGAATGGTGTGGTAGCCTTTCTGGCCAACCTCGGTGAATACATATTTTCATTAGAACAGTGTCCTCAACCGTGTCCTTTACAATTAAAACTGCTGTGGGGGGAAAATCGTGTAGGCAGTTTCTATTTAGGTGTCATCTCTTTGGAAATAAACAGCTTCTCGAGAGTAAGCGTGAGCTCTAACCAAGTAGATAGCCTGAACAGGGCTTCGACGTTAGCATGTTGTGCTGTCCGCTGATAATGAATTGTATAAGATAACTGATAAGGAAGAGGGTACAGCGTTGGACCATTTTTGTAAAGATGTAGGCTGTTAGGGCCAAATAAGAAAATCAGTGGTTTATGGTCAGTAACGAGATAAAATTTTGCGCCATAAAGAAAAATATGGATTTTCTGGATGCTAAATATGATCGCAAAGGATTCTTTTTCGTTAGCGTCTTACACGCGTACAGAATACTTTGTAGCTGAAGGTGTAGGAAACATGCAGCAGACCTCAGTAGTTAAGGATGCTAAGACTGTTGCAATTTCAAATAGAAAGAAGGTTCTGTTATTTGGTAGTTCACAAGACAGAGGTGTGCGTCAGCAGTTGCAGGAAGTGTTGGGGATTGAGTAGTTACAGTATTGTGAAGCGTTTGTCAGGGTTCCTGTTAACAAAGGGGAGTTATGTAGAACTTTTGTGGAAGAGCATCAGATAGTGATTGTGGGTGGAGCTGGGAGTAGACTTGATAGGGACGGGACTATGATGTAGGTGGTGACCTGGAAAAGATAGCTACTCAGACTGGTGAAACAAATGTGCACTTCGTGCAGTTGTTGAGCATCATGATCTGTCTCAATGCTGCTAGGCGCGTTTGCATGGGGCTTGAGAAGGCACAGATGGCGGGGGGCTTGGCTCATACTGGAGTCGTGCCGCTTGAGTTTGTCGGTAGACTGGGTTTCATTAGGCAAGGCCTGCGTCTCAATAGATATGGGAAGGGGAGATTGGCAAAGCTTATTGGTGACAGTGTAGTGAGCAATGGCGGGATCACGCACGGGAAAATTCCGGTACTAGTTGGTGTTAGAGCTGAACCGTTTTTTAGACTGAAATCAGCTAATAGGTATCCCTACTTAAAGTAAGTGCCTATAACAAAGATGTCACCTTCAAAAAAGGTCAGGTGTCCAAGTATTGAAGGAATTAGCATACTTAATCAAAATGTAAGAGGTATTAGAGATTAAGTTAGCGAACTGCTTATAGATGTTGATTCTAACGTTATTGATTATCAGAGAACCACTTAAATTATGTGACAATTCAGATGCTTCCATTGCCAGGATTAGCTGGCTGTTTCTCAAGGGGTTCTTTGCGGAGTAGACAAGTGGACTTGTACGGAAAAAGCACTTGATTTGAGTCCATAGATGTATCAAATCATTGCACTGAAGAGATATTTGAATGTTATGAAGGGACAGTTGAATTTAGTCAAACTGAACTATTACGTATAGTTATTTATAGATCCCATTATTTCGATTTCAGAGAGTTTCTGCTCAAGCTAGACAGGGTTCCTGATTCACTTTATAGGAAGTACCAAAAATTAGCTGCATGTGATGACTTCAATATTAATTTTGCACTCGTATGTGATTGTGCAAGGAAAAGGATGTTGGAAGATCTCCGACATTTATATGATCTGACGCAGACTGAATTTTTTCCAGCCAGGATATAGGGCAATAGTAGCACAGCGATAGACAGTATTTTTAAACATTCTTCATAACTAGATGGACATTAGTAAAAGGGTGAACGGCCTTTCAGATCATGATGCACAAATTCTATTACTAAAAAGTTTTTGTACTCATATACTATGTATAATTACAAACTCTGTAGGAAAGCTAATCCAACGGCAATAGAGATTTTTACATCTCATTAAGGAACAAGAGTGGCAGGACGTAATGCTGCTGATAACATAGATGACAAATATAATGCTCTCCTTAACATATTTCTCGTGCTGTTTGAAAGCTGTTTTCCATTAGAATGTTCGAAATAGGGTACTATCAGTGAAAGGTAACTTGGAGGAGCGACTTGTGGGATAAGAATATCATATGGAACAGAGTAGAAATTATATAAAAACGTTAGAAATAGTCACAATCGAACTACGGTAGCCTGTTAAAACCATAAGTACTGTATGGTGCTTAAAAATGTTATTAGGAAGGCAAAGAGGATGTGGTGCGCTAATAAAATAGCTAATTCACATGATAAAATTAAAGCAATATCGTAAGTCGTGAAGAAGTGTATGGTCAGCAGCACAGGGTCAAGGATATAAAGTCAGTGCGTAGTAAAAGTGTCTGCTACTAATAAGTCAGATATATGTACAAAATTTGACAATTACTCTCCCAGCTTAGCTGTTGAATTAAATAAAAACTTAGTTTCTACAAGGACTCATACAATACACTTGGAAAATGGCTGTCTGAGACTGGTATCTGAAATACTCCTCTGTGATACAGACAAGGGATAGATTGAGTCAACATTCAAATCACTGAAAACTAAGGACTCGTATGGGTATGATGGAGTTCCTAGCAGAATACTAAAGTAATCCGCTGCACATATTGGCCTTGCACTTAGCCATATTTGTAATTTTTCCTTCAGGAATGGGCAGTTTCGTAGGCGATTAAAGAAATCAGTAGGAAAGCAGCTTTATAAAAATAGAGAAAGAGATAATGTAGACAATATTAGACCTATTTTTGTGCCATCAGTGTTTGTTAAAGTCATCGAGAAGGCTGTGGGATAAAACGATCATTTCATTTCAGCCGCACGGGATTAGCCGAGCGATCTAGGGCGCTGCAGCCATGGACTGTGCGGCTGGTCCCGGTGGAGGTTCGAGTCCTCCCTTGGGTATGGGTGTGTGTGTTTGCCCTTAGGATAATTTAGGTTAAGTAGTGTGTAAGCTTAGGGACTGATGACCTTAGCAGTTAAGTCCCATAAGATTTCACACACATTTGAACATTTCATTTCACATAATTTGTTGTCAAATGTAGTGTTTGGTTTTAGAAATGGTTCAACAACTGAAAGTGTGAGATACTGTGATATACTGGACTTTTTAAACTAACGCTAGAGGAGGAGGAGGATATTAGTGTTTAACGTCACGTCGACAACGAGGTCATTAGAGACGGAGCGCAAGCTCGGGTGAGGGAAGGATGGGGAAGGAAATCGGCCGTGCCCTTTCAAAGGAACCATCCCGGCATTTGCCTGAGCGATTTAGGGAAATCACGGAAAACCTAAATGAGGATGGCCGGAGACGGGATTGAACCGTCGTCCTCCCGAATGCGAGTCCGGTGTGCTAACCATTGCGCCACCTCGCTCGGTGGTAACTAACGCTAGACATCGTCTCGATTTAACTAAGGAGTTTGGTTGTGTTGGTCACAAGATATTGTTCCAAGTTGGATCATTATGGAATACGATGAGTAGCTCGCATTTGGTTCATCCCTCTCTTTAAGAACAGTCAGAAAAAGGTTAATTTCCACAGTACTGAGAATGGCTGTGATGTGGCGTCCGGGTGGGACACGGTTAAATGGGTGAGGGGGGGGGGGGGGAAGGGGCACAGAGACAGTGTTTGGGCCACAGCAGCTCCTTATTTACATAAATGATATGCCTTCTAGTATTACAGGTGATTTTTTAAAATATTTCTGTTTGCTGATGACTCTAGCTTGGTAGTAACGTACAAGTATATTGTGTGCAACAAGGGCACTGTTTCAGTGAAATTCACGTCATAAGTTCACCGCTTGTAGAAAATAAACTTAAGCTAAATCACAGTAAGACTCAGTTTTTACAACTTCTAACTCACAAGCCAACAAAATCTGACGCTCTAATTACACAGAACGGGCATACTATTAATGAGATTGAACAGTTCAAATTTCTAGGTGTTCAGATAGACAGTAAACTGTCACGGAAAGCCCATGTTCAGGATCTTGTTCAAAGACGTAATGTTGTCAGGTTTGCTATTAGAACAGTATCTGAAATATTTATTTCATTCGCTTATTACTTATATTATTATATTTTGGGGTAACTCTACCCATTCTCAAAGGGTATTTTTGTCTCAGAAACGGGCAACGAGTGATGTAACTACGCGAATGTATTGTCGACTCCTGTTCATCAGTCTGGGTATTCTGACATTGGCCTCTCAATACGTAAATTATTTAATGTCGTTTCTTGTTAACAATACCATCTTATTGCCAAGAATTAGCAGATTTTACTTAGCTAATACTAGGCATTTTGATTGCACCTTCTTGATTCATTTGCAGAAAGGCGTGCAGTATTCTGCTGCAACCATTTGCAGTAAGCTACCACAAGAATTCGAAAGTCTCAGCAGTAATCAATGCCCTTTCAAATCTAATCTGAAGAGTGTTCTGGATCAGTACTTCTGTTCTGTCGAGGAGTTCATCCAAAAATTAAGCTAATTCCTGTGTTGCATTCTTGATTGCATTTATGTAAACTTACAGCTTGGTTCAAATGGCTCTGAGCACTATGGGACTTAACAACTTAGGTCATCAGTCCCCTAGAACTTAGAACTACTTAAACCTAACTAACCTAAGGACACCACACAACACCCAGCCATCACGAGGCAGAGAAAATCCCTGACCCCGCCGGGAATCGAACCCGGGAACCCGGGCGTGGGAAGCGAGAACAAACTTACAGCTTGTCCTCTTTTTAGAATTACTAAACATTTTATTTTATCTACTATTACTTTTCTTTCATGTATTGACACGTTACATGATCATGGAGATTCGCTCCTCAATTTGGTCCTCGGTTTGGTGGACGAGTAAAATAAATAAAAAATAAATGAAAGCCAAAAGATCTTTTGTGAGAAAGTACGACCTCGATGACAACTTCATAGGAGTTGGTGGGCAGGATAAGGTGTTTTAACTGCTCATAGATCGGTAGACAAGGAGTGGCTTTTAGATAGTACTTTAACTTTGGAAAAGATTCCTGACACTTCTTTTACCACTTATATTTTGCTCCTTCTAACATAAATTATTAAGAGGCTTGTCGGTGTGGGCTGCATTAGTTACGAATTTGGCATAGTAATCGATTTTGCCAAGGAGCTGCTGAAGGAGAGTAGGAACGCTCTTAAATTTTTCCTAGACCTTACACAAGTTGCTAAGTTGTTTGCGGTCATTTGTGAATCAGCATGTGGCCCTAGTACGCCACTAGGTCTTGAAAGAATTCTCGCTTTTGTAGACTGCACTTTAGTTTATTGTATTTTGTGTCTCGCCGGCCGGTGTGGCCGAGCGGTTCTAGGCGCTTCAGTCTGGAACCGCGAGACCGCTACGATCGCAGGTTCGAATCCTGTCCCGGGCATGGATGTGTGTGCTGTCCTTAGGTTAGTTAGGTTTAAGAAGTTCTAAGTTCTAGGGGACTGATGACCTCAGAAGTTAAGTCCCATAGTGCTCAGAGCCAATTTTTGTAGTGTCTCTAACAATACATCTAACTTCACAAAAAATGCTCTCTTATACCGCAAATTACTATTATATCTACATCAACATCTATACCCCGCAACCAACTTACGATTGGTGTGTGGGGCGGGGGGAGGGTAGAGTGAGGGGAGTTGAGGGCGAGGGGAAATTTGTGTACTACTATCACTTCCTCGTTTTCCGATTCCAGTCGTGAATGTTTAGCGAGAAATATTACGCTCGTAAACTCCGTGTGGACTCGAATATCTCTAAATTTATCATCATGGTCTCTATACGAGATGTACGTAGGAAGAAGCAATACACTGGTTGACGCTTTTAAGAACGTACGCTCTCGGAACTTGAATAGTACAAGTGCTGCAGAACGCTGCTGCTTTTGCCACTGGAGCTGGCTTAACATATAAGTGACGCTTTCGTGCTTACATGATGAACCAGTAACGAACCGTGCTGCTCTTCTTTGGATCTTCTTCTATGAATCCTATCTGGTACGGTTCATAGACTAACCAGCAATATTCAAGTATTGGTCGAACGATAGTTTTATAAGCTATTTCTACATCTACGTGATTACTCTGCTATTCACAATAAAGTGCCTGGCAGAGGGTTCAATGAACCACCTTCAAGCTATCTCTCTACCGTTCCACTTTCGTCGGCACGCGGGAAAAACGAGCACTTAAATTTTTCTGTGCCAGCCCTGATTTCTCTTATTTTATCGTGATGACCATTTCTCCCTATGTAGGTGGGTGCCAAGAGAATGTTTTCGCAGTCGGAGGAGAAAACTGGTGACTGAAATTTCATGAGAAGATCCCGTGGCAACGAAAAACGCCTTCGTCGTAATGATTGCCACTCAAATTCACGTATCATGTCTGTGACACTATTTCCTCTATTTCGCGGTAATACAAAAAGAGCTGCCCTTCTTTGTACTTTTTCGATGTCATCCGTCAGTTCTACCTGATGCGGATCCCACACCGCACAGAAATACTCCAGATAGGGCCTACAACCGTGGTGTAAGCAGTCTCTTTCGTAGACCTGTTGCACCTTTTAAGTGTTCTGCCAATGAATCGCAGTCTTTGGATTGCTCTATCCACAATATTATCTATGTGATCGTTCCAATTTAGGTTATTTGTAATTGTAATCCCTAAGTATTTAGTTGAATTTACAGCCTTCAGATTTGTGTGACATATCGCGTAATCGAAATTTAGCTGATTTCTTTTAGTACTGAAGTGAATAACTTCACACTTTTCCTTATTCAGGGTCAATTGCCACTTTTCGCACAATGCAGATATCTTACCTAAATAATTTTGCAAGTCGTTTTGATCATCTGATGACTTTACAAGACGGTAAATGACAGCATCATCTGCAAACAATCTACGACGGCTACTCAGATTGTCCCCTATGTCGTTAATATAGATCAGGAACAATAGAGGGCCTATAACACTTCCTTGGGGAACGCCGGATATTACTTCTGTTTTACTCGATGACTTTCCTTCTACTACTACGAACTGTGACCTTTCCGACAGGGAATCACGAATCCAGTTGCACAACTGACGCCATACTCCGTAGGCATAGAGTTTGGTTAGAAGACGCTTGTGAGGAACGGTGTCGAAAGCCTTCCGGAAATCTAAAAATATGGAATAAATTTGACATCCCCTGTCGATAGCACTTATTACTTCATGAGTATAAAGAGCTAGTTGTGTTTCACAAGAACGATATTTTCTGAAACCGTGCTGACTATGTGTCAATAAATCGTTTTCTTCGATGTACTTCATAATGTTCGAATACAGTACTTGTTCCAAAACCCTACTGAAAATCGGCGTTAGTGATATAGGCCTGTAATTCAGCGTATTTCTCCTACTTCCCCCTTTGGGTATTGGTGTGACTTGAGCAATTTTCCAGTCTTTACGTACGGATCTTCTTGTGAGCGAGTGGTTGCATATTATTGCTAAATATGGGGCTATTTTATCAGCATACTCTGAGAGGAACGTGACTGGTATACAATCTGGACCGGAGGCCTTGCCTTTATTAAGTGATTTAAGCTGCTTCATTACTCCGAGGATGTCTACTTCTATGTTTCTCATCTTGGCAGTTGTTCTTGATTGGAATTCAGGAATATTTACTTCGTCTTCTTTGGTAAAGGAGTTTCGGAAAACCGTGTTTAATAACTCTGCTTTAGTGGCACTGTCGTCAGTGACTTCACCCTTGTTATCGCGCAGTGAAGGTATTGATTGCGTCTTGCCGCTGGTGTGCTTTATGTATGACCAGAATCTCTTTGGGTTTACTGCCAGATTTCGAGACAGAATTTCTTAGCGAAAATTATTAAAAGCATCTCGCATTGGAGTACGCACCATATTTCGGACTTCAGTAAAACTTTGCCAAACTTGGGGATTTTGCGTTCTTTTAAATTTGGCATGCTTTTTTCGTTGCTTCTTCAACAACGATCTGACGCGTTTTGTGTACCATGGGGAATCAGTACCATCACTTATTTATTTATGTGGTATATATCTCTCAATTGCTGTCGATACTATCTCTTTGAAAACATTCCACAACTTTTCTACACTTACATGATGAGATCAGAAGGAGTGAAGACTATCCCTTAAAAAGGCGTTAAGAGCATTTTTATCAGCTTTTTTTAAATAGATATACTTTGCGTTTCTTTTTGATGGTTGTAGGTGTTACGTTATTCAGCCTAGCAGCAACTGCCTTGTGGTCGCTAATCCCTGTATTCGTCACAATTCTCACTGTTTGCCCAAGATTATTTGTTGATAAAAGGTCACGTATGCTTTCGTAACCATTTACGCTTCGAGTGGGCTCATGAACTAATTGTTCAAAATAATTTCCTGAGAAAGCATTCAGTACAATTTCGGATGACGTTTTATGCCTTCCGCTGGCTTTAAACGTATAATTTTTCCAGCATATCGAGGGTAGATTAAAGTCACCACCGACTATAATTGTATGAGCGGGGTACTTATTTAAAATGAGACTCAAGTTTTCTTTGAACTGTTCAGCAACTACACTCCTGGAAATGGAAAAAAGAACACATTGACACCGGTGTGTCAGACCCACCATATTTGCTCCGGACACTGCGAGAGGGCTGTACAAGCAATGATCACACGCACGGCACAGCGGACACACCAGGAACCGCGGTGTTGGCCGTCGAATGGCGCTAGCTGCGCAGCATTTGTGCACCGCCGCCGTCAGTGTCAGCCAGTTTGCCGTGGCATACGGAGCTCCATCGCAGTCTTTAACACTGGTAGCATGCCGCGACAGCGTGGACGTGAACCGTATGTGCAGTTGACGGACTTTGAGCGAGGGCGTATAGTGGGCAAGCGGGAGGCCGGGTGGACGTACCGCCGAATTGCTCAACACGTGGGGCGTGAGGTGTCCACAGTACATCGATGTTGTCGCCAGTGGTCGGCGGAAGGTGCACGTGCCCGTCGACCTGGGACCGGACCGCAGCGACGCACGGATGCACGCCAAGACCGTAGGATCCTAGGCAGTGCCGTAGCGGACCGCACCGCCGCTTCCCAGCAAATTATGGACACTGTTGATCCTGGGGTATCGGCGAGGACCATTCGCAACCGTCTCCATGAAGCTGGGCTACGGTCCCGCACACCGTTAGGCCGTCTTCCGCTCACGCCCCAACATCGTGCAGCCCGCCTCCAGTGGTGTCGCGACAGGCGTGAATGGAGGGACGAATGGAGACGTGTCGTCTTCAGCGATGAGAGTCGCTTCTGCCTTGGTGCCAATGATGGTCGTATGCGTGTTTGGCGCCGTGCAGGTGAGCGCCACAATCAGGACTGCATACGACCGAGGCACACAGGGCCAACACCCGGCATCATGGTGTGGGGAACGATCACCTACACTGGCCGTACACCACTGGTGATCGTCGAGGGAACACTGAATAGTGCACGGTACATCCAAACCGTCATCGAACCCATCGTTCTACCATTCCTAGACCGGCAAGGGAACTTGCTGTTCCAACAGGACAATGCACGTCCGCATGTATCCCGTGCCACCCAACGTGCTCTAGAAGGTGTAAGTCAACTACCCTGGCCAGCAAGATCTCCGGATCTGTCCCCCATTGAGCATGTTTGGGACTGGATGAAGCGTCGTCTCACGCGGTCTGCACGTCCAGCACGAACGCTGGTCCAACTGAGGCGCCAGGTGGAAATGGCATGGCAAGCCGTTCCACAGGACTACATCCAGCATCTCTACGATCGTCTCCATGGGAGAATAGCAGCCTGCATTGCTGCGAAAGGTGGATATACACTGTACTAGTGCCGACATTGTGCATGCTCTGTTGCCTGTGTCTATGTGCCTGTGGTTCTGTCAGTGTGACCATGTGATGTATCTGACCCCAGGAATGTGTCAATAAAGTTTCCCCTTCCTGGGACAATGAATTCACGGTGTTCTTATTTCAATTTCCGGGAGTGTATATCTTCTGAGTCAGGACGTCGGTAAAACGATCCAGTTAATAGTTTAGTCCGATTGTCAAGTATAACCGCTACCCATACTATTTTGTAGGAACTATCTACTTCAATTTCACTATAACGCAAACTGCAAACTACTTCTGACAGCAATAAATACTCCACTACCAACTGAATTTAATCTGTAATTTCTGAACACTGTTAGATCGTTTGAAATATTTCGGCTGAACTTATTTCCGGCTCTAACCAGCTTTCTGTACCTGTAACTATTTGAGCTTCAGTGCTTTCATTTAGGGCTTGGAGCTCTGGTTCTTTCCCAACACAGCTAAGACAATTTACAACTACAATACCGATCGTTTCTGTAACTAACTTACTGTTACTGTGTTTTACCTGTCCCATTTTAGACGGACACCCTTTCTGTGGTTCCCTGAGACCCTCTAACCTAAAAGACCGCCCAGTCCTTTCCACACAGTCCCCGCTACTCGTGTAACCGCCTCCTGCGTGTAGTGGACTCCTGACCTATTAAGCGGAACACGGAAACCCACCACCCGATGGCGCAAGTCAAGGAATCTCCAACCTACACGGTCACAAAACCACCTCAGCCTCTGATTCAGACCCTCCACTCGACTCTGCACTAAAGGGCCACAGTTGGTTCTATCGACGATGCTGCAGATGGTGAGCTCCGCCTTAATCTCGGAAGCAAAACTGGCAGTCTTTACCATTTCCGCAAGCCGCCCTAAACCAGACAGAATCTGCTCCGATCCAAAGCGACACACGTCATTGGTACCGACATGAGCGACCACCTGCAGTTGGCTGCATCCTGTACTCTTAATGGCATCCGGAAGCACCCTTTCCACATCCGGAATGACTCCCCCTGGTATGCACGCGGAGTGCACACTAGCTTCCTGCCCCTTCTTGGCAGCCATGTTCCTAAGGGGCCCCATTACGCGCCTAACTTTGTAGCTCCCAACTACCAGCAAACCCTTTCCTTCGCTGACGGACTGTATGTCCTAAGGATTCTTCCAATGAATCTGTTTGGCTTCTACCTTACTTGCATTAGTTTTATGTTGTCGTTCCACTTTAAATCTTTCCGTAAACATACCTGTATATACATACATGAAAAACCGTTTTTCACCACCACGGTTCCCCGAACTCCTGAAAATAGACATCGACTGTGGATGTTGTATCACAGACACACTACTTAACTGTTCAGAGATGCAAAGACCTAAACAACCATACATGAGCAGCGCCTATTAATCGAGGGGTTTCGATAACAGTCATTCCACCAGGAAGGAGGTACACGGCTCATGTTGTCTGTAGTCCAACCATGCCTAGACGGTCAATACCGCGGATCGATCGCGTCCGCATTGTTACTTTGTGCCAGTAAGAGCTCTCAACAAGGGAAGTGTCCAGGTGTCTCGGAGTGAACCAAAGATGTTTTTCGGACATGGAGGAGATACAGAGAGACAGGAACAGTCGATGACATGCATCGCTCAGGCCACCCAGAGCCTGCTACTGCAGTGGATGACCGCTACCTACGGATTATGGCTCGGAGGAACCCTGACAGCAACGCCACCATGTTGAATAATGCTTTTCGTGCAGCCACAGGACGTCGTGTTACGACTCAAACTGTGCGCAACATCACTCCCGACGACCATGGCGAGATCCATCTCTGCAACCATGACACCACGCAGCGCGGTACAGATAGGCCCAACAACATGCTGAATGGACTGCTCAGGAATGGCATCACGCTCTCCTGACCGATGAGTGTCGCATTGGCTTCAACCAGACAATCGTTGGAGACGTGTTTGGAGGCAATCCCGTCAGGCTGAACGCCTTAGGCACACTGTCTAAAGAGTGGAGCAAGGTGGAGGTTCCTTGCTGCTCTGGGGTGGCATTATGTGGGGCCGACGTACGCCGCTGGTGGTCATTGAAGGCGCCGTAACGGGTGTACGATACGTGAATGCCATCCTCCGACCATAGTGCAAACATATCGGCAGCACATTGGCGAGGCATTCGTCTTTATGGACAACAATTCGCGCCCCCATCGTATTCATCTTGTGAGTGACTTCCTTCAGGATAACATCGTTCGACTAGAGTGTCCAGCATGTTCTCCAGATATGAACTCCATCGAACATGCATGGGATAGATTGAAAAGAGCTGTTTAAGGACAACGTGACCTACAACCACTCTGATGGATCTACGCCGAATCGCCGTTGAGGAGTTGTTCGAATGTTTCAAATGGTTCTATTCACTATGGGACTTAACATCTGAGGTCATCAGTCCCCTGGACATAGAACTACTTAAACCTTACTAATCTAAGGTCATCAGACACATCAATGCCCGAGGCAAGATTCGAACCTGCGACCGTAGCAGCAGCGCGATTCCGGACTAAAGCGCCTAGAACTGCTCCGCCACAGCGGCCGGCGTTGAGGAGTGTGACAATCTGGACAAACAGTGTCTTGATGAAGTTGTGGATACTATGCCGCGACCTATAAAGGCATGCATTAATGCAAGAGGACGTGCTTCTTCGTATTAGAGGTACCGGTGTGTACAGCAATATGGAACATCTCTGAAGGTCTCGCTGTATGGTGGTACAATGTGCAATGTGTGATTTTCATGAGCGATAAAAAGGGCCGAAATGATGTTTATGTTGATCTCTATTCCAATTTTGTGTACAGGTTCCGGAACTCTCGGAACCAAGGTGATGCAAAACTTTTTTTGATGTGTGTATTTTGTGGAATTAACTGCTCCTAGTGATTGTTCTGCAGTTGTGTAATCATATAATAAAAGTGTTTTTTCTAGTATTGCGACGTGTCTGTACAGAGCAGCATCATCTGCGAAATGCCTCGTGGAACTTCAGACTTTGTCTACGAGGTCATTTACGCAGGGCGGTCGAAGACGGCCTGAAAAGCTTGTAAGGGTGCTGCAAGATTGGTTACGCTGGGATATAATTGTTCAGAAAAAATTCAATACGTTGGGCCGTTTCCAAGTTATACAGCATTGAAGTTAGCCTTACACACACTCTGGAGTTTATAAAATTAACTGTGGAGAATGGTATAAATTTTATGTAGACCAAATCGGTAGAAATTTTATTTGTTTTGAAGAAAACAATAATACCAGCGATAATTGTAAATCATCCTTTGCGATCCATATTCGCGCGACAAAACACGAGTTAGATAACGTCGAAAACCCAGCTGAAACTCCATAGCAACGGAAAAGAAAGGCAGCTTGATTATTTAGAAGACAACATACACGGGATTTAGAGACCAACGAGAATACATTTTGAATGAACAGACTCACCTTACAAACACGAAATTCCTAGACTGCTACAGGAACATCTTATGATCTACTGTTTCTTGATACTTTAAGCCGCGTTAATCCTGGCAAATATTCTAGGCCATGCTACGCTTATTACTATCTTGCACGTGTTTCTCTCCTATACATCTGTGCATTACTTTCGCTTGTATTACGTAGGTGGGCCGCTGCTTTCATTTATATCTGCGATTTTAGACGCTTTTCTGTATTCGTATTTTATGGGTACTGTTTTATTGTGACTTGCTAGCACCTCTTGCTGTTAATCTGTATTGTAAATATCATTCGGTTTTTATATACCACGTGTTTCTGTCATTTTTCTTTTTTCTGTGCACACATTTCATCAATCACTTGATATCGACTTTATATTTTAGTGCAAAATGGCTAAGCAGGGATGGCTAGAGGACGAATGTAAGGATGTAGAGGCTTATCTCACTAGGGGTAAGATACATATTGCCTACAGAAAAATTAAAGAGACCTTTGGAGATAAGAGAACCACTTGTATGAACATCAAGAGTTCATATGGAAACCCAGTCCTAAGCAAAGAAGGGAAAGCAGAAAGGTGGAAGGAGTATATAGAGGGTCTATACAAGGGCGATGTACTTGAGGACAATATTATGGAAATGGGAGAGGATGTAGATGAAGATGAAATGGGAAATATGATACTGCGTGAAGAGTTTGACAGGGCACTGAAAGACCTGAGTCGGAACAAGGTTCAAATGGTTCAAATGGCTCTGAGCACTATGCGACTTAACTTCTGAGGTCATCAGTCGCCTAGAACTTAGAACTAATTAAACCTAACTAACCTAAGGACAGCACACACATCCATGCCCGAGGCAGAATTCGAACCTGCGACCGTAGCAGTCCCGCGGTTCCGGACTGAGCGCCTAGAACCGCTAGACCACCGCGGCCGGCGGAGTCGGAACAAGGCCCCCGGAGTAGACAACATTCCATTGGAACTACTGGCTGGCTTTGGAGAGCCAGTCCTGTCAAAACTCTACCATCTGGTGAGCAAGATGTATGAAACAGGCGAAATACCCTCAGACATCAAGAAGAATATAATAATTCCAATCCCAAAGAAAGCAGGTGTTGACAGATGTGAAAATTACAGAACAATCAGTTTAATAAGCCACAGCTGCAAAACACTAACAGGAATTCGTTACAGACGAATGGAAAAACTAGTAGAAGCCGACTTCGGGGAAGATCAGTTTGGATTCCGTAGAAACACTGGAACACGTGAGGCAATACTGACCTTACGACTTACCTTAGAAGAAAGATTAAGGAAAGGAAAACCTACGTTTCTAGCATTTGTATACTTAGAGAAAGCTTTTGACAATGTTGACTGGAATACTCTCTTTCAAATTCTAAAGGTGGCAGGGGTAAAATACAGGGAGCGAAAGGCTATTTACAATTTGTACAGCAGGGTTGTAGCCTCTCCCCGATGTTATTCAATCTGTATATTGAGCAAGCAGTAAAGGAAACAAAAGAAAAGTTAGGAGTAGGTATTAAAATCCATGGAGAAGAAATAAAAGCTTTGAGGTTCGCCGATGACATTGTAATTCTGTCAGAGACAGCAAAGGACTTGGAAGAGCAGTTGAATGGAATGGACAGTGTCTTGAAAGGAGGATATAAGATGAACATCAACAAAAGCAAAACGAGGATAATGGAATGTAGTCGAATTACGTCGGGTGATGCTAAGGAATTAGATTAGGAAATGAGACACTTAAAGTAGTAAAGGAGTTTTGCTAATTGGGGAGCAAAATAAGTGATGATGGTCGAAGTACAGAGGATATAAAATGTAGACTGGCAATGGAAAGGAAAGCGTTTCTGAAGAAGAGAAATTTGTTAACATCGAGTATAGATTTAAGTGTCAGGAAGTCATTTCTGAAAGTATTTGTATGGAGTGTAGCCATATATGGAAGTGAAACATTTACGATAAATAGTTTGGACAAGAAGAGAATAGAAGCTTTCGAAATGTGGTGCTACAGAAGAATGCTGAAGATTAGATGGGTAGATCACATAACTAATGAGGAAGTATTGAATAGGATTGGGGAGAAGTTTGTGGCACAACTTGACCAGAAGAAGGGATCGGTTGGTAGGACATGTTCTGAGGCATCAAGGGATCACCAATTTAGTATTGGAGGGCAGCGTGGAGGGTAAAAATCGTAGAGGGTCACCAAGAGACGAATACACTAAGCAGATTCAGAAGGATGTAGGTTGCAGTATGTACTGGTAGATGAAGAAGCTTGCACAGGATAGAGTAGCATGGAGAGCTGCATCAAACCAGTCTCAGGACTGAAGACCACAACAACAACAACATTTTAGCATCTTTGCAATCTACAGCTCATACTCTTTGTATGTTTACATCTTATCTGCTTTTGTGATCCATTTACGACTGCTGCACAGGTTTTAAACTTAAATGTTTGTATCATTATTTCACCAGTTTCTTAATGTGTATGTTATATGAAACAGGCAAATAAATTCACAACTAATGCAACTGCTCTTAACACAAAATGTCACAGCTTCATATAGCTGAGTGGGTCACAACATCCCACGTAAGTAGGTTTCAAATTTTCACTTTCAGCGTTTGTGAGTTTCATAATTGTTTGCATTATATTTGACAAGTGGGTGCTTTCAGAATGCTCTAAAATGACCACGTGGCATAACTGCAGTCGCAGTAAACAGTATTTAACAGCCTAAAGCGGAATAATTTCATTTTAAAAAATACGATGAACTCGATGAGTGTGACATGAATAGGAACACTATTTTATGCAAGACATCCGACACTTTCATCAAAATATTGCTGTGTGCTGCTACGACTATTTAAAGCATTTTGCTACTGCTAGCACGTCCTTGGGAGAAGGGGGTGTTAATCTCAAAGCCTGTGACAAACTTCATCACGTACATACGTAATTCTTACATCACTCACGGACGATTTAGCATAGAATTGCTTAAAACTAGATGTTGCACACAAAATTCGGCACTTTCGGATCAGCTCTTCGACATCTGCTGTCCATGCAGCATATGACTGATGTGACTTTTTCCGACAGCGAAATTGCATTTGAAGTTTCATCTGTCGCTACCACATATTCATGAATTTTGGATCCGTGATCGCTGAACTTAATCTGTTGTCAAAACACACACGCTAAGTTCGAGTCCTCGAGGCCAACATTACACGTACTAAGTGCAACAAACACTCTTTATGACTTAATACGGCCAACTAAATATGTACAGTAACTTTTAGAATGTTAAACTCACGTTTTGACATACAGCGATATTCATGTGTGGACGCTACATTGTATACCGCCATGTTTGTGTGTCCTGTGGCCAGTTACTTTTCTTTACGTCGACTTGTAACGCAAGATATTATGTTGGACAAGCCGTCCTAAACTAGCCGTCAAAAATAAGATTTTGTAATCTGACTTACAGCATATATGTGTCTAATATACAGGGAGAACATTAATAAAAATCGACAACCTGCAGGGCGCATTCCTGACTGGATATGAAGGAAAAAAAGACCTATGAAAATGTGTCCGGAAATGGGCGATGTGCGTGTAACGAGAAATCGTCACGGAACACAGTACAGACCTGTATCGCGTCCATGTCATATAAGTTGTTCAAAGCGGGTTCCATGGGGTTCCAGTTGATAGGAATAGTAGCGGTTGCCGGCCGGAGTGGCCGAGCGGTTCTAGGCGCTACAGTCTGGAACCGTGTGACCGCTATGGTCGCAGTTTCAAATCATGCCTCGGGCTTGGATGTGTGTGATGTCCTTAGGTTAGTTAGGTTTAAGTAGTTCCAAGTTCTAGAGGACTGATTACCTCAGAAGTTGAGTCCCATAGTGCACAGAGCCATTTGAACCATTTTTGAATAGTAGCGGTTGTTATGAAGGATACACATAATCGTACTCTGGCTTGCACCAAATTGGCGGGAAACTTGGCTGGAGCTTGTACTAGGGTTCGTCACAATATCCTGTAGAACCAGGTCCTTCATATCTAGTGTACTTACAGTCCGCCGCCTCTCTCCAAGTTCGTCTGTCTAATAGGACCCATGTTCACAAAACGCCCCAAAAGGACTTGAAATGTTGTGTGAGATCTGTTCAAATGGCTCTGAGCACTATGGGACGTAACATCTGAGGTAATCAGTCCTCTAGAACTTAGAACTACTTAAACCTAACTAACCTAAGGACATCACACACATCCATGCCCGAGGCAGGATTCGAACCTGCGACCGTAGCGGTCGCGCGGTTCCAGACTGAGGCGCCTAGAACCGCTCGGCCACCTCGGCCGGCAGGTTGAGATCTGTGGGGGTACTGGTTTTTGAATAGCCGTGTTGCGTCTCGACCACTGCCATCGGTTTGACCGTACACAGACATCATCTCGACTTGTTCCCGACATGAATACCGGACCATCCTGCTGCTTGCAGGACTCTGCGTCAATCAGACAGTCTGAAACACACACGTAACGCACGGAACATGGTCCGACGAACTGCCATTCGTCAGCGCCATTTACTGCGGCAACGATGCATTTCCGGACATATATTCATAGGACCTTTTTCCTCCATTTCCAGTCAGGAATCCGTCCGTGCTTTTTGTCGATTTTATTAATGTTCACCCTGTATACAGCGGAAATGTTGTTACCACAGATCTCTAAAAGTTCTTGATCTATTTACTCGTACTTCAAATTTCTACATTCGGGTGGAATAATGAAAAAAATTATGAGAAGTTAAATGCCTAACAAACGAAACATATTGTGGTAAACTGACTATAATTCCTATTACGAGAATACATTACAGCGACAGTACATTTCTTGGAGATGGGACCATCTGACTTCATCAGATCGCGGGACTAGCGAAAGTTAGAGAAATTGACAGAAACATGATTGCAAACTCATATTTATTGGTTAGTTGGCATTGTTAGATATGACAAATATCGTATGAGATAGTTTAGTCCGTGTTTCATAGTTATTTTAACTGTTAAAATCCACATTGCCATGCAAACACTAAGACATTTCGTGGATATAGTACCAAAAGAAGTCACTAGATCGGAAGCCGATCAAGAGGTCGAACAGAACCCGAGATTTCACGAACTGTGACGCAGACTGTTTGGACAGTTCGAGTTTTGCTCAAACAGAACTCTACTTGAGACAGTGAAAACTGAGCTGAAACAATAGAAGACATTTCTCCAAAAACACAATGACTTATTTATCGCTAAATATAACAACAGATGGTGCAGTCAATCAACTTTTCATACAGGTGAAGACAAATTCATTCGTCGCATTCCGTTGATACCCAGTGACTGAAATACGCTCTTCGGGTTAAGGCAACAGCAGTTTCCCGTGCGACATCCATTCGGTATGAGTATCAGGAAGCCACAGGGCCAATTACTTCGTGTAGCAGATATTAAACATCCCGGGCGCAACCGGACACAGCAGCTAGTAAATAAACAATACTTCCTACAAAACTTCCTCTAATAGTTATAGTTGTTGTTATCATATAAAAGCTGCAGACCTGTTTTGGCCCCGGCGTGCTGGAGACACAATTATCACTTGACACTTCACAAAATGAGTCCACGTCAGGGCGTCGTAAAGTTGTTGGCACACACCAAGAGAAGAATCCAGAGAGTTTGTGGACATGCAAATTTCTCAGCACCAGTGTATTTGGAATCCGAAGAGTTATCCTAGTGGCATCCAATAAGGAGCACTGTCACGTACACAGCGAAGTAGACACTAGAGCACAGCACGAAATGAGATGAGTTCATTCTGACAAGGTGGCCGGTTTTGTTTCTTACATCACGCCGGAGGTGGGTCTGCAGGTTCTCAAGACGCTCCTTACCGACTGCAGGTGAAGGTTTTGGCAGAATACACCACAGACTATCGACCTCGCTGTCTGAGGATCCACATTCTAGTCCTTACGTTACATCATTTGAACCTAACATTCCCCGGAAACTGCACCGAAAAAAACCTTGCGCACCAAGGACACCTTCCCTTCCGCTTTAGAGTTTTACTATGGGATGGTTGAAAGATGAAGTCTTAAAAGAAAAACTAAACACAAGAGACGAATTGATGGTTCAGGTCGTGAATAATGTTGTCCTCACAAAAGAACACAAAGGCGATCTCCGAAGACCTTCACGTGGTTTATCAAGAGAATACGAAAAAGCGTTGATATCGGAATTATGAAAATCAACTTTGAATTTTAATCATCTGACTTTCTCCTGACCTATTAGTGTTTATTTGGGTTACGTTAGAACCAATAAACACAGAACACATGTTACATGGAATGTTTTATTCGAGTTAGTCCTAAAATATTTTCTATTCCTCCTGAAGCAACCCGTACACGGAAGACGACTTCCAGAAATCAGTAATTTTGCCTCACTGAATCGTACCATTACAAGCAGTTGTTCAAATTGTCAAGGCCTAACATCCAAAAGATTTTATTCAAACGGATACGGTTCGCTGTGTGTTTCATTTTTAATTGAATTTGAGTAGTCACATAACGATAGTTAGTTGAAAGGGAAGCTGGTAACCGACGCCATTATTAACTCATGAGGATTCCTTCGGTAATGCTTTGGATGTGCAAGCGAAAGGCTGGCGCACACTCTCTCCGGCAGCGCCGAACTAAGAACACACTTTTTAAATTAGAAACCACTCAGATACAATACTGATTATCGTCCGAGCTATTTCCTCTTTCCAAAACAACAAAAGATGGTTGCTGCCCAATAACTTTTCATTTAACAAACGCTTCTGTATCTCACTGAATCTTATGTGATATAATCATGCTCACAGAAGTTATGTGACGAACGCAGGGTGGTCTGACAAGAAAATGTCACCAATTTGGCTTCATAGTTTAACGAGAAAAATGCACTCTTGCAAGATATCAGCTTCAGCAATCAATCCCACTGAGTAAATTTAGACCATAATTCCGCCAATAGCAGTTATTACCTCCTAAATGTATCCCTTCAAAATTTTCGCGCACTGGTTGTTTGTCACTTACTCCATCGCACTGCAGATGCCTAGTGCCCGAGGCCCCAGGGCAAAGTACTGTACACTGGAGGGTGATTCACAAAGATATGCAAACGTTTTAATATGTTATTCTACAAGTTCATATAAACATAGGTCCGCAAATGTTTAGTTACGGAGTTACGGCTAATAAAAGATTTTTCCTGACATTTAGTAACTTAGGAAGTATGAAGCCATCACAAAACTGTACGAGGTTAAAGTAAAGCACAATTTCCATTTAGTTTGTTGTTATTGGTCTGGTGAATCTAATGAAACATGTCCCAGACGTGTATCTGCAGTAGTTTTCCAGAACATCCAGAGAAGCAAAGATTGTTATAGAAGTAAATTTGTTGACTTTCCATTAAAAATGCAAAAAACGTTTATGTCACCATTGGCAACCGTTAGTGAGTTGTTTCAGTCGTTTTCTAACTTTGAAACGAGTTAGTTTTCTCTATTGTTCAGCGAAAGAACATAATAACAACAGTGTATTTAAGTGTAGCTGTTGTAATTTGTAGATTACTTTTGGAATAGGGATGCCTTTCAAATTTACGTCAGAGGAATATGCCGATATGGTGTTTATTTATGGCAAATGCTACGGCTGCAGTTAACGAATATCGCGTCCGTTATCCAATCCAGAGGATTCCGAACCATTAGTGTTACGTGAGACCGGTTCTCTACCTAGCATTCAAAATCAGTACTAGCACTCAGTATGTGAAGACAATGATGAGGATATTATCGATGCTATTCAACCTAGCCCGGGTACCAGTACACTATGTATCTCTCAACGATTAGGCATTTCACAATCTAAGGTATGGTGTACACTGAAGTACAATAAACATTATAAGGTGTCAAACATACAACACACCTTGTTCTGAATTCCTGAAACAATGCCGGTTAACTCGATATATCACACAATATAGTTACGTGAAACTGAATATTAAACAGCTGATGTAATAACTAAGCCAGCATTTCGTTAATATACGCCACTAACACTCACACTAGTAATTGCACACAAGTAATTTCTCCGACCTGAGCTACGAGACGCAGTTGAGAGGGAAAGATAATTTTATGACGGCAATGCCCGTCCCATGTAGGCCTACACAGTTCGTCATGGCACATCTAGCGAACACAATGAGAAGCCTGCCACCACTGCGTAGGTCATCAGCAAAAGCCACCCCTTGTCCCTGTTTTTAACGACAACCCTTCGGAAAGCCTTTCTACGGGAAAATGACGGGAGATGCCAGGTAGAACGTGTGGAGATAAAAAGGCCAGAGAAACCCAACACCAAACATAGGAGACTTATTGTAGCCACCTGTGTTACAAACTCGCATGAAATAAAAAGCTATTTATCTCAGTATTACGCAGCAAAAGCTGTGCACTACGAAAGAAACGAGGCATGTGATAGGCTACAAAAACTCTAGTGGATGGAGTTATATATAGGTAAATTGCAGACATAGTAATTGGCTCTCTTCTCTTGCAGAAATCGTCGAGTGTTGAGCAAGGCGACTCAAGCCGTACGAGACGATTGCGAAAGTCGTTGTGTGTACTCTTGTTCACAGGCTTGTCTTAACTCGTAAGGAGTTAAACTGCAAAGTCTCCTAGTATGGAGAATCGCACCGAGCACTGACAGTTAACTCGTGCAAGCGATTTGCGGGCAACGACGTACGCTCTATTCCAGCCAAATATCGCGTACCATGCCAATTAACTTAGCTAGGGAACACCTAGGAGTCTCTGCTTCACCGAAGACGTTGGAAATGTATCTGACTGGTGTTTAACGGTCGAGAGAATTTAGACTAGATCTCGAGTTCACAGCTCGCGCCGACAGCCGCCACTGCCGTCGCCGACGCAAGGTAAAAACACGCGCCCGCGCCACGCCAGCAAGTGATATTTAATTGACACTCAAAACTGCGGTCGTCTCAACTAATTTTTTGCGTTCAACCGTGATCCCTCTGTTTCACAGAGGAAGACCGCACTGCAATTCCTTCTCTAAATCCTCGCACAAACGAAAAAATGGCTGACATCGAAATAAGTGTCCAAGGAATAGAAAAGCAACTGGAATCACTCAATAGAGGAAAGTCCACTGGACCTGACGGGATACCAATTCGATTCTACACAGAGTACGCGAAAGAACTTGCCCCCTTCTAACAGCCGTGTACCGCAAGTCTCTAGAGGAACGGAGGGTTCCAAATGATTGGAAAAGAGCACAGGTAGTCCCAGTCTTCAAGAAGGGTCGTCGAGCAGTTGCGCAACACTATAGACCTATATCTCTGACGTCGATCTGTTGTAGAATTTTAGAACATGTTCTTTGCTCGAGTATCATGTCGTTTCTGGAAACCCAGAATCTACTATGTAGGAATCAACATGGATTCCGGAAACAGAGATCGTGTGAGACCCAACTCGCTTTATTTGTTCATGAGACCCAGAAAATATTAGATACAGGCTCCCAGGTAGATGCTATTTTTCTTGACTTCCGGAAGGCGTTCGATACAGTTCCGCACTGTCGCCTGATAAACAAACTAAGAGCCTATGGAATATCAGACCAGCTGTGTGGCTGGATTGAAGAGTTTTTAGCAAACAGAACACAGCATGTTGTTATCAATGGAGAGACGTCTACAGACGTTAAAGTAACCTCTGGCGTGCCACAGGGGAGTGTTATGGGACCATTGCTTTTCACAGTATATATAAATGACCTAGTAGATAGTGTCGGAAGTTCCATGCGGCTTTTCGCGGATGATGCTGTAGTATACAGAGAAGTTGCAGCATTAGAAAATTGTAGCGAAATGCAGGAAGATCTGCAGCGGATAGGCACTTGGTGCAGGAAGTGGCAACTGTACTTTAACATAGACAAATGTAATGTATTGCGAATACATAGAAAGAAGGATCCTTTATTGTATGATTATATGATAGCGGAACAAACACTGGTAGCAGTTACTTCTGTAAAATATCTGGGAGTATGCGTGCGGAACGATTTGAAGTGGAATGATCATATAAAATCAATTGTTGGTAAGGAGGCTACCAGGTTGAGATTCATTGGGAGAGTGCTTAGAAAATGTAGTCCATCAACATAGGAGGTGGCTTACAAAACTCTCGTTCGACCTATACTTGAGTATTGCTCATCAATGTGGGATCCGTACCAGATCGGTTTGACGGAGGAGATAGAGAAGATCCAAAGAAGAGCGGCGCGTTTCGTCACAGGGTTATTTGGTAACCGTGATAGCGTTACGGAGATGTTTAATAAACTCAAGTGGCAGACTCTGCAAGAGAGGCGCTCTGCATCGCGGTGTAGATTGCTCTCCAGGTTTCGAGAGGGTGCGTTTCTGGATGAGGTATCGAATATATTGCTTCCCCCTACTTATACCTCCCGAGGAGATCACGAATGTAAAATTAGAGAGATTCGAGCGCGCACGGAGGCTTTCAGACAGTCGTTCTTCCCGCGAACCATACGTGACTGGAACAGGAAAGGGAGGTAATGACAGTGGCACGTAAAATGCCCTCCGCCACACACCTTTGGGTGGCTTGCGGAGTATAAATGTAGATGTAGATGTAGATGTAGACCTATAGTTAAATATATTCACCACTGTCTGGCCTAATTGAAGCAGAAACGTGAGATGTCCGATCTGACAAAAGGATTGCTCAGCCATTGTAGAATTAAGAATTGTTATAATTGTGTACTTCTTTTTGATTGCTCTTTACCGAACCCATTCAATTTTGATTATTTTAATTGTTCATTTTAATGTAATTAATGTCTTTGGCCCCAAGTGTATTTCATTTGTATTTTATCGATCCTCAGACACGGTCATCAACCATCTTAGCATTAAAGAACCTTGTAATACTTAGGAATTTCGATTCACGGTTTTGACACCCAGCATCAATATTTTACCACCCTGTACGTAATTTTATTAATATCGTTACGGCATGAAGTCATATTTCGAGTAAAAATAAACCTTTATAATTAAAATCAAAGATTTTAATTTTTTGTTAACACATTGTTACGCTGGAACCAATACATTAATTTCTGTTAGCGATAACGTTTCCTTTACAGGGAGTGAAGTGGAACTGACACTGAGATCATTATCTGATTACATCACTTTCCATACTGCAAAAAAATGTTTAAATGTGTGTGAAATCTTATGGGACTTAACTGCTAAGGTCATCAGTTCCTAAGCTTACGCACTACTTACGCTAAATTATCCTAAGGACAAACACACACACACACACACACCCATGCCCAAGGGAGGACTCGAACCTCCGCCGGGAACAGCCGCACAGTCCATGACTGCAACGCCTGAGACCGCTCGGCTAATCCCGCGCGGCTTCCATACTGCTGCACTCTTCTGAACTCTGCATTTGTGAGATGGTATCTTGCTACCTTGCAGGCCATAAGTTCAGCACCAAATTCCTAAAACACTCACACTTACAGAGCATCCTTGCGCAGCTGTGGTAGGAAGAAAGATCAGAATCAGTCTCACATGTGTTAGAACTTACCATAAACGAAAAGTGCATCATTTACATCTGGGAGATCCTTCCTTTCTCTTGGAGTTGTGCAACTGGTTAAAAACTAACCGGCAGTTACTCAAATACATATTTTTTTTTTACTGATGAGGCACAGTTTACTCCAGATCGTATAAACAATGTACATAACGAGCACGTATGATCTGAAGCAAACACACATGCAACAGTGCAACGCAATTTCCAGCAGCGATTTAACATAAATGTGTGGTGTGGTATAATCAACACACACTTTATTAGACCATTCATTCTCCCAGGGCGTCTAGCTGGCGAAATGTACTTACAATTCCTTCAAGAAGAAATGTTCCGCTTGTTCGAAGATATTTAAATTGCTACGCGATTGCAAATGTATTTTCAACACGACGGCGTGCCTTCACATTTCACCAACGCCGTTACTACACTTTTAAATGAACATTTTCCCCACAAATGGATTGGTCGTGGTGCTACACGTCTGTGGCCATCCAGATCGTCCGATTTAACACCAATGGATTTTCGTGTAAGGGGGTGGATGAAAGACATAGTTTTTGAGGGAAAGGTCAATACACGTGAGGCATTATTTGCTCGCATTGTGAATGCAATAGACGAAATTAAGAATAACCCTGTGAAACTGAAACTAGCAACAAAATCTCTTCATATACGTGCAGCTAAATGAATTGAACTCGGTGTAGACATTTTTGAACTTTTATAGTGAAATTGCATGTACACTGTACAACTTCCTTAACACTGAGCTTTGTTTCTGTCCGTTTAACATGAATTCACGTGTGTTATGGCATTAATAAAAGCCGATTACCTGACAAATTCATACAGTTTCAGTTAACGTTATTACCATCATTTTTCCAAAATTAAATTCTCTACGACTTCTATAGAAAACTTTGAGCAATTGCCTGGTATTTAAAAACCAACCGGTCCAAGTAAATAAATTAAAATTTTTAGGAAATTCCTTCTTTCCTTCTCTGGTATTCTGGAAAATAACTGCAGATACACGTCTGAGACATGTTTTATTAGCTTCACCAGATCAATAACAACAAAATAAATGGAAATCGCGCTTTAATTAAATCTCGTACAGTTCTGCGATGGCTTCATATTAACGAAGTTGCTAAATTTCAGGCAAAATCTTTTATTAGCCATAACTCCGTAACTAAACATTTGCGGACTTATGTTTATATCAGCTTTTTTCTTTAGTTTTACTTATGGAATAACATATTAAAAATTTGCATATTATCGTGAATCACTCTGAGAGAGAGAGAGAGAGAGAGAGAGAGAGAGAGAGAGGTTAGTGAACTTTAATGAAACCGACCAACTGCAGGGAGGGATTCCTGACTGAAATGGACGTCTTTGTCTTTAAGCTAAGAAGAGTGCTCTGAATGTGATAATGGCAAGATATACAAACATTTTGCAGCTGTTTTGTAACACTAAATAGGAGCTTATACACGAGCTGCTGTCATCCAGTGCAAAGGGTCGTTGTTCGGCCATCGTCGGTAAGAGATATTGTCCAAGTTTTATATATTGGCATCAGCCATGACTGAATGTTTCTGTAGCGGGTGTATCAAACTCCACAGTTTCGTATGACTGTTACGTCCAAGGTAAGATAACAATAATGCTATTGTCCTTCTCAAACCCTGCATGTTTCAGGACGAGGGGAGTATGTTATTCGCTAACGAGACGCATTGCAGAGGACATATGTGCGATGTGTGGGAGGCTCTGTCGCAGAGACTTAATGTCACGTGAGTATCTCGTTTTGGTAATCCATAAGTTAACCCAGAAATGTTCAGTATTCCAGAAGAGAAAAAAAAATATTGAAGGCAAAAATAAATTTTCTTCGTATTCTAGATAAACGATTGGAATGATTTTATTACGTAATTATTTTATGCGTCAGTTATTATTATTTATTTGTCAGTGTTTGTCGAACAATGACACGTGCAACAAGTAAACTCGTAGTAACTGCTGATAATGAACTGCATGTAGTTCCTGCGTATGTGGTTAAATCCTCATTCAGATGAAACAAGCACGCTGATCAGGCTGTCACATTCACACAGTATCGAGAGATAGAGAAAAACCAAGGTGCTCCTCAGTTCGACAAGTGGAAAATTGCCTGTGGTATTCTTCAACAGCAGAAAACACTGTCACCAGAGACGCCGAAAACGTTAGCAATGTATCAGCATGTTCTGCTGTAATGAAGCGTATTATTTTTAAAGATTACTTGTGCAGTGAACATTTACCTAATGCTTTCAGGAATTCACAACTATTGACTGTTGGATTACTGGAGAAGATGAAGCTTTGCCACAGTGGGAAAGATCGTAATGTATATGAAACTTGTTCCACGTATGTCGAAAACTTTTCGGAACAGATCAGATGCTTGCGTGAAACGTTTCGCTTCAAATGTCACATCTCAAAATATTGATGTTTTCTCCTGGCTTTATGTAAATACCGTTTCCTTTTGTTATTTATTGATGTCGTAATATGAAAGGCAGTTTAATGTAACCAGCAAAAACTGCGCGGTCCCTTCTTGATATATTGCCTGGAGGTGCCTATTTCGAGTTCTTTTGGCAACGGTGTTGATTCTTTTTAAAATGGTTTATTATCCACTGAAATCACACAAATTGTCAATATAAACCGTCTTTCGTTGATAATAAGACGTTTTGCCTTCAAGAACCCCAGTAATTCTCAAAGTCCAGGGTATTTAAGATTCTTCCCTTTTCTGAATGTTGTATCTTGTACATGGATGAATATAGAAACTTAACATAAATTTAAACTTTTGCTTAAGAATTTTCAAAAGAATCAACTGATTTTACATGGGAATGTCTTTTACATGAATGTACACAGAAACTTTGGGTAATACTTACAACAACGTTTAGGACGACAGTGAACTTCGTCCCATCCTATTGTACTATTGCTAGGTGGCGTTGCATTTCATCCAAAGTTGTTGGAAGAGGAAGGGGGTGGGGGGAAGTGGCATTTGTAGGTGGATTATTTCACAGGCCACCATTAACAAAATCACATACCGTGAGACAAGTCGAACCTGAAGGCAAATGGTGCAAAGCGAGATCTGCACGCTCGTTCAGCTGTAGGTGCGGCAGTGCTATAGTCTCGAAGAAAATAACGCCACACATCTGTACCTGGACTGCGCCGTTTGCTGTGTTACAGCGATCTCAATTCGACACATAATGGGCAATAAACGAAAACAACTGAGCTGCTCCAAGGAGACCCCTACCTGCACCCATATGAAATGGCAACTCACCATCAGGGGCTAGCGTAAACCTTCAGAGTCGATGCGCTAGTTAAAATCTACCCTGATAGTTTATATCTCTATTTATGTAGATTCTTTTCGAAACACCCTGTATTATCCACCCTTGCTCCTGATGATGCGAAGTCAGATGGAGGACGTCGTTATTCGCGGCGGAATTCTCCGAAGCCTTAACCTGGAGATATCGGCGTACCTTTCCTTTCGCTACCTGCAGCATGTGTCTACACACACGGATCGATAGTTACATAAACTCTCGAATTATCATCCGAGACAAGAGATAAGCATGATCAATTCTCTTGTAACATGCGTCAGAAGATTCTGTGAGCTGCAACACCCCAGAAGGGAGACACAAGATTTGAAATTTTCTCCGAGCAAAAGACGTATTCCATTAAGGACAAGGAAACTGGTACACCGGCCTAATATCGTGTAGGAGCCCCGCACGCACGCAATCCGCAACACGACGTGGAATGGACTCGACTAATGTCTGAAGTAGTACTGGAGGGAACTGATACCCTGAATCCTGCAGGGCTGTCCATAAATCTGTAAGAGCACGTTGCAAGGCATCCCAGATATGCTCAATAATGTTCATACCTAGGGAGTTCGGTGGCCAGCGGAAGTGGTTAAAATCAAAAAAGTGTTCCTGAAGCCACTCTGTAGCAATTCTGCACGTGCAGGGTGTCGCATTGTTCTGTTGCCCAACGGACGTGAATGGATGCATGCAATCAGACAGAATACTTACGTACGTGTCGTCTAATAGAATCCTATCTGGACATATCAGGCTCCGAAATCACTCCAGCTGCACACGCTCCACACCATTACAGAGCCTCGACTAGCTTGAACAGTCCCCTGCTGACATGCAGGCTCCATGGATTCATGAGGTTGTCTCCATACCCGTATGTGTCCATCTGATCGATACCATGTGAAACGAAACTCACCTACCAGGCAACATGTTTCCAGTCATCAACAGTCCATTGTCGATGTTGACGGGCCCAGGCGAGGCATAAAGCTTTGTGTCTTGCAATCATCAAGGGTACACTATAGTGCCATAACATAACAACGTTAGTCAGATTTCGCGTTAACAAATTGAAGTATTACTCCACGTATAACGGAAATTATTTTATTTCCAGTTTCTCCTAACCCTGAGAAGTTCTCGCGCTATAGACATATAACCTTTTCATCCCCCCCCCCCCCCCCCCCCTATGAAATCGTGTGAACCGCACACGATAGCGGTGGTCATATGCTGTTTTTAATCTAACAAGCTGGACATAGCGTCTAAGTAAATTTCTTATCAGTTAATAAGGTCTTGGTTTACAGTTTACGCTTATCGGGTTTCTCTCACAAATTTACGGTTTAACATTATAGGTAATTTCCAGTATATAACATAAAGCCAGCCAATGGCAGGAACTTTTGACTTTCCGTGCTCGCATGCGCGTGATCCGCCGTCTTGCTCGGTACATACCGGCGTGCCACAGTCAGTCCCAATACAGCATCCGCGGCTGACCGACCACTTTCCACGACGTGGGGCCGGGGCTGTTCCTCAGCTAAGTAACGTATCGTGACATGGTACCACGGTACTTTAGCTTTTCATGTTGACCGTGTCTTATTCTGGCAGGTATTAGTTTATTTTATGCTTCTGAAGAAGAAGTCTAGATTATTCTAGCTGAAACCTAGGTAAAGACCAGTAACATTTCGCAACTGAGGCGGGTTTTTGACATATTAATGTATCACAGTTGCTTATAGGGCTGCAACATGTTAAAAATTCTTAGAAAAGAAATTTGTGGCACAACTTGACTACAAGAAGGGATCCGTTGGTAGGACATGTTCTGAGGCATCAAGGGATCACCAGTTTAGTATTGGATGGCAGCGTGGAGGGCAAAAATCATAGAGGGAGACCAAGAGATGAATACACTAAACAGTTTCAGAAAGATGTAGGTAGCAGAAGGTACTGGGAGATGAAGAAGCTTGCATAGGATAGAGTAGCATGGATAGCTGCATCAAACCAGTCTCAGGACTGAAGACCACAACAACAACAACAATAATAATAATATAATGAAAGGAACACTTCATTAACAGCTATGGTTCAAGCTAGTGTTATCCTGCTAGAAATTTAGTGGAATAACGCTATTTAAGTCGAATCTTTTGTATAATAATATATTAGGTTCCATGAACGCTAACATAGTGACTGTAAAGAGCATGAAGTGGTTTATTTCGTTTCAAAACGATATAGAAACTTGTGAAGTAATTGTAAAATTTAATTTCGAGGAAAACATGAATATTTACTAATGTAAATTGTTTGATAAGTATTGTGAGATTTTTTTATTTTTGATAACGTTAAAATGAGGAATTTTGCACGAAAAATATTTTTTCTGAAGAAAAACGGAAATTTTGCAAATCAGTTTTATTATTCGCTATCAAGTCCAAGTCTTTGAAATATGATGTAACATCGTAAAAACTGTAATATATTTTTTATATTTCGTTCATTTGAAAAAATTGTAACTAGGAACAATTTTCATTGAAAATCCCATAGTTAAAAAATTCAGTAATGACATTACCATTATATGAACCTCAAATGCACTTGAAATAATTGTGGGTTCGTCGGGGGTGTGTAAAGCAGCGAGTTATTACGACATAACATTAGTTGCAGTAAAGCACGCAGCCGTCTAGTACGGTGGCTGGAAGGATGGCTCTGGTACTTTTCGCTCCGCTCACAGTTCAGCTGACGCTGCCGGCCGTGAGAATTGCATAGCATAACATTCAGTCGAAACGAAGATTCATACCCTCTACGAATCTAAATAATCCATATTAATTATTATCTGATTTTGTTCAAATTTGGTACACAGCTTTTTGTTATTAATGGAATAATGCTGTCAAAATTTAAGATTTTTATTTATTATAGTTCCAAACATAAAAATTACCTAAAAGTCCTAAAACCTTCGCTTGTTTTTTAATACCAAGTTAGGAACAATAACAGATTGACTTTCATTATCATTTGAAGCCATTACAAAGTTGTCAGTGCATAAAAATGAATCAATTAAGATTTTCTTTTTAAAACTTTAGTCACTTTGCATTAACTAATGCAAAAATCGGTCAAAATTATTATTTGATTATATTTTGTTGTGTGAGTGTGTGAGAGTGATTGAGACTGTATTTGGGACATATGTTAAAATTTAATATTTCATTTTATGTAAAACCTTGTACAAACGAACTGTGGGAAAGTTATGTTGCAACCACGATTCAGGCGACGTATGTCTGTGTGAACATGCTTTTATATAAAAGAACCCAGAATGGAAGTTTGAGGCGGAATAAGTTTATTTATCAATTTGAAGAGTATTTCTCACTTTGCTTATTTTGATTAAACATAATACAAGAAATTAAAGTTTGTCAGACGGTAATTACTATCAGAGTAGTGATTGGATAAGGCCAGATTTGCCCCGAGAATGATCAGGAAGGAATGTTCTGATTGGTCGTTTATATCAACTGCCAATCAGAGTTAAGCTGTTCCTGTGCGAATAGAGGAGTGGGCATAGAGAAGAGTACCTCGGGAGAGTTGCTCCTTAAAAATAGTCTGTAAGATGAGGAAATAGTGAGTTGATTTAGGTTCTAACACACCGGGACTGAAGCGACTGGTGTTACGAACATTTTAATGAAAGTTTGGTGTTTCTAAGTTAAATAGTTTGAGAGATATGAGCGTGTCGTAGCTGGTCGTAGTAACAGCTCCGGTGACATATTTCGTTCTCTTTACAGGATATTTTGGCGAGCACTTCTTACGAGGAACACCACTGAAATAGTTGATGGTCTGTGACTGGTAGAACGTGAAAATTAGTCAGGTCGGACTTGTTTATATTCTGGCTGCTTTTCGAGTGAATATTTGCTGTACAGACAGTGAAATTTCAAGGATAACATTTCACCATATCAAATAGGGACTTGATATCCATTTCATGTGTTTCAATATAAATAAGAAACAGAGTTGATCTAATTTTAAACGTTTTTCTGCAAGTAGACTGAATATCCCGAATGCCCGCTTTTTTAATCATGATGTTTCAGGAACCGACTTTCAAGTAGAGTTACGCAGACTGTGTGTGGTAGGTATTGGTTAGTGGTTTCATCAGCGCTGCTTTTCACTGCCTAGCACGTATGTGCTACAACAGAGGGAAGGGACATCGGAAAGAATCCTATCGAGGTAGGTGCACTGAACGATGGCGTTAACAAGAAAATTGAAGACCGGCGCCGCCCCGTCGCAACACGACTGCGTCTTCGGCTCCTAAAGCCCATATCGATGATGTTTCGCTGAATGGTTCGAACGTTGACACTTGTTGATTGCCCTGCACTTCAATATGCAGCAATTCGCGGAAGGTTTGCACTTCCGTCACGCTGAACGATTGTCTTCACTCGTCGTTGGTCCCTTTCTTGCAATATCTTTTTCCGGCCGCAGCGATGTCGGAGATTTCATGTTTTACGGAATTCCTGATATTTACGGTACACTCGTGAAATGATCGTACAGGAATATCCCCAGTTCATCGCTACCTCGGAGATGCTGTGTCCCAGTGCTCGTGCGCCGACTACAACACCATGATCAAACTCACTTAAATCTTGATAACCTGCCATTGTAACAGCAGTAACAGATCTAACAAATGCGCCAGACGATTGTTGTCTAATCCTCTTACTTTTCTAATCTGTTTCATTGTTATTTGAACTGTAAGAATGTGGCTGTGCGCCGTGTTGTGTACGGGTTGTAATGGGAGAATGATCATGTTCTCTTTGTAAGTAAAGAATCTTCTTAGTTTTATTGTGGAGGGTGTGTCTCTCAACAAGTCTTTATTCATGACTCCTATCACGATGACGGGCACATATTGAAACTGAATTGATCGTAATTCCCATTCATAGGAAGTCATTGTGCTGCTTTTTGCCACCTTATTGTTGACACAGCTCTGCACAGTTATTTCAGTGAACGCAAACAAGAAGGTTACGTGAAGGAGAATTCAATACCTGATATACGTAGTCGGCATGCAACACCTATTTTGCGACGAATGGTTCGAAATTGAAGGGTCGCTGATTGTTTCTTATGGCTGACATGCAAACCTTTTTGACACTCAAGTCACTAATGAATCGTGTAGGATGAAGGTGGTGCTACATCATTTGTAAGGTTTCTTTTGGAAAAAGTGAGCGAAATGCTTGGCGGGGTGAGATTCGAATGTAGCGGCAACATAGGTTATGGACTGCAAGTGGCTGGGCGTTGTAAAGGCATCACAATAATAATAATAACATAGTGGTGTTGTAATAACTGGTATCAATAATTTCTTATAATGATAATGATAATAATAATTATTATTATTATTTTCGATTATTCCCATTTAAAGAGAGCGTTTGAACTTGGATTCCTTTATGATGATTGGTTATGTTTTTTCTAAGCCCAAATTTTCTTCATGTGTTCACTGTGTTGTTTCTTTCGCTCCGCTGTTCATTTGCATCCTGGTCTCTTCTGTGTTGTGGTGTCAAATTTATGTTTTTTGATGATGTTCCTGAATTCAGTTCTATTTTCTGCACCGTTTTCTGTTATGTGTGCTTGTCTGAGGTCCTCTTCAACTTTTTTTATCCATTTTGTTTTTCCTTGCCTGAGTTGATGACTTTAAGAATTCGCTTTGAAATTCTGTTTTTACTCATCCTGTGGATATGTCCGTAGAACTGCATTCTTCTTTTCCTTATTGTATATGTAATCATGTCTGTGTATTTATATAATTCTGATGTTGGTCTCTTCTTCCAGATTCCTTGCTCTTGTATCGGACCAAATATTTTCCTGAGAATTTTCTTTTCTTGTTTATCCATTTCTTTGATTTTAATTTGCCCACTTATTTGTGTTGTTTCAGATGCATACAGTGCCTCCGGAAGTACGAGAGTGTTGTAGTGCTTCAATTTTGCGTTAATGGATATGGAATTTTTGTTATAATAGTTCCACGTGAGTTTATATGCTTTCTGTAGTTTTTTTATTCTTTCCTCATTGGCCTTTAGGTTTATCCCTGATGGATGGATGATTTCTCCCAGGTACTTAAAATGTGGTACTTGTACGATTTTCCCATGAGTTGTCACAATAGGCAATTTGTCTTGTGGCACTCTTTCTATGTACTGGGTTTTCTCATATGAAATTTGCAGGCCAGTTCTTTGTGCAATTTCATGCAACTTCTCTATGGCGTTAGTGGCTTCTTTTCTATTATTTGTGAGGATTGCAAGGTCATCTGCAAAAGCTAAACACTTCACATTGAATCTACGAGGGCGGTTCAGAAAGTAACCTCCGATTGGTCACATTGCGGGTTGTGGGGCGAGTAGCGACGCCATCTGTGCGTTCACGCACTCAACAGGTCAGTCGGCATCAAGCCGTGGTCGAGTGAACGTCGTACCTGCGCTAGTTTAGTTTTTGTGGCAGTTTGAAATATGTGCTGCAATAGAAAACCCCGCCATATGTGAAGTGCGTGCTGTCATAAGGTTTTTTACAGCCAAAGGATATTCTGCAGCAGCTATTCATCTTGAGCTTTGTGCCGTGTACAGACCAAGAGTTATGAGTGAAGGAGTTGTCCGTGAATGGGTACGTTTATTTAAAAGTGGACGAGAAAACGTTCATGATGAAGAGAGGAGTGGTAGACCATCATTGGTGACTGACGAACTCGTTCAGACAGTTGATGCAAAAGCTCGTGAAAATCGACGTTTCTCAATGTCGGAGTTGTCTACTGGTTTTCCACAGATTTCTAAGACTCTCTTGTACGAGATAGTGACAGCAAGATTGGGTTACCGTAAGTTCTGTGCACGATGGGTGCCCAAAATTCTTACCGACCACCACAAAACTCAAAGAATGGCCTCTGCATTAGACTTTCTGTCACGTTATGAGGACAAAGGAGAACCATTGTTAAACAGAATCGTGACCGGTGACGAAACCTGGATTAAGTACGTGAACCCTGAGACAAAAGAACAATCAAAGATGTGGGCACATTCAAATTCGCCTACCAAACCAAGAAAAGCCTCGCAAGATTTTTCTGCCAGAAAACTGATGGCAACGGTGTTTTGGGATGCCAAAGGGGTGTTGTTGGTTGAATTCATGGAATGTGGTACGACCATTAATCAAGACGTGTACTGTGAAACTATAAAAAAGTTACGATGGGCTATACAGAACAAACGCCGTGCTATGCTGACTTCCGGTATCGTTTTTTTGCACGATAACGCCCGTCCTCACTCTGCTCGCAGAACAACGGCCCTTCTTGAGTCCTTCAACTGGGACGTTATCAACCATCCACCTTACAGCCCAGACCTGGCGCCAAGTGATTATCACCTCTTCATGCATTTGAAGAAATGGCTCGGGTCACAGCGGTTTGATGACGATGAAGAGCTCAAAGATGCGGTCACAGGCTGGCTCCAGGCACAAGCGGATGATTTTTATGCAGAAACAATTTCAAAGCTTGTGAAGAGATACGATAAGTGCCTGAATCGCTATGGAGACTATGTAGAAAAATAGTGCAAAGATGTAGTTGTAAGATGTATATATTAAAATATTTTTATTTAACTTGGTGTATTTTTTTAAATCAACCGGAGGTTACTTTCTGAACGGCCCTCGTATCATCTTTTCTAATGCCAATTTGGATTCCTTTGACTTCTTTTTCCCATGTCCTGATAATTTTTTCAAGAATGATATTAAAGAGTAATGGTGAAAGTCCGTCACCCTGCCGCACTCCAGTTTGGATTTCAAATGGTTGAGAGATATCCCCCATAAATTTGACCTTGGAGACAGTTTGTTGTGTCGGTAGCTGGGCCGACACCGTGAAGTTGATATGGCTGAAAATGAACGCTAGACTAACGCTGTAGCCGATAGGGCACGCAAGGCTAACGCAGACGGGCGTGAAGTCTGGAACATGAGAACTTATAAATGAATAAGAAGAAAAGTATGTAGATGCTTATTACTTATCTTTTAATTAGTCCTTGGAATACATCTCTCTTGAATACTCGTAAGCTATAGGCACGGATACAAATGGCGCCTTGCTAGTTCGTAGCCATTAACTTAGCTGATGGCTATTCTGTCTCTCGGCTAATGAGAGAGAAAGGCTTCGTACATCTGGTCGGTAGCTAGGTTCTCGTACAACTGGGGCGAGTGCTCTCTCGTATCACGAGACCTGCCTTGGTGGTGGCGCTAGGTCTGCGATTACACAGTGGCGACACGCGGGTCCGACATGTACTAAATGGACCGCGGCCGATTTAAGCTACCACCTAGCAAGTGTGGTGTCTGGCGGTGACACCACACAGTTTATGTTTGCCGAATGATTGCTCTTGTCTTTCTGTCAATGCTGAGTTCTTCCAGCATGTTGCAGAGCGCTACTCTGTCTATTGAGTCGTAGGCCTTCTTAAAATCTACAAAAGTGACCACTTTGTTTCGGGTGTTTCTCATCTGGAGAATCATTTTCAGGGTCCAGATCTGTTCTATGCAGGATCGTCCCTCGCGAAAACCAGCCTGGTATTCTCCTATTTGTGGGTCAGCTTGTTCTTCTAATCTATTCATGAGAACTTTTGATAGGATTTTATATGTGGCCGCCACGAGTGAGATACCCCTGTAATTATTTGGTTTAGTTTTGTCCTCTTTTTTGTGGAGTGGATGGATGAGTGCGCATTTCCATTCAGAAGGGATCTGTTCTGTTTCCCAAATGTTTAATATGATTTTGTGGATTTTTCCTGTTAATCTTTCATCATTTAACTTCCATAGTTCTGCAATAATTCCATCTTCTCCTGGGGCTCTATTGTTTTTCAGTGTCTTGATAATTTCTGCTATTTCGTTGATGGTTGAAGGTTTAGCGTCGGGATTTGGTGTAGATGTCTGGTAGTGAATACCCTCTGTAGGTCTTTCTCAGTTGAGAAGTTTGCTGAAATAGTCTGCGAGGATTTGGCAGTTATTCTTCGTGTTACTTTCTAGTGAACCATCCGGTTTCTTAAAGCAAAGATTGGGTGGCTGGTATCCAGCAATATGTTGTTTAAACGTCTTATAAAAATTCCTGGTGTTGTTCTTCTTAAAGTCTTGTTCTATCTCATCTAGTCGCCGTTTGTTATAATTTCTTTTTTCCCTCCGAATTGTTTTCGATTTTTGTTTTCGGATTACTAGAAATTGTTGCCATTTTTCTGATGTTTTGTGACTATTGAAGTTTTTCCAGGCATCGGTCCTTTCTTCTATTGCTTGGTCACGTATTATATTTCACCACCTGTGTTTTCTCCTTCTCGGGGGTTGACCCAATTTCATCGCGGATTTGAGGACGTCCACAAGGTCTGTCCAGTTCGTGGTGTTTGTCTGACTGATTTCCTGTACGTTTTCCTTGTTGAGTTTTATGTAATCGGGGCCTGGTCTCAGCGCTTTGTTTAGTTTTGGCTTTTTTCTATTAGGTTGTAATCTGGTCTTTATCTGTAGAAGATGGTGGTCTGATTCAAAAAATCCTCTTCTCGTTTTCACATTCAGAATTTCTGTTGTGTTACTCTTGGAGATGGCCACACGGTCTATCTGGAATTCACCCAGCATTGTGTTGGACGACTTCCAAGTATACAGTTTCTTGTTGGGTTTTTTAAATTGTGTTGACATAATGACAGGGCCGAAATTTTCGCAAAAGTTTATCAATCTTTTCCCATTCTTGTTAGTTCTCTTGTGGGCTGTAAGGATTCAGGTGATTTTCCTGTATTTTTTTCTCTTTGCCTAATTGTGCGTTAAAGTCGCCTAACAAGATTATTACATGGTGTTTGGCAATTTTGTTTGTCGTCTCTTCAAGGTCATTCCAGAAGTCATCCACTTTCTGGGGGTTCTTCTTGTTATAGTTATTTGTGGGTGCGTGTGGGTTGATCAAGGTATATGCTTTGTTGGGCGATTTGACGGAGAGCGTTGATATAAGTTCTGAGGCAGACTGGGAGTCAATGACAGAGTCGCTGATAGACTTGTGGACTACAAATGCTGTACCAAACTGTTTGAGGCCTTTCTCATTAGTTTTAACTGCTGGTTTTCCTTTGTAGATCCTGTAGTTGTCTGTGTCAAAATGGTTTTCGTCCCTTAATCGTGTTTCCTGGATTGCAAGGATTTTGATCTGGAACTTTTGCAGCACGTCTGTAAGTCGTTTGATCTCGCCCAGTTTGAGGAGAGTATGAGTATTAAGTGTACCGATGACATGTCTTTGTTTTGTGTGTAATAATCTGTATGTCGTCTGGTTCTCAACCTTAGGCGTAACATGATGCTCCTGGTCCCCCGGAATCTGATGACCAGGTAAAGCCAGCCTTGCGACTGGTGCCCAGCGTAGTGGATTCATTCCTTGTGTTAGCATCATGTTTGGTTTTCAAGTTGAAAACTAACTTGGTGGTGGTCCATCCGAGGAAAGATCACGCGGAATACGACTTGATTGTTGAGATCAAGAAGGTTGCTGCAGCCGCACCATCTAGGAGAACAGACGCTGACCCCTAACCGCTGGATACCAGGCAGACGTTAGTGGATTTCGGTTGATAGTTTTGGCCCGGGTATTTTAGTTCCCCGGTACCATCCATATCTGGAGAGCATTCCCCTATCCGCCACCTGGGGAGGCACCCGATTATTATTATTATAAATCAGTGATACCATTTATTGCAACACCACTATAGAACACAATCGCAAATATATTAAGTAAAATGCTTCGAAAACATTTATTAGAAGGAAAAACAATACTTATTTGCACTGACTATCAACAATATCCGAAACAATTATACAAAAAAGGTTCAGTGAGAGGAATACAATAATCAATAGTCTACTAACACAGAATTGAAATGAATTAAGTATCTTACCGTCTCACACTTCTGAATCGAGTTCTGGCTCTACCTTACAAGAAACTCTCAATCGGAGAATAGATCAACAAGAAAACATAAAAACCATGCACTAAGAGGCATTAGACTCTCACACTTAAAACTTAAATAGCTAAAGTGCAAAATGCAGTAATCAAAAAGCCACATCGCACTGCTGGCTTGAGCCGAATTAGCACAAAAATTGAGAACCTTTTTCCTTGCCCGCACACATGTCATCCAGTATGATAAATAGCATCTTACAGTAAGCTTACAACAAGTCCTTAGCGCAGGTAAATATCAATTTGAAAGGATATCGCAATACCAAACCAAAAACTAAACAAATTAAGAAACAAAACTTTGGCAGCATCAAAATGAATCTACCCCAACATGTTCTCACAAGAAGTTGCAATCAAACTGAACAAGGAAGCAAGGTCACTGTGTGCCAACGATAACGCGTCTGCCAACGCCTGTTAGCAAAGGCACACTTTCGCGTCCGTTTCACTTTTCGTAAAAACTCTTTTCTCTTATTTTGCTTTGTTTTATTATTATTATTTGCGTAACAACGCATATACGAAAAGAGCCGCGAAATACCTTTTATTAATGCTGTGCCATGAATTTCTTTATCATCATTAATTTTCAACAAAACAGAATATATTGGGTTCTTATTGTTCTGTAACTGGCTTTCTATTATAGGAACATTTTTCGTTACTGTAACTCACTATGAAAGTCAACATATCTTCCCTCCTTTATAGTTATTGAAAATGAAAAATTATTTTCTTATGAAATATTTATGTTACAGTTCGCAAAGATTGTTCATCATCAAAATAATTTTGCAGTGGATTTTTGTTAAGAATAAAACACCAATAATTATCACGACTAGCACAAGAATATGAGACTATTGTCGGAGAAAAATACGTTTTCACTATAAGGTTTGCCAGACAAGAACTAAGCACAGCGAAATTCCTATTATGTTACGAAGGTAAATTATCTTTTTTGTACTGTTAGTAATATATTATCAGCAGCCCGCGTCAACCTGCAAAACACATCATAAAATCCGCTGCTCTGCTCTGCAAGTCCGGAAGCTGAAAGAGATGATTTTATTTCACTATTACCTTCCCGCTTCTTTGCGGTATGATCGATTTCTTTTTATGCAGTTTGAATGCGCCGCGGCAGCGGCTCGTTCGTTCGTAGCGCAGCCCTGCACCACGGATAATATTTAAATAACTGAAAATATCTCAAAAGGATGGGATAATATTCCAAGCAAGCTGCTACCAATAATAATGCAAGGCTTCATTAAATAACTCTATTCAAAACATTCAAATATGTTAACTAATACACACCTTTTACAATGAGTACGTAATGGCGTACATCTATCGACCTTGACAAAAGAAGACTACGTTAGCATATACTACAGCGTCACAGGCTATCTTACTCGTACAACTCCAAGAAGAAGAAGACAGAGAAATTAATGTTCGTTCTGTATTATTTATACTAGTGGTATATTCTTATCTTTGTATGATATTTATCGTCTGTGCGGTTTCAGTACTCGCCGACACAGATATTATCTAAAATAAATAATAATAAAAAAAATACATAATTCCATACAATAACAGAATATGATGCACAATGTTCTCTCTTTACTACAAAATATGTCCTTTGCTGATAGACGTTACAACACAATCAAACAATGCTATTGTGGTGAATACATAACAACCATCAAAACCTCCAAATTCCACACTCAAAGGCTTGAAAATTTCCTTGGGCAATCGTGTGTACTTGACGCACAGCACTAGTCATTGCTGGGATGGTTTTCTGCTCTTCTGTAGGCGTCATTGTCTAGTAGTTTATATATATCCTGTTTGTGTACTTGAAGATGCAATAGGACTATAGAATGTCCTTATTTACTGCGAATATGACTAAGTACTAGTTATTGCTGGGATGGTTTTCTGCTCTTCTGTAGGCGTCATTGTCTAGTAGTTTATATATATCCTGTTTGTGTACCTGAAGATGAAATAGGACTATAGAATGTCCTTATTTACTGCGAATATGACTATGTGCCTTCTCGGAGGTGTTTAAGTGCGTCACTCTTCTCCTTGGAGAGCCTGAACGTCGGTGAAATGGCTCTTGTCAGTGTACGGAAAGTTTAACGTCGTATTTCCCCCACTCCGTCCCGTGAAAGAAGCAATTTTTTCCAGTGTGCTGATAAAATTGCCCATTGTTAATGTCAACGGGATTCAGAAAAGATTTAACGAAAAGCGTAGAAAGATTAATGTGCAATGTTGCATAATATTTTATAAGTCATAAATTGATATTAAACGAATGACGTTCCTGAATTGGTATTACGCACTGGCTGTGGAACTGAGTAAGAGTGATTTCAAATGGGAACTTACGCCCATATATATGCACTGACTCTGTATTGAAGTAAAAAATATACAAATTAAGTTTTGTCAATATTATGGAGAAGACAGATTGCTACTAACCATATAGTGGAGATATTGAGTCTCAAAGTCTGCTAAACAAGTAAGCTTTCGGCCAAAAGGCGTTCTCCAGAATAAGGTAACATATTCACACATATTCACCCAAACGCAACTGACACACAAATGACCAGTGTCTCTGATTCCCGAGATCAGACACTCATTATCCCATCCTTGGTTTTCCATTGTTTGATAAATTAATGTATTGTGTTCTCCGTCGTCTGATAGGTAAAGGGGCGGCAATACGTTATTGTTATTCTGTCAATTAATACATTTGCAACCAGTTAACTCCTGCGATAACAGTGAAGCTAAACTGCAGAAAATCGTTGCAAATGTTACAGACTTTGAAAAAAAACTCTATTTTCGGAAGTCTATTAGCAAACCTGTTCTATAGACCTCAGTGTCGTGATTAATACTCTGATCATTTCCAACTATTTACATGCATTAATTTTTTCACAGACTATGTTATCAGCTTTGCATGCACACTCGTGCAGCGTACCAATGTACAATCTCGTGCTAATTACATATCAATAGAAGAAGAAACTGTACATAACTGTTACTGTGCCCCGACAAAGGAAGTAATTGACTGGGACCTATTGGCTTCACTTAAACTTAGGTCCTATTAACGAATGAAGTCTCTGTCTCTTCACTGACTTATCTGGAATTATTGTAGAACTTTAATTACAAACCCATGCGACGAAGAAATGTTTCTAAGGAAAAATATGAATTTTTTTCATTAGATATAGCAGCAAAATACAGTTTCTCAGATGCGTGAAGTCTGAAATGTCTCAGTGTTCTCTTCCCGCATGGAAGTGTGTGTTGCTTAGAAAAACATAGACTACTCCAGAAAGTAGAGATAATCAAGACCTGACACTTTCCACGTGGGTAAAATGGATAGTTCTAATGCCTCAGAGAAACAATGCAGAAGCGTGATCTGACTTGTAAATTTAGCAGAAAATAGTCATACAGTAAACACACTACCATAAACTTAGCGCGACGAAAAGAAATAGGCATGCATGTCTAATGCTTGCATACTGTACAATGAGTGTACGGGTTCATAGGGGCAATATATTACATTGAACATGTATTAGCTTTCTCCTTATACCGTCCAACTGTGCAATGAGGCTGTCTCCTCATTTGTGTAAAAATAGGTTTAGTATACGATAAAAAAATGGTTAATCATCAGAGTCAGGCTTTAAAACCTCTCTTTCCTACGTAACATCGTAATAGTGAGTGAGATTACGTATCGCAATTCTTACAAACAGCAATTAACAAAGCAGCACATATCAGCCTACTTTTATGGGCACACGAAACAGGATGTCATGCAAAGAAGTGTTACGTATTAGTAAGCTTAACTGATGATTTCCTGTCCATTATAGTGTATGTAAGTCGTGTAATTAGCCCACATTAAAAAAAAACAAGATGTCACCCAAGCTGCGTGGCACACTCAGGTGATCCAATACAAAGAACAAAAATGCTCACCGTAAAATGAAACAGAGAGAAGCGTACATTAACGATGCACTCAAGAAAGGAACTGTAATGCCCTGCAGTGACATTTCGACTTACGATTGCGAGATCTAGACTTACAAGCGGAAGCATCAACGTCTGCGCAACTCTAAATTCTTACTGAGTGACAAGTTAATCTTTATATCTCAGGAAATGGCAACATCTTGAAATTTACGATATCAGAAAGTGAAATAAAATAATGTACGCTGCTATAAAGTTTCCAAATAAGTTACGTTTCAGCAACCTATGTGCTTCTATTTCACTGTGCGCAAGCATGTCACCCGATACCCGCTCTCGGAATGAGCTTAAGTAGGCAAAACCAAAATAACCTTACCACGAAAATTAATCTTCACCATGCCAAATAAGTTGCAATTGTCTCACCTAATCCATTATGCATTGTAGAATATTCACAATAGCACGGTGCTCCGTCAGACGAAGGCAGTGTTGGTCTTAACATCAGAACACAGCACAGACCGCGCTCTTTGACTTCACAAAAATGCCTCTGAACAGCGAATACAGAAGAATGGCAGGTAATTTTCAAATGAACAGAACCACATAGGTTTGCTCATGCTCATGCTCATACAAACGGTATTTCCGCTCGACCTGTGTTGCCACTGGTCTAACCGAAAATCCATCTCCAAAGATTTACAATTGCTGCAGTGATCAAGCAAAGAGGTTGCTAAAAAGCTTCTGTCTATTAATTGGAACTGATTGTATAATACTTGCATAGAGTATAGCAAAGATAAATATTGCGATCTACTAGAAACAGAATGTAATGGGAGAAAACGAAAGTCCAGTTTAAACAGATATCTGTGTGTTACTCATCATTCTCTTTGTTTAAATTTTTTGTTCAGCTCTAGCCCAAGGTGGCTTGTGAAAGAGACTGTTGCTGTTAACTTAGAATGCAGAATTTTGTGTGTGCACTGAGACCATAAGTTCTTTGCTTTTCCATAATACATCTCTTAAACTTTTGCCACATCTGTTAAGGCTGCCTTACAGCAACAGCCAGGAAAGTTGCTGGAGACGAGTGTGTGCTGTGGACAGGTACAACTTTGAGGCGGCAACGCTCTTCGGGGCGCGCTCCGATCGAGGCACGTGGGATGGCCTGGTGGGACAGCTGCTGGAGGGCAAAGTGGACATCGCTCTGTCACTCATGATGCTGACATCAGCACGGCACACCGCTGTAGACTTTTTACTGCCACAAACCATCTCACGGTAAGTAAAGATCGAGTGTGACCTATCTACGTTCTCAGCCAAAGGGCTGCGTACTTACGTCTGTGAACATTACAAAACCAGGAAGGGTGCCCATATAAATCCATATTAGATGATGGCGTGTACAGTGAACCAGCAGTGAGTAATGACGATGAAAGGAATGTTCTAGATGATCACGTGACTGGAATCGTTCTCCAGTAAGCTTTAACAATGAGGTTAACACGAGAAAGCAGGTGCCAGCTGGTGTCGTAGGTGCCGAAGAGCGCGTTGTTGGCCTGTAAACGGAGCCCCATGATTTTTGTGCCCATAAAAATTCGAAGGAATGTTTGCATTGATGCATGCCTGTATTACTCATGGCACTGTTGGTCCAGAGTGTCCTACTCCTCAACGGTGATTCAGCGTAGTGCCCTCAGAATGGTTGGTGGACCACTCCGTCCGTAAACAGCCATTTCAATCCATCTCAGGCCTGTTCGATAGGGTTCTTGTCTGAATAACATGTTGACCACTCTAGTCGAGCGATGTCGTTATGCTGAAGGAAGTCATTCACAAGATGTGCACGATGGGGATGCGAATTGTCGTCCATGAAGACGAATGCCTCGGCAATATTCTGCCGATATGGTCGCACTATAAGTCCGAGGATGGAATTCCTGTATCGTACAGCCGCTACTGCGCGTTCCATGACCACCAGCGTCGTAAGTATGCCCCACATAATGCCACTCCAAAACAGCAAGGGAACCTCCACCTTGCTGCACTTGCTGGATAGTGTCTAAGACGTTCAACCTAGCCGGGTTGCCTCCAAACGTGTCTGCGACGATTGACTGGTTGAAGACATATGCAACACTCATCGGTGAAGAGAACGTGATGTCAATCCTGAGCAGTCCATTCGGCATGTTGTTGGGCTCATCCGTACCGCGCTGCATGGTGTCGTGGTTGCAAAGATGGACCTCGCCATGGACGTCGGGATTGATGTTGCGCATCCTGCAGCCTATTGCGCACAGTTTGAGCCGTAATACGACTTCCTGTGGCTGCATGAAAAGCATTATTCAACATGGAGGCGTTGCTGTCAGGGTTCCTCCGAGCCATAACCCGTAGGTACGGTCATCCACTGCAGTAGTAGCTCTGGGGAGGCCCGAGCGAGACATGTCATCGACAGTTCCTGTCTCTCTGTACCTCCTCCTTGTCCGAATTACATCGCTTTGGTTCACTCCGAGACGCCTTGGATATTTCCCTCGTTGAGAGCCATTCCTGGCACAAACTAACAATCCGGACGCGATCGAAATGCGGTATTGACCGTTTAGGCATGGTTGAACTACAGACAACACGAAATGTGTACCTCCTTCCTGGTGGAATGACTGGAACCGATCGGCTGTCGGACCATCTCCGTCTAATGGGCGCTGCTCATGCATGATTATTTACATCTTCGGGCGGGTTTAGTGACATCTCTGAACAATCAAAGGGACTGTATCTGTGATGCAATATCCACCGTCAACGTCTATTCTCAAGAGTTCTGGGAGCTAGAGTGACGCAAAACTTTTTTTCATGTGTTCATGTAGCCTATGCTTTTCCAAATGTTATTACAATAACGTATAAAAATTTGGAGTAAATCAATCAAATACTTTCAAGGATTTTGTGAACACCGTTTGCCATATATGCATTACACATATATTTTTGCACCATATATGAAGAAATATTAATCTATGTCCGCCGAAACATTTAGTAGAATATTGTGTAAAAATTTGAAGTAAACTGTCCATGAACATTTCGAGACTAATGCTAATAATTCTTCCTCTTATATAGTATATATACATTTATATTCTATGTATGTAAAGAAAATGCAGCCTGAGTCTGTCTGAACATTTATTAGAGTACCATGTAGAAAACTGAAGTAAATCAGTAAACAACCTTCCGAGACAACAAAGCTTCTCTTTCATATAGTACATACATATAGAAAGTTGTATACTATGTAGATGGAGAATATGTTCATGAGGCGGTCTGTTAGAGTATCAAGTGAAAATCTGAAGTAAAACCGTGAAGAACTTTTCAAGACCTTTTGCTAACAACTTTCTGTGTGAAAAACTGAAGCAAATCAGTATAGAGATTTTCTTAGATTTTTGGTGACGACCTTAAACTATGACTTGTCAAATACAGACTGTTCGGAAATTCCCGTTACAAATTTCTAGGAATTGTAGAGAGTGGTGAGTAGATAATATTTTGAATTGCAACCTATGTTCGAATGCGTGCCGTTTCCGTGCTACAACCATTTGAAAACATGTTGGCAACGCGACCGGTTTTACAAGTAATAAACTGATTATGTGCGATCCAGTGCGTCACTTGTTTTACAGTTACACTCACTAATAGCCAAATAAATTGCCCGCGTACTCATTGACGGGTTCTCTTCAACTTGATGCACTACGACCTCTTCCAGTTCGGGTGCGTGGCGTCTCCTTGGAGCATCAAAGAAATATGTAGCCTATGTCCTTTCGAACGTTTATTGTAGTCTCGTGTAAAAATCTGAAGTAACTTAGTCGGGTTCATTTCCAGATTTTTGGTGATTACTTTAAACTACTGGCATAGCAGTGTAGATTATAAAACTGTTTATTAAGTAAAATATGTCAGGGGGATTATAATTAAAGTTAAACTTTCAAACCACTGTAGAAATAACGCCACTGCTCAGAATGACGTCAAAGTGCAACGGAATATTATCGGAGAAGGGGAAAAACGTACTGCAGAAGAAAACAAATAATTACAAAATGTAGCAATAGATGGCACTGTAATCATCATAATTTAATAGAGATCGACTGCAAATGACAAATGAATCATACAACAATGCCTAAGGTGTACATTTGACGTTAAATAAACTGTACTACTCAGTGTGCATGGGTGTACAGGTGTGATACTTTAAGTTACATAAGGCCATCCACTGCGGAAGGTCATATCACATCGGATGGTAAAAATCAGTTTCTAATTGACCTGAAGCCAAAAACCGCATAAAAAGCATCAATCACATCGGTTTTTAATTTTCCTGGGGCCAAAAACCGCATATAAAGCATGAATCAAAATTAAATCGGATTATTAATTTCCGCGTGACTAGCGCAAACATGTTCAATATGCTGCCTACCGTTTTCTGCAACAAGTTGAAATCGAGAGGCCGCATGATCCGCAACTGATCGAAGTGCTTCCGAGGTCACGTTCAGAATGTGCTGCGCAGTGCGTGCCTTCAATGCAGCTAAATTTGCAATCGGAACACTGAACACAACATCTATCAGATAGCCCCACAGCCAGAAGTCACATGGATTAAGATCAAGTGATCGGGACGTCCAGGATGTAGGAAAATGGACGCTGATAATTCTTTGATTTCCGAAATGGTGCTTCAGCAGCTTCTGAACTGAATCTGCAATGTGCAGATGTGCTCCCTCTTGCATGAACCTGAAAGAAGTGCTAAAGCAAGGTTCGCTCTCGCTGACTGGTCAACAGGAAGCAACTCGTGTACATGGATAATTTTGAATGGATAACAAAGAAAGATATTTCGTAGGATTTTATGCACCTTGCTCACGAGTATATCCAATGGTTCAAATGGCTCTGAGCACTATGGGACTTAACATCTGAGGTCATCAGTCCCCTTGAACTTAGAACTACTTAAACCTAACTAACCTAAGGACATCACACACATCCATGCCCGAGGCAGGATTCGAACCTGCGACCGTAGCGGTCGCACGGTTCCAGACTGAAGCGGTTAGAACTGCTCGGTCACACTGGCCGGCAGTATATCCAATGTTCGGGCATTTCTGCGTGCACTACAGGTTTGCACACCACCACTCACTTCCTTCTGCATTGCTGTGGCCACTGTTTCCACTGACGTTGAATCAGTTCGTTTCCTCCGTCTACCAGTCGCACACCAAAAGAGCCCGTCTTTTCGAATTTCCGAAGCATTTTCTCCAGACCCACAGCAGTCATCGGACCAGCGCCTTTTTTCAAACCCTTCAGTGTCCAGAGCTTCTGCAGAGCGACGTGTGCACAGTCATGATTCTCGTAATACAGCTTTACAAGCAGAGTGAGATCCAGCATTGAGACAGTCATGGCGAACGTCACAGACGCGAAAGGGGGAAAAGCAGTGTGCCCGGTGTGTTTATACCAACTTCAGTGGGTTGTGCGCATGACAAATGTTTTTATTTACTTATTCTGACACATACAGCGCCATCTATTGATCAATTTTCTCACTAAATAATTACTATTAAAAACAGTCTTGATAACGATTTATTTAACAAGGTGACCGGTTTCGACCACTACTGTGGTCATCTTCAGACCATTGAGTGGGAACCTCTTTCTGTTGGAGAATCATTGAGTGATTCTCCAACAGAAAGAGGTTCCTTCTCAATGGTCTGAAGATGACCACAGTAGTGGTCGAAACCGGTCACCTTGTTAAATAAATCGTGATCAAGACTGTTTTTAATAGTAATTATTTATAAGACATTGATCACTGCTGCTCCCGTAATGCATTCAAAAGTAATTTTCTCACTATTTTTTTCTTCTGCCATACGTTTTCCCCATTCTACGACAATATTCCGTTGCAAATTGACGTCATTCTTACCAGTGGTGTTATTTGTACAGCGTTTTGAAAGTTTAACTTTAATTATAATCACTCCGTACTTTAAGAGGACGGAGTTTGAAACATAAAATAACTTACGTAATAACATACAAACAAAAACTGTAAGTGGGCAATACGTAGCATGATTTGTCATACTATGACTGGTTATGCATCATAAAATAAGTAAAAACAGGATGTAAATGATAAAACAACAAGAACTAGTGCAATATGCGCATGGAAGGGAGTATATTGTAGAACGTTAAGTCGCCTTCTGGCGTCACTGGTTGCGGCCGTAGAATAGGCCTGGTTACGTAGCTGGTCATTTCCCATGGCTGCGTCGACGAGGCTCAGGAACGGAGGTACAGCACCTCACTGCGGGCACCAGCCAACTCCAGCAGAAATAGACAGCAGCACTTGCTCGGCCGAGAAGAACATATTGTTGTTGTTGTGGTCTTCAGTCCGGAGACTGGTTTTATGCAGCTCTCCATGCTACTCTATCCTGTGCAAGTTTCTTCATATGCCAGAGCCTACTGCAGCCTACATCCTTCTGAATCTGATTAGTGTAGTCATCTATTGGTCTCCCTCTACCATATTTACCCTCCACGCTGCCCTCCAGTACTAAATTGGTGATCCCTTGATGCCTCGAACATGTCCTACTAACCGATCCCTTCTTCTTGTCAAGTTGTGCCACAAACTCCTCTTCTTCCCAATTCTATTCAATACCTCCTCATTAGTTATGTGATCTACCCATCTAATCTTCAGCATTCTTCTGTAGCACAACATTTCGAAAGCTTCTATTCTCTTCTTGTCTAAACTATTTATCGTCCACGTTTCACTTCCATACATGGCTACACTCAATACAAATACTTTCAGAAACGAGTTCCTAACACTTAAATCAATACTCGACGTTAACAAATTTCCCATCTTCAGAAACGCATTCCTTGCCATTGCCAGTCTACATTTTATATCCTCTCTACTTCGACCATCATCAGTTATTTTGCTCCCCAAATAGCAAAATTCCTTTACTACTTTAAGTGTCTCATTTCCTAATCTAGTTTCCTCAGCATCACCCGAGTTAATTCGACTACATTCCATTATCCTTGTTTTGCTTTTGTTGATGTTCATCTCATACCCTCCTTTCAAGTGCTCTTCCAAGTCCTTTGCTGTTTTTGACAGAATTTCAATGTCCCCGGCGAACCCAAAGTTTTTATTTCTTCTCCATGGATTTTAATACCTACTCCGAACTTTTCTTTTGTTTCCTTTACTGCTTGCTCAACATACAGATTGAATAGCATCGGGAGAGGCTACAACCCTGTCTCACTCCCTTCCCAACCACTGCTTCCCTTTCATGTCCCTCGACTCTGATAACTGCCATCTACTTTCTGTACAAATTGTAAATACCATTTCGCTCCCTGTATTTTACCCCTGCCACCTTCAGAATTTGAAAGAGAGTATTCAGTTAACATTGTCAAAAGCTTTCTCTAAGTCTACAAATGCTCGAAACGTTGGTTTGCCTTTTCTTAATCTATTTTCTAAGATAAATCGTAGGGGCAGTATTGCCTCACGTGTTCCAACATTTCTGTGGAATTCAAACTGATTTTCCCCGAGGTCGGCTTCTACCAGTTTTTCCATTCGTCTGTAAAGAATTCGCGTTAGTATTTTGCAACTGTGGCTTATTAAACTGATAGTTCGGTAATTTTCACATCTGTCAACACCTGCTTTCTTTGTGATTGGAATTATTATATTCTTCTTGAAGTTTGAGGGAATTTCGCCTGTCTCATACATCTTGCTCACCAGATGGTAGAGGTTTGTCAGGACTGGCTCTCCCAAGGCTGTCAGTAGTTCTAATGGAATGTTGTCTACTCCCGGGGGCCTTGTTTCGACTTAGGTCTTTCAGTGCTCTGTCAAACTCTTCACGCAGTATCTCCCATTTCATCTTCATCTACATCCTCTTCCATTTCCATGATATTGTCCTCAAGAACATCGCCCCTGTATAGACCCTCGATATAGACCTTCCATCTTTCTGCTTTCCCCTTTTTGCTTAGAACTGGGTTTCCATCTGAGCTCTTGATATTCATGCAAGTGGTTCTCTTTTCTCCAAAGGTCTCTTTAATTTTCCTGTAGGCAGTATCTATCTTACCCCGCGTGAGATAAGCCTCTACATCCTTACATTTGTCCTGTAGCCATACCTGCTTAGCCATTCAGCACTTCCAGTCGATCTCATTTTTCAGACGTTTGTATTTATTTTTGCCTGCTTCACTTACTGCATATTAACAGTTAAAATGTAGGCCAATTCATTTTGTTCATTAAGGAGCCTCTCATGTTTCTTCTTTTTACAACGTAGATCTCTAATTGCTCTGAAAGTCGTGACATTTGCCTTTTCCTGTTTTCTACATCATTTCCACTAGCTCTTAAAATTAAGTTTCTCCTTATTACAGTGTCCGTCTAATGCAGGTGCCTTAGTAAGCGGGTTGTTTCCGGGAATACTAAGCACAGATTTTACTGGGCAGAGTTATGATATATATGGGTACAATACCAGTGTGTGACCGAGTCTGAATGATGCAGAAAGATTCGTTTCGGATCGCTGACAGATTAGCAGCTGTTTCCGCAAGAACAATGTATGTGCGAGAGGCTATAACTTTGTTTTTCTTTAGCTGCTTGTAACTTGCTAATTAGTATTTCATTAAAATGTGGTTAATCAATTCTTTCATCTATATTTTTGGCTTGATTTATACGTCGCTCTACAAATTTCCTGTATCCACCCCATAATTCATTATAACCCGAGGCCCTAATACTTATAGGATTATACATTTTTGGGTCCCTGAAGCCCAGAATTTTGGTTTTTACTTCCTCTCACATTGTTCATACAGACGAAATTATCCACATTTATTCACCTGCATTCGAAAGCACTACGTTCTAAATCGTTAATTTCAAACCATATTTGTCTCCTACAAGCTCATGAAGTAGGTAAATTACCATCAAAATTCTGTGTGATCCCTTTGCTCATTTCTAGACGAAACGCCTCCCACGACTGCGACGAGCATTCGAATTCACATTACCTACATTTGGAGCACCTAAAAACCTACTCTGATTGATACCGATATCCTCCCGAGCATCTTTGTTTTCCCATTAATCTACGACCTCGTTGTCGAATGGATGTTAAACGCTCTAACCTTCCTTCACACTCTAATTCTTTAAATTAACCAATTTTCACTCAGAAGTGTATTTATGTACCCTCTGTCTAACGACTGTTATCTCCTTTTGATACTTTCAATTTCTTTTTGTAAATATTTCTGACTACTTTTGCAGTTCACATAATAGCAAAAAACTGGTGATTTATCAAACTATGGAACAATCAAGAATGGAGTGCCGCAAGGTTCGGTCTTGGGTCCTCTGCTCTTCTTAACATATGTTCACGTAGATGCAACGCTGGTACCTTTTGCCGATGATACAAGTATAGCTATCACACCCATGAGACAATAATTAACTGATGAAATTGTAAACGATGTTTTTCAGAAAATCATTAAGTGGTACTCTGCAAATGGGCTCTCATTAAACAAGTGCGTCAGTGAAAAAGATCAATAAAAAGGTGTTAGCATGTGGAGGTAATGTGCTGTTCCAGTCTCTTCTGTACCTAAGGTCCATCACCGTTCCCTTTGGATCCCTACGTAATTCGGTGCTCTCCGATACAGACGATAGAACAGCGGAGGAGTGGTACTCAAGCGTCAACTTTAGGTTACAATATCTCCGGATGTAATTAACATTTTACAATGCAACAAACGGCACTGATTACGTATTTGTTTATATGTTCAGATGTGCTAACAAAACTAACGGGGTTCCATTTACAAAAACGTAGGTTTGTGTTAAAAAACATACTTCCGTGCATTTTTTTATGGTCTGTATTAACCAATTACACTAGCCCCTCTCCTCACGTTCGGTCTGTGGGTTCAGTATTTGATGTGGTTTACGAAATATATCCAGCGGTAATGTTAGGTGACTCACCCTGTATGTATTCACTTATGAAATTTCTTATTAACAATCCGAACGTATTCAAAAGTAATAGCAGTGTTCATGGCTACAACACTAGGAGAAAGGATGATCTTCACTACTCAAGGTTAAATCTAACTTTGGCTCAGAAGGGGGTAAATTATGCTGACACGAAAGTCTTTGGTCACTTACCTAATAGCAATAAAAGTCTGACAGATAGCCATATACCATTTGAAAGAAAATTAAAAGATTTTCTGAATGGCATTTCCTTCTACTCGTTAGATAAATTTTTGGATTAGTAAGTGGTTAATTTCTCCACCCCCCACCAAAAAAAGTAATATTTTGTGTAATGTAATATCTTGTATAGACACCTTTTATTAACCTGACACGATCCACATCATTACGAAGTGTCGTATTCATGATCTATGGAACAAGTACTAATCTAATCTAATCTATTCTTTGCAGTCTTTTGTTTCATCCTGATCCTCTTGTACTGTAACGTCCAGTTTGTGAATGGCACGAAATGTGCACGCCCATTACAGCTAGGTAGCCAGTGATTAAATAACGGAGCGACACTACTGAATTTCTCTGGACTCCGGCCACTCGCAGTTAAATATCACTGCAACACTAACTCTAAGTACGCGTATGATGTGTGAAATCACGGTGGAACTTGAATTTGCTTCAAATTTTCGATCAATAGGGCACAGTGTGATATTACTTCATTCACAGCCCACGTGTACTGCGGGAAAGGGTCGCCACGTTTCATGGGAGTCACCTCAGGCTGCACTTACGATTATTCATCGGACAAGAATGCATTGGTATGGAAATTGTTTCAAAGTTGACACACATAATAAAAACACAAAATTTCAGTTTGATTAATATATTACTTACTAACTAGAAGTCTATCTTTCCTAAACATACCAACGTAAGAAAATAAAAAGAAATCTCGGATACAGTTTTCGAATTTTTCATCACATTATACCAGTTAACTTTGTGTTTCCTCACCACTGTTTCATCACATTGTTCATAGAGAGCGACTCAATCGTCTAGTCAAAACATATTACGAAACTCCGTGCGAACGCAATCTGATGTGAAAGAAAAAATTATAAATGTTGTGATATATTTGGATATTCTTCCGTAACTGATTTCCGTTACGTTACGAAATAGACAGGAAGAAGAAAAAAGAACGAAAGAAAACAATTACGTTGTGTTTCGTTATACCAGAACAAAGTGTTCTCTACATCTACATCATACTCCGCAGATCAGTTAATGGTGTGTGGCGGAGGATAATTTCGATACCACTATGATCCCTCCAACCCTGTTCCACTTGCGAATAGTGCATGGGAAGAATGATTGTGGGGAAGGCTCTGTATTGGCGCTAATTTCTCGAATTTTCTACTCGTGGTCAATATGGGAGATGTATGTGGGGGGAAGTAATATGTTGTGTGACCCCTCCTGAAACTGCTGTCCCGAAATTTCAATAGTAAATTTCTCCGTGATGCACAACGCGTCTCTTGTAACGTCTGCAGTGGAATTTGTTTAGCATCACAGTAACTCTCTCACGCCAGCTAAACGATGCCGTGGGCATCACAGACAGATGAACAATACTCAAGAATAGGGCAAACAAGCACCTTATAAGCCACTTCTTTCGTGAAAGAGTTACATTTCTTGAGATTCTTCGATGAATCTGAGTCTGATGTTTGTTTTTCCCACTATCTGTTTTAAATGGTCATTCCACTTAAGGTCGCTCTGGATGGTTACGCCTAGATATTTTACGGCAGACGCTGTTTCTCGCTCTCGCAAAATGTTACATTCATTTCCGTTCAGGGCCAACTGCCAGAGTCTGCACCATTCATCAATTCCTTGCAGGTCGTTCTGCAAATTCTATTTTGGTATAGACAACTGCATCATCTGCGAATAGCCTTAAAGAGCATACGGCGCTTTCTACTAGATCATTTATATATATTGTAAACTGCAACGGTCCTATCGCACTTCCCTGTGGTACTCCGGATATTATCTTTACAACTGTCGATTTTGTTCCGTTAAGAGCGATTTGTTGAGTTTATCTGTAAGAAAGATTTGAATCCAGTCGCAGGTTTGCTCCGATACTCCGTAAGCCCGTATTGTTTTCATTAAACGGCAATGTGGGACGGTGTCAAATGCCTTACTGGAATCAAGGAATACGGCATCAACCTGAATGCCGTTGTCCACTGCGCTGTGGATCTCATGGAGGAACAGAGCGAGCTGAGTTTCGCTGGATCTCTGTTTGCGGAATCCATGTTGATTTTTGTAGAGGAGATGTTCATTACCCAAGAACGTCATAATTCTTGAGCATAAAACACGTTCCATAATTCTACAAAGTCAAAGACATAGGTCTATAATTGTGTGGATCTGTCTTGCGGCCTTTCTTAAAAATGGGAATGACCTGCGCTTTTTGCTCAAGCAATCTATGATAAACTACTGCTACAATAGGATCAAGTTCTTTCGCAAAATCTTTGTAGAATCTTATAGGTGTCTCATCTGGTCCTCTAGCCTTTCCACTACTAAGCGATTGCAGCTGCTTTTCAGTTCCGCGATCGCTTATCTCAATATCTGCTATTTCGACGTTCGCGCGACGATTGAAAGGAGGGACAGTGTTACGATCTTCCGCGGTGAAACAACTTCGGAAGACCGAACTCAGTATTTCGGCCTTCTCTCTGTTATCTTCCGTTTTGGTGCCGGTGTGGTCGCTCAGAGAGTGGATAGATGATATTGACCCACTTACTTATTTTACACACGACCAAAATCTCTTAATGTTTTTACTCAGGTCGGTTGACAACGTCTTACTTTCAAAATCACTGAACGCTTCTCGAATTGTTACTTAAACTCATTTTCGCTTCGTTCAACTTTTGTTTGTCAGCTAGGTTTTTACTTCTCTTGAATCCGAGATGAAGTGCTCTTTGTTTACGTAGGGATTTTTTAACACGGTTATAAAACCATGGTCGATCATTCCCATCCATTAAAACGTTACTCGGGATATGCTTGTCTCGGGCATATTGAACGATGCCTTCGAATTTTTTCCATTTGTTCTTCCACATTTTCGTCCTCATAGCCGAATATTTTATGCTGACTGCTAGGGTATTCTGAAATTTGTATCCTGTAACCCTTTCTGAGCAAATGTATCTTCCTACCATTCTTAACATTCATTGTAGGACCCATCGTCATCGATGCTGTCACAGCCTTATGAACACTGATCCCTTCCTCTACGTTAACTGATTCGATAAGTTGAGGTCTGTTTGTTGCCGGGAGGTCTAAGACCTTACCCTCATGAGTTGGTTCTCTAACAGTCTGCTCAAGGTAATTTTCGGAAAAGACATCCAGAACAATTCCACACGATTCCCAGTCTCTGGCACGACGCTCACAATCTATACCTGTTAAGTAGAAGTCGCCCCCTATTACAACGGTATGGCCAGGAACATTACTAATGATATTATGCAAGTTCTGTCTGAAGCGCTCTACGACAACAGATCCTGACCCATGTGGTCTATAGAAGTATCCGATCACCATTTTTTACCGTTCTTTGATACCCAGTTTCACCCGGATCAATTGTCATTCGGAATCCGTGATAACCTCGCTAGATTTTATTGAATTTTGAACTGCAACAAACACGCTGTCACCATTGGCGACTAACCTATCCTTACGATAAACATTCCAGTCTAAACTTAGGATATCGTTGTCACTGACGTCTGGTTTCAACCAGCTTTCTGTCCCCAATACTGTCTGTGCATCATAACCTTCAGTGAGCGATACTAATTCTGGGACCTGTCCTTGGATGCTCCTGTAGTTTACTAAAGTCATATTAATCTTTTATATCTCTGATCTGCGAGGACCAAGATTCCCTGAGGTCGATGCGGCTGACTGAACAGGTAAATCGTCTTAGCTCCCAAGGGATGGGGGCTTTCTCTAAGATCGCGGAGGTCGAGAAATTCGCATCCAATACCGTCACAAAGCCGCCTGAGCCTCTGGTTTAGACCCTCCACTCTGCTCCAAACCAGAGGACCGCGATCAACCCTGGGTACGATGCTACAAATAGACAGCTTAGCCGGCACCCCGCGTGCGTTGCTAGTTGCCTTCACCAAATCAGCTAGCCGCCGAAAGGAAGCCGGGGATGGCCTCAGAGCCCAAGCGGCAGGTGTCATTCTTGCTGACATGTGCCACTACATGCGCTCGATAGCCGCCGGCGGGGCCTCCTCCACATCACGGATGAGACCTCCCGGCAAACACACCGAAAGAACACTGTAATTATTTCCCGCCTTGCCTGCTATCTCCCTGAGGGGATCCATCACCCGCCTAACAGTGGAGCTCCTAATGATTAGCATACCCACCCTCTGTACTTGTCCGGACTGGGCAGGGAAATCGAGCACTGGCCCAACAGGAGAGGCATCCCGTGCTGGCTCAGAGTTATCATCAACACTGGGTAGCTCCTCGTACCTGTTAAGACGTAGGGAGCCAGCCGCAAGGCCTGTTCCCTCTTTCGCCTTCCGCCCAGTTACACGCGAACACACCTCTGTCTGCCACCCACTGTGGAGTGAGGGCGGACCGGTCAGATGTTGCGTATCTAACAGTGTCATTACAAACCGTCGTGAAGGGATTACTGGAAAATGGGATGACATCACGAATATACACACGAAGATTAGCGTTGACACTATGTTGCAATCAACAGAGAGTACAACGACGTCGAGTCACAGTAAACGGATACTGAATGCAGAGGTGTACAAATTCTCCCTCCAGCCTGTCTGCCCCTATCACTGCCGCAACCTTTAAAACATCACAACTTGCAGCGTCGGAGACTCAAGAGCACATGTGTACTGAAGCACAGTGGTTAATGCAGGCCAGCTCAGATTTCCGCAAACCTGGGTAACTCCGCGGGACGCTTTCAGCTTGCTGCATCTCACAACAGGTTGCGCTTTCAGTTCAACGTGACTAAAGAACAGCCAGGTACATGCTTGCGAAGGTAGTTTCACTACAGCTCAGCTATATTAACGGTGAAACCAGCAAAGTGAAGCAATCAAACTCAAATGAGCTTCAGGACAAATCAAGAATTGGGGAATACAAACCAGTCACGAAACAGACCCCAAGATCAGCAAGGGAAAAGTTTTCCAGTGCTTATAATGCAGCTTCCGTAAATCGGTAGATGTCTCGCAACGCAAATTTCGTAAAAAGTTTCCAAACACTCATTCGGGAACCATGACTATGTGACATGTTTGTAAATTAGACCAGCAGTTTCCTCAATCTATAAGTATTTTGAAAGAGGAAGTACACTTAAGGCTGATAAGTGTGTGGAAATGTGTATTAAAGATCTGATGCCATTTAGCAGTATGTAAGCTTTCTAAATTTAGGACAAACATTGAACGAAATAGGAGAAAAATATGCCACAGTGGATTTTGAAAACCAGATTCTGATGGTAGGCAACGCAGTGTGAAGAAAGTTTACTATGAAAGAAAATTTTCTTGTTTCAGGAATGTACTTTTATAGAGCTACATAATATGAAGAACGAACTTCGTGTTTGTTACAATGAATCTGCGGAATTTAGGATGAACTGTTTGGTTAACTGCAATGAATTCAGCGAACACTGAACACACATCGTGGAAAAAGTAATTAAAATTGGTATAACTGGCGTCATATTTGGCTGAAAAACACTAAGGTTACAGAAACTAGACTTCCATAAGCTTACTTTAGTTTGCGTTGCAGTATAAAGACGTTTCCAGTTTATTAAGTGTTAAGCAAATCAAGTTAGAGAGATGGTTGTGTTTACTACAGGAAACATGTATCAGAAGTGACATGATGGGGGTTCGAATTGAGAATAGACAGTACAAGTCGAAAGAGAGAGAAGCTACATGGGAAACCGTCAATATCGACATAGACAGACACGCTAAGCCGGCCACTGTGGCCGAGCTGTTCTAGGCGCTTCAGTCTGGAACCGCGCTGCTGCTACGGTCGCAAGTTCGAATCCTGCCTCGTGCATAGATGTATGTGATGTCCTTAGGTAGTTCTAAATCTAGGGGACTGATGACCTCAGATGTTAAGTCCCGTAGTGCTTAGAGCCATTTGATTTGAACAGACACGCTATGAAAACGCTGATAGGAAAAAAATACAAATGAAATCCAAAATTTTCTGGGTTACAATGACATAAAATAAATATAGTATATTATATTGGGCATCATCTTGCGATATTCGGGTAGAAAAGTCCGAACCCTGCTCATAACACCACAGTGAAAGCGAACAGAATTAACTGCTATGTAACGTAGAACCGCGGGAAAAATGGGCAAGTAAGCAAGTTTCCTGCAACCTGCTTGGGATGAGCACAACTTGGCTTGGATGGGAGTAAAGCAGCCCGCCCGTCCTACTCATAACGTGCGACAGCTTCCTTCCTGACTGAATGGCGATCTGTGGTTTTCAACGGTGAGCCTCGCTTTTGTTTTCAGCGATCAGGTCGACGCCAACATGTCTGTAGACGGTCTGGTGAAAAGTCACAGGAAACGTCGATTCCCGAGATCTATATCTCTCCAATTTGAGGGATCGCTGCGTGGGAACTACTGGGTACGACAAGAAAGAGTTGGTAATTTTGAAAGGAGGCTGAACGTTCGCCACACTGTTGAAGGAATGTCAGTCCTTATCTTACTCTCTCTGACCAGGGTACTAAATGGCATATTCCAGCAAGACAATGAAAGTCTCCAACTGCAGTTCATACCACAAACGATTCGAGGAATGTATGGATCACTGACTGGGTTGTCTGGTCTCCCAACATGTCAGCCAACGGTGATGTCGTGGGTGCGATGAGTCTCCAAATAGCGATCTTCATAAACAAGCCACAACATATGTTTCAAGGATGACAAGAACTTCCCTAACATGACATTCTAAGATTTTCCGCTTCCAAACAACAACGAAAACAGGGATGTAATCGTGCCAATGGGGATTACGTCTCATATTGATGATGGTGAGGGGCGTCAGTTTCGAGTGGAATGAAAGTTTAATCATTAAATATCCCAACATCTCCACTTAGCCTGGTAAATATCGGACAGCTGCTTCGTGGGGTAACACTACCAACTTCTTTCAGTGTATAAACTTTTCCGTTCAGTTCACTGTCTGTAATTTGTCACGAGAATTCACTACGGCTCTCATGAAATTTATAATGGATAAAATGAGAGTTAATGAGCTCATCAAATTCTTCTAGAAAACACTTTTGGGGCAGAACTACTACTTACTTTTACACTTTAAGAAACAACAAGTTTTAAAATTCTGACTGCAGGGAGCTCATACTCATCCAGCAAATCGACGACGAGCGGACAACATGGAACAACTTTCTGCTACCCTTCGACAACCGCCTCTGGCTGTGTACTGTGGCTGTCATAGCCGCCACCTTGTGCACCCTCAGGGTTCAGAGGAGATACAGGGGAGGTTCAAGGACCCACGAGAGCCAGACGTACGGTGACACCCTGCACGTCGCAGGAATTTTCCTCATGCAAGGTATGGGTAATTTTTTATGTAGAGTTCATAAATACTGGCCAAAGTTTATTTAAACAGAAGACAAAGATAATTTTTGACCTTAAATGTCTTGATCTTCGTGTTATACCGATTGTTGTTTTCACTAGAATAAAAACAAAGAGGAAATTCTGAGACCGAAAATAAGAAACAGCGCTGATATTGTACTACAGAAACCCACTGGAATCATTACGTTACAAGCTAGCAAGGTATCAGTTTTGAATGAGGGCATTTCTTAGAGACTAAAACGAAGAAGAAGAATTATTGATAATCCCAGCCACTCATTCTGGAGAAACGTCAGAAAAATAATCAAATAACACTCGGTTGAAGACAAACGCCAAATTACAGAATGTCAAAGATCAGCCATGAAACCTTCTACGATTTCACGAAGACGATGTTGTCATTTCCTGTTGTTAAACGAAACATCACAGGCAGCCTTTGGTAGGTACTGTTACGACAAATTATAAATGTTTGGATTTATTACTAGATGTCACACTCTACATTCTGCTCTGGGCTGAAATTCTCACTCTCATTTGTATGAATTTACCACAACTCGTATCATTGATTTCGCTGTAGTGATGGCGATACTGAAGAAAAGATTAAACTACCTCCATTTCCTAGCTCAATGCTCACAAGCGATGATGAACATTATGTTCTTCATAACAGATTTCAGATGTGGAGATATTAAAGGTTTTCGGCAATCTAATCATAAGCTGCATCTCATACATCGGTTGGTTTTCCTTTTTTCATTGGTGCTCATGGAGCGTTCTAAAGATAATTCTGAAACTCAGACGACTAGTTGTATTATAATATCAATATCCTTATAGAAATGGGTATCAACGAGAAGATAATATGCTGAACATTCGCAAATTATTATATGTTGTTGTACTCTGATACATAGGAAAGCACGAGAGCCGCACATAACAAATATGCTCAATCATGCTAAACGAAATTTTACTGTCTGGACTCAGCTCATTACGTTAGTTTCATCACTTTTTTGTCTCCATGTGTGAGTGGTCCAGAGTATTGCTACCTCACCTTAGAACTCCCAGGGTTGTCTCCGCAGGTGCACTACTTCCTTGTGCTTCTCCTTTGAGTGTTGTAGTTTTGGCACCGTTCTTGCTTTTGATTGTCATCTTGCTTGCTCTTTTTCTCTGTATCCCTCCTCACTGTCAGTTTCAACATCAGTAAGAAGATCAGGCCAACGGGCGGTCTGCAATCTATGCATTCATGTTGAAGGCCCCCAATGTGTGATTTGGTTGCATTTAGTTAGAGAACTAATATATGTGACATATTTACTTTATGAGAAGGAAAAGCATAAGATACGTCATGAATCTTTCATGTGGTGCTACATGTAACAGAACAGCTGCATCATACACCTAAATACTATATTTTTTTAAAACTACTTTTAATACAAATATCGATCGATCACTCAAAGTGCAGTTTGCAGATAGGGAGAGTGAGTTCACAGAATTATTGCATGGGATTTTGCCTATAGTGTACCATGTATCGATCCATGGGTGCAGGTAATGGGCAACCATAGCCATTTCCAAAGATGTATCAAAGATCTGGGTAAGATTCGGATCCCTGTACAGGATGAACGGCACAGATGTCATATCCGGATTACAATGAATATACCCTTGTTCTTATTTACAAACATTATGCGCACATATACAGGGTGGTACATTGATAGTGACCGGGCCAAATATCTCACGAAATATGCATCAAACGAAAAAACTACAAAGAACGAAACCCTTGTAGATTGAAGGGGGAAACCAGATGGCGCTATGGTTGGTCGCTAGGTGACGCTGCCATAGGTCAAACGGATATCAACTGCGTTTTTTAAAATAGGAACCCCCATTTTTTATTACACATTCGTGTAATACGTTTTAGTTGGACCACTTTTCTCGTTTTGTTATAGATGGCGCTGTAATAGTCACAAACGTATAAGTACGTGGTACTACGTAACATTCCGCCAGTGCGGACGGTATTTGCTTCGTTATACATTACCCGTGTTGAAATGGAGCATTTACCAATTGCGGAAAAGGTCGATATCGTGTTGATGTACGGCTATTGTGATCGTGTACAGTTCAGCCACTGGGTACAAGAGAAATTACGGGGCGATGTCAGATTTTTTTCGCTCGTTCTATTTAGCGACGATGCGTCGTTCACCAACAGCGGTAACGTAAACCGGCATAATATGCGCTATTGGACAACGGAAAATTCAGGATGGCTGCGACAAGTGGAATATCAGCGATCTTGGTGGGTTAATGTATGGTGCGGCATTATGGGAGGAAGGATAATTGGCCTCCATTTTATCGATGGCAATGTAAGTGGTGCAATGTATGCTGATTTCCTACGTAATGTTCTACCGATGTTACTACAAGGTGTTTCCCTGCCTGACAGAATGGCGATGTACTTCCAACATGATGGATGTCCGGCTCGTAGCTCGCGTGCTGTTGAAGCGGTATTGAATACCATATTTCATGACAGGTGGATTGGCCGTCGAAGCACCATACCATGGCCCGCACGTTCACCGCATCTGACGTCCCCGTATTTTTTTCTGTGGGGAAAGTTGAATGATATTCGCTATCGTGATCCACCGACAACGCCTGACAACATGCGTCAGCGCATTGTCGATGCATGTACGAACATTACGGAAGGCGAACTACTCGCTGTTAAGAGGAATGTCGTTACACGTATTGCCAAATGCATTGAGGTTGACGGACATAATTTTGAGCATTTATTGCATTAATGTGGTATTTACAGATAATCACGCTGTAACAGCATGCATTCTCAGAAATGATAAGTTCACAAAAGTATATGTATCACATTGGAACAACCGAAATAAAATGTTCAAACGTACCTACGTTCTGTATTTTAATTTAAAAAAATACCTGTTAGCAACTGCTCGTCTAAAATTGTGACCCATATGTTTGTGACTATCACAGCCCCATCTATCACAAAGCGAATAAGCAGTCCAACTAAAACATTCATATTTCTTTACGTACTACACGAATATGTAATAAAAAATGGGGGTTCCTGTTTAAAAAAACGCAGTTGATATCCGTTCGACCTATGGCAACGCCATCTAGCGGGCCAACCACAGCGCCATGTGGTTTCCCCCTTCAAGCTAGACGAGTTTCGTTCTTTGTAGTTTTTTCGTTTGACGCTTATTTCGTGAGATATTTGGCCCGGTCACGATCAATGGACCACACTGTATAGGGAATCTTGTTCAAAACTTGCTGGAAAAGGAGGATGCGAAATGTTACAGTAATAATACAATGTCTTTTTTTTAAAAAAAAACTTCATTTTTTTGTCACATAACTTAAAAGTAATTTTACATTATTTTAAGCACACATAATACTATTTTATTCGTTTCATACTTCTGGCTGAGCTTCCATAGAGCTGGGCATTTGTATGATTCCAGGTTCCAAACTGTAGTATGCTTGTATGCTTCACACATCATTGAAGCCTTCTAGCCACCTTCCACATACACAATCATGTGTATGTGGTCAACCATGCAAAGCAATGTCCCCATTTATCCATTGCACTTCGTAGCAGAATAAGATGCTGCTTAGAGTTGATAATGATACTTCCATGATGCCGAAGTACAATGTCAGCATCCTGAGAGGTATACATGTGCTAAAATATCTGTATCTCACCACTCTTCCTTTATGAACCATTTTGCGCTTCCTAAACCATTCAGGTCTGAGGCCAATTCAGAAACATTTGCTTTAAGGGTTAATGTAACCTGCACGTTGTGTGTACACTCAGTGTCAACTGCGTTCATTTAATATCTTATTTCCTGAAATAGGAACCCTACAGTACCATGTGTAATTAAGGAGGTATTTCCACAGCTTCTTTAGCTTCTAAATGTTGTTCATTATACTCCTCGGTGATATTAGCAATGCTCTTGTATGTTTCCAATCCAGTCAATATGTTATTCCAACAACCCATTTGCCTAAATCGATTGGCGGAAAGCAGTTCACTCATAAAACTGGTTACTGTTCTTTTAAAGTCAGAGTGTACGACATCACATCTAAACCTCTAGTGACAAATGGATATGCAGTCATTGTCCTTACATCTTTTTTGTAAATTTCAATGTGGACATGGGGCATAAATGACCACCGTAATACATATCAAAGATCTGTAGTGGCAAATTTCCAGAGCACATGGTTTATGGTAAAGTGAAAGTACCATTCTTCTGGTCGTTGTGAGTCTCTAAACGAGTCAAAATAGTAAATGTTAAATAGTAGATGTTATTGCGTTTTCTCTTAATACACACATCCCACAGAGTTCCAGGTCCTCATGCAACATGTAAATTTCTAATCCCACATTCTTTAGATTTCCGTCTTCAGCAGTACATTCTGCGTAAATACTCACGAAACCTTGGAACGTTGAATTTTTTTGACAAATTTAAGCAGATCGTTATTTGTAAGCAGTATGCTTGGTAGTATAGCTAGGAGTTTCCTTTATGAAGAGTCCTGTGTGATTTCAAAATACAATGCCAGGTAAGAAATAACACACTCAAGGACTGTTTTCAGTGGCAGTAGGTTATTATAAATGCATACTGAGGGGTTGTTATGTTGTGATTCATCTGTCATAGTCATCGTCAATCAGGTGGCGCTCGGGTGGCTTGCCTGTGTGCCCTCTGCACACTGCAGACAGTAACTGTACTGAGTTTAGAGTCGGGCAGAACAGTGATTGAAACTCTTCTTCTAGGGTACAACCATGCCACTGTGATGGGTATGTTCCCTCGCTGAACAACTGCAGCCATTTGAACAGGCTCACTAAGGATGCAAAATGCTTGGAACACTATTGCAGCATGGCATTGGCACCTTTATGATCGTTTACATGTGAGAATACGAGCCTGCTTTACTGCCAGACTGGGGTACACGAATGTAAAATTAGAAATATTCGAGCACGCACGGAGGCTTTCCGGTAGTCGTTCTTCCCGCGAACCATTCGTGACTGGAACAGGAAAGGGAGGTAATGACAGTGGCACATAAAGTGCCATCCGCCACACGCCGTTGGGTGGCTTGTGGGGTATAAATGTAGATGTAGATGTGGGTTTGTGAGAATCTGACCAATCACATCGATGGATAGCTGCTCATGCTGAGCACAGTGTGTCGTTGGTGTGTCCCTACTTTCAACAGTGGCTTGTGGTACCTTGCCACACCTGCAGACCAGATTCTAGATGTCCCTGTAGTACAGTCACGTTCGATGCGACATCATATAGAGGAGAAATTCGGGCACATGCTGCATCTGCTATGCCACCAAGGACCATTTGGAACCATCTGCTTGCAACAGGACTAAGATCACATGTGCTTCTGGCCAGGCAATCACCGACACCATGATACTGCCAAGCAGAGCTACTTTGTTTTTATGAATGATTTGACTGGAGAGTGTACTGACATTTTGTCATCTTCAGTGATGAGAGTAGATACTGTCTGCATGCGAGTGATGGATGAACACATACAGGGCACAGACCCAGTCAGTGGCCCATTCTGGACTGCATGCACCCACAACACATAGTGCCTCTCCAGACCTTATGGTTCGGGAAGTCATGAGTTACAACTCGCTGTCACATTAGCTGTTTCTGCAGCGTAAAAACAAAGTCGTGCTCACTATTTTTCACAGGCTGTTATCCATATGCTACTCTCATCTCTTCGACAAGAAGGTGATGCACCTTTTCAGCAGGACAATGACAATACACATATGGATGCTACTACACAACGCGTTCTTTATGTTGTACAGTTACTACTCTGGCCATCAAGAGCACCATATGTCTCGCCTGCTGAACATGTAAGGGACATGGTGAAGTTGGAACTTATTCGTCCTCCAGAACCCGAAAGAACCATTGTCTAATTGCGACAAAGGGTGCAAAACGCTTGGGATACTATTGAAGCATGGCATTGGCACCTTTATGATCGTTTTCATGTGAGAATACGAGCCTGCTTTACTGCGAGACTGGGTACGCTGTGTGCTGGTGTGACTGTTTGTGCAACCTTTACTGCGACAACTGTGTTTTATTTGGACTGAGTATGTTATCGATAATCCTGCAATGATTAACTACCAGTCACATCACTTGATAATAAAATGTACTGTCCTTGATGAGTTTGTTACTTTTCTTCTGGCAGTGTAATGCTATTCGGTGGCCCAAATTCTATCAGCCTATTGTCCATTTTCGCCTCGTCAAGCTGATCCTCAGTACTTTTTGCAATTTCCGCTGTTTGGGCAATGGCTTCTACTCCCTTGGCCAATGATTCAATATCTGAAAAACCTACTGTATATCTTAGGTAATGGTAGAGCCTCTGGCATTTTACTGTCTTCATTTCTTTTTACTTTCCTCTTTAGGCCACTTTTAATGGACGGACACTACTAATTGGATACAACTTTTTTGGATACAATTTTTTATTTATCCCATACTTTTTTTTCTTTAATGTGGGATGAGTGACGTTTATAACTTGTCGGAAATTTATGTCCAAACCTAATTTAAGGTTAGTGAGCACTGTTTGTCAACTGAAAATGCTGCAGTACACTGGCCTATTATAATGTCTCAGGTAAACTTTATCAGTTAAAATCTGCAGCGAGACGCTCTATCAAATCGTTGTTTAGAGTGTTACCTGCAAGCTTCATCCAACAGATTAATTTCCTTATCACTGTGTACTTGCGATTTTTGCACCATTGTTCCTGGCCCACAAAAGTTGTATGAAGGAATGTGTAACTCTGTGGACAGCTTACGGGGAACACTGTCAGCATCTCTCATGTGCTTCCTAACAAAAATTATACGCTATTGCATGGTTTGAGGTTAGCTCATCCTTTTATATACCAAATCACATTCATCCATCTGTTCTGCAAAGCTAGAAGCCAAACCATTTAACTAAAGCCACGTTCCATAACATCTTATGATAGTCCATGAAAAACATGCTGAACTCAGAGCTAGTCTGTAACTCTATCATGTAAAAATTGGTAGTAATAACTTCACCATCGCTATCCATTAAGATGCAAGTACTAAGATTTGTTCTCTGCATTTTGGAAACTGTAAATATTCTGTTAAACAGTTAGGTAAGTATGATTTTTATGATGCCTCTATTCTGCATCAAACTCTTTGGTTTCCATATCGCTGGAGAAGACGGTATGGACCAAAATAAGAAAAACTTCCAGTAAAGATGGCCTTCAAAATGGATACTTTAGGAGCTATGGGCATTTGTTCAGTAAAAGGGATATGTTTCAAACCACCAAAGTTGAAAAAGTGCTCGTATGAATTTTAGAGCCAATGTTTGCTACACATTTCTTCCTTTATTGGCCCATACCACCACATCTGCAAGTGAGCTACGCTACACTTTTAGCAACAGTACCAGTATATGTATCCCAATGTCAGAGGTATCAGAATGATTATCGTTAAAAACCCCTGAATCGGTCTTCCTGGACCAGAGTCCCTTACCTCAGTCTGACACATTTATCTTTCTTCGTCATCCATAAAAGTTTGTAACATCATCATAGAATCACCCTGTACGGATTTAATGCTTAAGAGCGTTATTTACCACGTGTACCCAGCTGGGAACAATATCAAACTGCAATCTGATGTTCCCAGCTGGGCATAGGTGGCTAGAGGTAGAAAGTTTTATTTCGCTTTAGACTTGAGCATAGCTGCTCAAAATTCTGACCATTGCTTTTTAGCAATATAATTCTACTATTTTGGAAATTTTCATTCTGATGAATGCACCCCTTGTAGTTGTCGAAACCTAGAACAATGTATCTATCAGTTATGTTCGACCTGTTGGCTATATAATTCTATGTCGTAACATTCAAATTTGTCAGTTTTTTAATTCTATCGGGAGGGGGTGGTGGCTGATCTCTGCTGACGCTTCATGATGATGAGCCTCTTACTACGTCATACAAAGCATCAGTGACGATTCTGTCTGACGTTTAGTACGACTGGAAGAACTGTTTTGGTAAGTCCCACAAATATTTTGGATTGATAGTCGGGAGCAAGACATTCATTTACGGGTAATGAATTGTGGAGGGGGCCTAGCCGGTCATCAGTTAGAATAACTGGATTACAAACTATTGATAGATGTCACTCTTCTACTAATTAAGATAAACCTGGCAACCATACAGGCTGTACCAGTCTCCCAGACATAGAGAAGCACCCATTTTCGAATATCCCACCATTTATACCTCACACAATTAGATTCGATAAATTGAGATGGGGAGGAGGAATGGGAGGTGTTAAGGTGGATGAAGGAGCAGATTTGGAAACAATGGAGACTGCACCAGTTATGACTCTGTCCCATTACTTATAGTACAGGCCTACCATTTGCATTCTAACCGACAGGGACTCTAGACATATGTTATGGCTTGTTAATAACAAATGCTTTGAAACTTTATAGCAGTTGTTGTGGTCAATGAGTGAATGTATATGTGAACCAGTTTACGATCCACCATTGTGGAGATAATTGCTTGAAATGGAGACTAGGTGTCGGGTTCATCGTGAAATACCATTGCTCATACCGATACATAAAGCTGTACGTCTTCAATAGGGAAAAAAGAAACAGAAAGTGAACATTAGCTAAATGGTAGCGAGTGGTGTGGTCCGATGTATCACGATTTTGACTCTTTTCTAAATCTACAAAGGGTTGAGTACTCCAACAAATTAATGGAACGTTTAAACTGCAGTGCGTAGACGGCACAGTTCAGAACAGAGGTAGTTCTGTGATATTTTAAGGTATTTTTTGTACCTTTACTTTGGCACAGCTATATAGTTTCGCTGAGAACGTGAACCAGGATGTTTATTTCAACATTCTCAGTGGCCAAGTTTGCCCTTTCTTCATCTTCAAGGTTAGTATGCTGTGCCCACTTCCGTTTTCCAAAGTGACAACAGCTATGTTCATAGAGCTGCACACATACGTTCCTGATTTGATGAACATTCAGGTTCTACACTGAGATGAGAAAAGTCATGGGATACCTATTAGTCCGCAGCTCATGGTCGTGCGGTAGCGTTCTCGCTTCCCACGCCCGGGCTCCCGGGTTCGATTCCCGTCTGGGTCATGGATTTCCTCTGCCTCGTGATGACTGGGTGTTGTGTGATATCCTTAGGTTAGTTAGGTTTAAGTAGTTCTAAGTTTTAGGGGACTGATGACCACAGATGTTAAGTCCCCATTTGAACCATTTTTGATACCTCTTAATGTCGTGGTACACCTTCTTTTACCGAGCGTAGTGCAGCAACTGGACGTGACATGGTCTCAACAAGTAGCTGGAAGTCCTCTGTTGAAATACTGATCCATTCTGCCTCTATAGCCATCCATAATTGCATAAGTGTTGTCGGCGTAGGATATTGTACACGAACTAACCTCTCACCTTTATCCCATAAAGTTTCGATGGGATTAATATCGGGTGATGTGGGTGGCGAAATCATTCGCTCAAACTGTCCAAAATGTTCTTACAACCATCGCGAACAATTGTGGCACAGTGATATGAAATCATTTTTTGGAAACATTAAGTCCTTGAATGGCTGCACATGATGTCCTAGTAACCATTTCCAGCCAATGATAGGTGCAGTTGGACCAGAGCACCCAGTCAGTTCCACGTAAGCACAGCCTACGACGTGCCTTGTTGACAATTTGTATCAATTGCTTCGTAGGGTCTGGGCCACACTCGCTCCCTACTATCAGCTCTTTCTAACTAAAATCGAGACCCATCCAACCAGGTCACAGTTTTTCAGTCGTCTAGTGTCCAGCCAATATGCTCACGAGCCCAGGAGCGGCGCTGCAGGCGATTTTGTGCTGATAGCAAAGGCATAGCGTAGGTCATCTGTTCGTATAGCCCATTAACACCAATTTTCTCCGCACTGTCCTAACGGATACGTTCGTCGTACGTCCCACATTGAGTTCTGCGGTTAACTCGCACAGTGTTGCTTGTCTGTTAGCACTGACAAATCTACGCGAACTCCACTGCTCTCGGTCGTTAAGTGTAGGCTCTTGGCCACTGCGTTGTCCATGGTGAGAGGTAATGGCTGAAATTTTATATTCACGGCACACTCTTTACAATGCGGATCTCGGAATACTGAATTCTCTAACAATTTCCGAAATGGAATGGCCAAAGCTTCTAGTGTCAAGTACCATGCCCCGTTCAAAGTACGTTAATAATTTTCATGTGGCAATAATCACTTCGGAAATTTTTTCACATGTATCACCCGAGTACAAATAACAGCTCCACCAAAGCACTACTCTTTTATACCTTGTGTATACGGTATAACTGCCGTTTGAATATGTGCATATCACTATCGAATAACTTTAGTCACCTCAGTGTATATTCGTATTCAATGACTTGTTACTTCGTGTACAATACACAAAAGTGGTCCGCAAAATCTCCCGATTTTAAGCCCATAGGCGATGCCTGGAACTGCGGGAGAAATCTAGTAATCAGCATCCTTGTAATGTGGTAGCTCTACTGGATGTAATCATCAATGATCAGCTGCAACTGGATATTGTAACGATTCATGTTGAATGTTATTTAACATAAGTTTCTTCTGCCTGGTCTATTGGTGAATGAATGGGAAATTTTCATGCTTCACAAAATTTATTCACATTAATTGACATCTGAACTGCACACTCGTTATATAAACAAAATGCGGGCAGACTTCACTGATCTCTTTGACTTCCAAATGTAACTTCAAAACTGACTTCTCGCAGCATACCTGCATCGCTTTATACAGAATTTTAACAATAACTTCCAAATTAAAGCATCATCAAATTTTTACAATTTTGATTTGACAATTAAAATATACAAAACGTAAAGAAACTGATGTTACAGCCGAATAAGGTATAAAATACAATATTCAATGACAATCTCTTATACTAATATCTTTAGTTTTCCATAAGAAAATCATTCTGAACTTAAATTACAATAATGTCTCTCGTATTATTTTAGTTACGTAATTAATTGGATTTGGTTATTAATATTGAGTGATAGTTCAGAGCTCGTGCTTTATCCGATTACATACATAAAATATACAAATAAGGCCCCAAATTCTGGAAATTGGAAAACGGTGAGATGTAAACAATTGGAGAGTTAATTGGACATGTAATTACAAATAACATTAATTACAGAGGAATACATAAAAATAAATAACAAATGAAAATACATCGCTTGGTAATAACTTTTAAGCTGGAAACTTTTAAGCTGTTTCTCAAGATAGTGAGATCTTCGGTTACTGGATTTTTAGATTACCATTTTGTTAATTAGAAGAATTGATTTTTCATGTTAACATCTCTGCAGTCTCTCGTTCTTTATTTCTAAGAACTTACTACTTCAATTTCTTGATTAGTCACTTAATTTAGTATATGTACATAATTTTATCAGTGACAACAATCCACCGATAATTATGACAACGCACGTCCTTCCAGAACATTCCACACGCCTTCGCAATGAATATCATGTTTTTTATCAAATAGTACAGAATGATATATACAGGGTGTTACGAAAAGGTACGGTCAAACTTTCAGGAAACATTCCTCACACACAAATAAAGAAGAGATGTTATGTGGACATGTGTCCGGAAACGCTTAATTTCCATGTTAGAGCTCAATTTAGTTTCGTCAGTATGTACTGTACTTCCTCGATTCACCACCAGTTGGCCCAACTGAAGGAAGGTAATGTTGACTTCGGTGCTTGTGTTGACATGCGACTCATTGCTCTACAGTACTAGCATCAAGCACATCAGTACGTAGCATCAACAGGTTACTGTTCATCACGAACGTGGTTTTGCAGTCTGTGCAATGTTTACAAATGCGGAGTTGGCAGATGCCCATTTGACGTATGGATTAGCACGGGGCAATAGCCGTGGCGCGGTACGTTTGTATCGAGACAGATTTCTAGAACGAAGGTGTCCCGACAGGAAGACGTTCGAAGAAATTGATCGGCGTCTTAGGGAGCACGGAACATTCCAGCCTATGACTCGCGACAGGAGAAGACCTAGAACGACGAGGACACCTGCAATGGACGAGGCAATTCTTCGTGCAGTTGACGATAACCCCAATGTCAGCGTCAGAGAAGTTGCTGTTGTACAAGGTAACGTTGACCCCGTCACTGTATGGAGAGTGCTAAGGGAGAACCAGTTGTTTCCGTACTATGTACAGCGTGTGCAGGCACTATCAGCAGCTGATTGGCCTCCACGGGTACACTTCTGCGAATGGTTCATCCAACAATGTGTCAATTCTCATTTCAGTGCAAATATTCTCTTTACGGATGAGGCTTCATTCGAACGTGATCAAATTGTAAATTTTCACAATCAACATGTGTGGGCTGACGAGATTCCGCACGCAATTGTGCAATCACGTCACCAACACAGATTTTCTGTGAACGTTTGGGCAGGAATTGTTGGTGATGTCTTGATTGGGCCCCATGTTCTTCCACCTACGCTCAATGGAGCACGTTATCATGATTTCACACGGGATACTCTACCTGTGCTGCTAGAACATGTGCCTTTACAAGTACGACACAACATGTGGTTCATGCACGATCGAGCTCCTGCACATTTCAGTCGAAGTGTTCGTACGCTTCTCAACAGATTCGGTGACCGATGGATTGGTAGAGGCGGACCAATTCCATGGCCGCCAAGCTCTCCTGACCTCAACCCTCTTGACTTTCATTTATGGGGGCATTTGAAAGCTCTTGTCTACGTAACCCCGGCACCAAATGTAGAGACTCTTCGTGCTCGTATTGTGGACGGCTGTGATACAATACGACATTCTCCAGGGCTGCATCAGCGCATCAGGGATTCCATGCGACGGAGGGTGGATGCATGTATCCTCGCTAACGGAGGACATTTTAAACATTTCCTGTAACAAAGTGTTTGAAGTCACGCTGGTACGTTCTGTTGCTGTGTGTTTCCACTCCATGATTAATGTGATTTGAAGAGAAGTAATAAAATGAGCTCCAACATGGAAAGTAAGCGTTTCCGGACACATGTCCACATAACATATTTTCTTTCTTTGTGTGAGAGGAATGTTTCATGAAAGTTTGGCCGTACCTTTTTGTAACACCCTGTATAAAGACACACATGCAAAGCCTTAGGTAGCACTGAATTGTCCGATAACAATCCGGATGCAAATAATAAAGATGGTATCAGGCACTTCATACAAATCTTGGGGAAGGCTGTATCGTTATGATATACCTGATGAAATAAATGAAAAGCACCAGTTTGCTTTTGTTCTACAGTGCACTGTAGAAGAAAAGAAACTGGGTCTTTTCATTTCTTATAACGCTTTCTGCCAAGAACCGACGGCAGATCCTGTTGCCTGATGAAATTTGTAGACTCTCTTCCTCGCTGAAATAAGCTCATTATCAGGGCTCTTAGAGGTGTCCCCTATTATGCTCTGTAAGCAAGTGGTTGCTTAGGAAGCACAAGAGTTACTTTTACTGGCGGCGTCTGCAGGTTGCGGCGAAGGCAGAGACACGAGGTCACGTGACAGCGTGCGGGCTTCGCTGGCGGCGGCGTCCCTTTGTGCAGGGCTGCTGCACACCGCCTACTGCGGGGCATTCACCGCCTCGCTGACCAGCCACCGGCCGGCGCTGCCCTTCACAGACCTGCAGGGCCTGCTGCGTGACGGCTCCTACAAGCTGCTGCTGCAGGAGGCCTCTGGGGAGATGACCATATTCCACGTCAGTAACGCCCAAGTATACCTCACTCTAATTTACTCTTGTGTTGGTTGTTGTTTGTCCGGGTCTTCAGTCCGAAGGCTGGGCTGATGCAGTACGCTAGTCCATCCTGTGCAGGTGTCTTCATATTCACACAAAGACTGCAACCTACACTCATTAGAACCTGCTCACCGTTTTAAAACCTTTGGTCTCATTCGATAATTTTTGTCCCAACATTTACCTCCACAACCAAATTATCCATTTCTTGATGCCTTTCTTTTAGGCAAATTGAGCTCCACAACTTCATTCAGAACAAATCTGGAGAATTATACAACAATAGAGTAAAGAATTAAATGAAAGTTTGAAAGCAAACGACAGAAATGAGAAATCGTGAGTTAAATATTTAACAGAGGAGTATAAAAGTAAAAAATCACCTGAACATATAGAGAGTTCAAGATCGGTATACAAGTAAATGATGATGTAATTGTTTCATATGTAAAGCTTGAAGAAGCTTTGCCGACAGCAAGTCGGCAGGGAAATATAGGATCCCCAATGAATTACTGAAGTATAGTGAATGTCCCCTAACTGAGGGTTGGGTTGTTTTGGGGAAGGAGACCAGACAGAGACGTCATTGGTCCCGCTAACTGAGCAATTACCCAAGTTGGTTAACGAAGTTATAATCGGTAACAAAATGCCAAACGAATGGAGAAGTAGTATTACAATTTCCATGAACAAAAAGAGAGATAAGGAACACGTATCCATTTGTAGAGGGACAAATCTCCATACAACTATGTTGTCTAAAAATCTACTGAGTTCAGTTATTATACTCATAACACAAATAATACGAAATAAAATAAAAAGCATTACAGCTCTTGCAGAGGAGCAGTATAGTTTTAGATCCGGTAGGTCATGCGCTGATGCAGTATTCACTCTCCGGTTGTGGAGAAGTCCATTAAATACTACAGACCAGCTTATCTTTGTTTTACTGGTTTACAAAAGGCCATTGATAGGATTCGGTTACCACGTGTTTTAAACCTGTTCTGCAATAGGGGGATTCCTCCCAACTTAATAAAAACAATTGAAGACATTTATTCCAACAACTACATCCGGATGGAAACTGGTTCCAGGATAACTGGCTGCACAGCAGTTAATAGCGGTAGCAGAAGAGGTGACTCTTTGGGCCTACTAATTTTCAATATAGTCATGAACGCGGTGATTAGAAGTTATTAACTAGCAGTGGTTATAGAATGAGGGACGAAGAAAGGAAAATCATTTATTATGCTGAAGATGCAGTTCTGCTGGAAAACAGTGAAGACTACCTGCAGGAACTTTTATATATATTTAACGTAGCAACCAAAACCCTAAATATATTCATATCCACTCAAAAGGCCGAATGTATGATCACGTCGGTGGAACCAGTTAGATGGAAACTGGAAGTGGATTGAAAAATTATTCATCAGGTAATGAAATTTAAATATATTGGTATTTTGTTGTTCTTGTGGTCTTCAGTCCAGAGACTGGTCTGATGCAGCTCTCCATCCTACTCTATCCTGCGCAAGCTTCTTCATCTCCCAGTACCTACTGCAACCTACATCCTTCTGAATCTGCTTAGTGTGTTCATCTCTTGGTCTCCGCGACTTTTACCCTCCACCCTGCCCTCCAATACTAAATTGGTGATCCCTTGATGCCTCAGAACATGTCTTACCAACCGATTCCTTCTTCTAGTCAAGTTGTGCGACAAATTTCTCTTCTCCCCAATCCTATTCCACACCTCCTCATTAGTTATGTGATCTACACACCTAATCTTCAGCATTATTCTGTAGCACCACATTTCGAAAGCTTCTATTCTCTTCTTGTCCAAACTATTTATCGTTCTGTTTATTGAAATGTACGGCAGTGGAAATTAGGAAAAGGATGTTAGAGAACAAGTAGCAAAAGCAAACGAAGTGGCAGAGTGTTTAGATGATACTATCTGGAAAAACAAGTGTAAAGGAAAAGATTGAAAGGCAAGAATATACAAAATAATGGTGCAACCAATCATCATGAACACAGCTGGGACAACGGAAACATCAAAACCAAAAAGACCTCAGTAAACGACGGAAATGAAAATTCTATGAAGGATTACAGGGAAGGCATTGAGAGACAGAGGAGTGAGTGCATTAGAAAAGAACGTAAAGTGGTCTCCATTAATGAGTGAGTACATAAGAGAAAGTATGAGCGGTACGAGCATATAAACAGGCTGGATGAACGGAAGATTGTGAAAACCACTGAAATAGATCACCAGTTTGCAAAAGAAATGCTGACCGTCCAATGTAAAGGTGGAGCGACAACTGCAGGGTAGACCGAGGAGTGCTGAAGCAAACAGCCTTTAGCCCAGAAAGGAGAAGAAGGAAACCTCTTCATCAGTTATTCAATCTATGAATCTGGACTGAACGCATAGTTACAGCCTGAAAGAAGGCATCAGTGTCACTTCATTCACTACAGAAGTGTAAAAATTGTTTCCCACTGGGCTTAAAAAGAGACTTGTAGAATCACTAAAAAAAGACCTCCCATATTTGATTATGATGATCCTATTTGTCAAGAACTTTCGTATGAGAACTGATGCCAGCTGAAACTGGCGTAAAATGCTTCTCTGCAATACATTTTTGACGTCTGCTGTTTCGATTATGTAACTCCTACTTACAGTCACTATGGCTACGTGTAGGTTTAGAGATTGCCATACCCCGAGTTTGCTTTACCACCTTCTCAACCACCTCCTCTTACTTATGCTCAAATTTTACACTATTATCGGAACAGTAGAAAATAAATACTTGTGCTCAACAAAGAAAAATCCTGTCTATACCTCTACACAGCCATCTTCTCAAAATCATTCTCTGTATCAGGAAGTCGACTTTAGAATGACATTGAAAATGTCAGAAAATCAAACTTCAAAAGACAGTTAATAGATCACCTAACACAATAGAGATCTCTCCCACATCTTTTCTCCACAGCTTACTCTGGTCAGTCAGGACTCCCCCACCAGTTTTCACTCCTCTTGTCGCATCGTTCTCTATTGGGAGGCAGTTCCTACTTAGCGGCCATTGTCTCCACTATTTTCTATCCTCTCCTCTTCCATTATCTTTTCTGGTTCTTATAATACTAAACACGGTTTTAAAGGTGCTAAACTAATCAATATTATTGTTATTCATCATTCCCTTACTGGTGCCAGTCCTATTATTTCTCTTTCTTGTCTCAGATGTTATGTCTGGTTAAAAATGGAAAGTGACGCGGACCTTGATCAAGCGTGACTTCCTTTTAACTGTATGGTATATGTTACATTGCATTTAGGAACTTTCGGGTAATTGAACATGTATCAATAATTACAGATTTCTGTAGTTGTATATATACGTTTGGATGTAGCTGTATTGCGATGATGTACTGGTGGATATTGTGTGGTATGACTCCTGCAGTTGATAGTATAATTGGTATAATGTCAACTTTATCCTGATGCCACATGTCCTTGACTTCCTCAGCCAGTTGAATGTTTTTTCCAATTTTTCCTCCTGTTTTCTTCTGTGTGTTTGTTGTATTGGGTATGGATATTTCGATTAGTTGTGTTAATTTCTTCTTTTTATTGGTGAGTATGATTGCGACGAAAAGAACAAACCACTAATAGGGCTAACCCCCCTTTTAGTGTGATTAGTAGGTTCAGGACAGAACTAACGAAGCCTCGGACAAGCGCTGTCATGGTCGGGGACGACGCTTGAACCCTATGCCCGTCCACAGTGGTAACGACACTGATAGCCTCGCGGAAAATGATTTAAATCCAAATAGAGGTGTTTTGCAGGATATGCTTCCTGCAACCACTCTAGAAGGAAAATAAAGACAGAGGATGAGATGGTCAGATGACATTAACAGACACATCATGTTCTGTTATTGCCAAGCAACAAACTTAGGAACCAACACAACTGGATACAGATCACAAGTATAAACAAAATTACCAGTCCTATTACCTTCTTTCCTTTCTCAGACCTTAGGTCTGGTTAGAAATGGAAAGTGACATGGACCTTGATCAAGCGTGATTTCCTTTTAACTGTACAGTATATGTTGTATTGCATTTAGGAACTTTCGGGTAATTGAACATGTATCAATAATTACCAATTTCTGTAATTGTATATATAAGTTTGGATGTAGCTGTATTGCATTGATGTACTGGTGGATGTTGTGTGGTATGACTCCTGTAGTTGATAGTATAATTGCTATAATGTCAACTTTATCCTGATGCCACATGTCCTTGACTTCCTCATCCAGTTGAATGTTTTTTTCCAATTTTTCCTCCTGTTTTCTTTTGTATATTTGTTGTATTGGGTATGGATATTTCGATTAGTTGTGTTAATTTCTTCTTTTTATTGGTGAGTATGATGTCAGGTTTGATATGTGGTGTTGTTTTATCTGTTATAATGGTTCTGTTCCAGTATAATTTGTATTCATCATTCTCCAGTACATTTTGTGGTGCATACTTGTATGTCCCCCCCCCCCCCCCCATGAACCATGGACCTTGCCGTTGATGGGGAGGCTTGCGTGCCTCAGCGATACAGATAGCCGTACCGTAGGTGCAACCACAACGGAGGGGTATCTGTTGAGAGGCCAGACAAACGTGTGGTTCCTGAAGAGGGGCAGCATCCTTTTCAGTAGTTGCAAGGGCAACAGTCTGGATGATTGACTGATCTGGCCTTGTAACAATAACCAAAACAGCCTTGCTGTGCTGGTACTGCGAACGGCTGAAAGCAAGGGGAAACTACAGCCGTAATTTTTCCCGAGGGCATGCAGCTTTACTGTATGATTACATGATGATGGCGTCCTCTTGGGTAAAATATTCCGTAGGTAAAATAGTCCCCCATTCGGATCTCCGGGCGGGGACTACTCAAGAGGATGTCATTATCAGGAGAAAGAAAACTGGCGTTCTACGGATCGGAGCGTGGAATGTCAGATCCCTTAATCGGGCAGGTAGGTTAGAAAATTTAAAAAGGGAAATGGATAGGTTGAAGTTAGATATAGTGGGAATTAGTGAAGTTCGGTGGCAGGAGGAACAAGACTTCTGGTCAGGTGACTACAGGGTTATAAACACAAAATCAAATAGGGGTAATGCAGGAGTAGGTTTAATAATGAATAGGAAAATAGGAATGCGGGTAAGCTACTACAAACAGCATAGTGAACGCATTATTGTGGCCAAGATAGATACGAAGCCCACACCTACTACAGTAGTACAAGTTTATATGCCAACTAGCTCTGCAGATGACGAAGAAATTGAAGAAATGTATGATGAAATAAAAGAAATTATTCAGATTGTGAAGGGAGACGAAAATTTAATAGTCATGGGTGACTGGAATTCGAGTGTAGGAAAAGGGAGAGAAGGAAACATAGTAGGTGAATATGGATTGGGGGACAGAAATGAAAGAGGAAGCCGCCTGGTAGAATTTTGCACAGAGCACAACATAATCATAACTAACACTTGGTTTAAGAATCATGAAAGAAGGTTGTATACATGGAAGAACCCTGGAGATACTAAAAGGTATCAGATAGATTATATAATGGTAAGACAGAGATTTAGGAACCAGGTTATAAATTGTAAGACATTTCCAGGGGCAGATGTGGACTCTGACCACAATCTATTGGTTATGACCTGTAGATTAAAACTGAAGAAACTGCAAAAAGGTGGGAATTTAAGGAGATGGGACCTGGATAAACTGAAAGAACCAGAGGTTGTACAGAGATTCAGGGGGAGCATAAGGGAGCAATTGACAGGAATGGGGGAAATGAATACAGTAGAAGAAGAATGGGTAGCTTTGAGGGATGAAGTAGTGAAGGCAGCAGAGGATCAAGTAGGTAAAAAGACGAGGGCTAGTAGAAATCCTTGGGTAACAGAAGAAATATTGAGTTTAATTGATGAAAGGAGAAAATATAAAAATGCTGTAAGTGAAACAGGCAAAAAGGAATACAAACGTCTCAAAAATGAAGTCGACAGGCAGTGCAAAATGGCTAAGCAGGGATGGCTAGAGGACAAATGTAAGGATGTAGAGGCCTATCTCACTAGGGGTAAGATAGATACCGCCTACAGGAAAATTAAAGAGACCTTTGGAGATAAGAGAACGACTTGTATGAATATCAAGAGCTCAGATGGAAACCCAGTTCTAAGCAACGAAGGGAAAGCAGAAAGGTGGAAGGAGTATATAGAGGGTCTATACAAGGGCGAGGTACTTGAGGACAATATTATGGAAATGGAAGAGGATGAAATGGGAGATACGATACTGCGTGAAGAGTTTGACAGAGCACTGAAAGACCTGAGTCGAAACAAGGCCCCCGGAGTAGACAATATTCCATTGGAACTACTGACGGCCGTGGGAGAGCCAGTCCTGACAAAACTCCACCATCTGGTGAGCAAGATGTATGAAACAGGCGAAATACCCTCAGACTTCAAGAAGAATATAATAATTCCAATCCCAAAGAAAGCAGGTGTTGACAGATGTGAAAATTACCGAACTATCAGCTTAATAAGTCACAGCTGCAAAATACTAACACGAATTCTTAACAGACGAATGGAAAAACTAGTAGAAGCCAACCTCGGGGAAGATCAGTTTGGATTCCGTAGAAACACTGGAACACGTGAGGCAATACTGACCTTACGACTTATCTTAGAAGAAAGATTAAGGAAAGGCAAACCTACGTTTCTAGCATTTGTAGACTTAGAGAAAGCTTTTGACAATGTTGACTGGAATACTCTCTTTCAAATTCTAAAGATGGCAGGGGTAAAATACAGGGAGCGAAAGGCTATTTACAATTTGTACAGAAACCAGATGGCAGTTATAAGAGTCGAGGGACATGAAAGGGTAGCAGTGGTTGGGAAGGGAGTAAGACAGGGTTGTAGCCTCTCCCCGATGTTGTTCAATCTGTACATTGAGCAAGCAGTAAAGGAAACAAAAGAAAAATTCGGGGTAGGTATTAAAATTCATGGAGAAGAAATAAAAACTTTGAGGTTCGCCGATGACATTGTAATTCTGTCAGAGACAGCAAAGGACTTGGAAGAGCAGTTGAACGGAATGGATGGTGTCTTGAAGGGAGGATATAAGATGAACATCAACAAAAGCAAAACAAGGATAATGGAATGTAGTCTAATTAAGTCGGGTGATGCTGAGGGAATTAGATTAGGAAATGAGGCACTTAAAGTAGTAAAGGAGTTTTGCTATTTGGGGAGCAAAATAACTGATGATGGTCGAAGTAGAGAGGATATAAAATGTAGGCTGGCAATGGCAAGGAAAACGTTTCTGAAGAAGAGAAATTTGTTAACATCCAGTATTGATTTAAGTGTCAGGAAGTCATTTCTGAAAGTATTCGTGTGGAGTGTAGCCATGTATGGAAGTGAAACATGGACGATAAATAGTTTGGACAAGCAGAGAATAGAAGCTTTCGAAGTGTGGTGCTACAGAAGAATGCTGAAGATTAGATGGGTAGATCACATAACTAATGAGGAAGTATTGAATAGGATTGGGGAGAAGAGAAGTTTGTGGCACAACTTGACCAGAAGAAGGGATCGGTTGGTAGGACATGTTCTGAGGCATCAAGGGATCACCAATTTAGTATTGGAGGGCAGCGTGGAGGGTAAAAATCGTAGAGGGAGACCAAGAGATGAATACACTAAGCAGATTCAGAAGGATGTATGTTGCAATAGGTACTGGGAGATGAGAAAGCTTGCACAGGATAGAGTACCATGGAGAGCTGCATCAAACCAGTCTCAGGACTGAAGACCACAACAACAACTTGTATGTGGGAACGTGTTGTTTTATAAGTTTATGTTGTAAGGCAAGCTGTTGATGTATTATTTTTTCTACATTGTCATGTCTTCTGGGGTATTCTGTATTTGCTAGTACTGTACATCCACTTGTGATGTGATTTACTGTTTCTATTTGTTGTTTGAAAAGTTTGCATTTATCTGTTGCGGTATTGGGATCTTTAATAATATGCTTGCTGTAATATCTGGTGTTTATTGTTTGATCCTGTATTGTAATCATGAATCCTTCCATCTCACTGTATATATTGCCTTTTCTTAGCCACATGGTGGATGCGTCTTGATCGATGTGTGGCTGTGTTAGATGATATGGGTGCTTGCCATGTAGTGTTTTCTTTTTCCAATTTACTTTCTTCTTATCTGTTGATGTTATGTGATCTAAAGGGTTCTAGAAGTGGTTATGAAATTGCAGTGGTGTAGCCGATGTATTTATATGAGTGATTGCTTTGTGTATTTTGCTAGTTTCTGCTCGTTCTAGAAAGAATTTTCTTAAATTGTCTACCTGTCCATAATGTAGGTTTTTTATGTCGATGAATCCCTTTCCTCCTTCCTTTTGCTTAATGTGAATCTTTCTGTTGCTGAATGTATGTGATGTATTCTATATTTGTGGCATTGTGAACGTGTAAGTGTATTGAGTGCTTCTAGGTCTGTGTTACTCCATTTCACTACTACAAATGAGTAGGTCAATACTGGTATAGCATAAGTATTTATAGCTTTTGTCTTGTTTCTTGCTGTCAATTCTGTTTTCAGTATTTTTGTTAGTCTTTGTCTATATTTTTCTTTTAGTTCTTCTTTAATATTTGTGTTATCTATTCCTATTTTTTGTCTGTATCCTAGATATTTATAAGCATCTGTTTTTTCCATCGCTTCTATGGAGTCACTGTGGTTATTCAATATGTAATCTTCTTGTTCAGTGTGTTTTCCCTTGACTAAGCTATTTTTCTTACATTTGTCTGTTCCAAAAGCCATATTTATATCATTGCTGAATACTTCGGTTATCTTTAGTAATTGGTTGAGTTGTTGGTTGGTTGCTGCCAGTAGTTTTAGATCATCCATGTATAGCAAATGTGTGATTTTGTGTGGGTATGTTCCAGTAATATTATATCCATAATTTGCATTATTTAGCATGTTGGATAGTGGGTTCAGAGCAAGACAGAACCAGAAAGGACTTAATGAGTCTCCTTGGTGTATTCCACACTTAATCTGTATTGGCTGTGATGTAATATTAGAGTTTGTTTGGATATTAAGTGTGGTTTTCCAGTTTTTCATAACTATGTCGAGGAACTGTATCAATTTAGGATCTACTTTGTATATTTCCAATATCTAAAGTAACCATGAGTGGGGTACACTATCAAAAGCTTTTTGGTAATCAATGTATGCGTAGTGTAGTGACCTTTGTTTAGTTTTAGCTTGATATGTCACCTCTGTATCTATTATCAGTTGCTCTTTACATCCTTGTGCTCCTTTGCAGCAGCCTTTTTGTTCTTCATTTATAATTTTGTTCTGTGTTGTATGTGTCATTAATTTCTGTGTAATGACTGAAGTTAATATTTTGTAGATTGTTGGTAGGCATGTTATGGGACGATATTTAGCTGGGTTTGCTGTGTCTGCTTGATCTTTAGGTTTCAGATAGGTTATTCCATGTGTAAGTGTATCAGGGAATGTGTATGGCTCTGCAGTGTAACTGTTAAATAATTTAGTTAGATGTGAATGTGTTGAGGTGAACTTCTTTGGCCAGAAATTTGCTATTTTATCATTTCCAGGGGCTTTCCAATTGTGCGTAGAATTAATTGCTCGGGTGACTTCATGTTGCAAAATTATCACTTCCGGCATTTGTGGTATCATCTTGTATGAGTCTGTTTCTGCTTGTATCCACCGTGTATGCCAGTTATGTTGTACCGGGTTTGACCATATGTTGCTCCAGAAGTGTTCCATGTCTGTTATGTTTGGTGGATTGTCTATTTTAATGTGTGTGTTATCTATTGTTTGGTAAAATCTCTTTTGGTTTGTGTTGAATGTTTGGTTTTGTTTTCTTCTATTTTCACTTTTTTTATATCATCTAAGTCGTTTGGCCAATGGTTGTAATTTCTGCTTCTTTTCATCTAATTGCTCTATTGCTTCTTGTTGTGAGATTTTACCTAACCTTTTTCGTTTTTTGTCTGATATTTCATTTCTTATAAATTGTGTTAGCTGTCCGATGTCTTTTCTCAGTTTTTCTGTTCTGATCTGTAGCCTGTGTTGCCATGCTGGGTTTTTGGGTTTCTTCTATGTGTTGGTTCCAGTCCTATTATTATCATTATTATTATTGTTGCCGCCATTATTATTATTGTTGTTATTACTTGTTGTTGTTGTTGTGGTCTTCAGTCCTGAGACTGGTTTGCTGCAGCTCTCCATGCTACTCTATCCTGTGCAAGCTTCTTCATTTGCCAGTACCTACTGCAGCCTACATCCTTCTGAATCTGCTTAGTGTATTCATCTCTTGGTCTCCCTCTACGATTTTTCCCCTCCGTGCTGCCCTCCAGTACTAAATTGGTGATCCCTCGATGTCTCACAACATGTTCTACCAACCGATCCCTTCTTCTAGTCAAGTTGTGCCACAAGCTCCTCTTCTCCCCAATTCTATTCAGTACCTCCTCATTAGTTGTGTAATCTACCCATCTAATCTTCAGCATTCTTCTGTAGCACCACATTTCGAAAGCTTCTATTCTCTTCTTGTCTAAACTATTTATTGTCCACGTTTCACTTCCATACATGGCTACACTCCATACAAATACTGTCAGAAACGACTTCCTGACATTCAAATCTATACTCGATGTTAACAAATTTCTCTTCTTCAGAAACGCTTTCCTTGCCATTGCCGGTCTACATTTTATATCCTCTCTACTTCGACCATCATCAGTTATTTTGCTCCACAAATAGCAAACCTCCGTTACTACTTTAAGTGTCTCTTTTCCTATACTAATTCCCTCAGCATCACCCGATTTAATTCGACTACATTCCATTATCCTCGTTTTGCTTTTGTTGATGTTCATCTTATATCCTCCTTTCAAGACACTGTCCATTCCGTTCAACTGCTCTTTCAAGTCCTTTGCTGTCTCTGACAGAATTACAATGTCATCGGCGAACCTCAAAGTTTTTATTTCTTCTCCATAGATTTTAATACCTACTCCGAACTTTCCTTTTGTTTCCTTTATTGCTTGCTCAATATACAGATTGAATAACATCGGGGATAGGCCACAACTTTGTCTCACTACCTTCCCAACCACTGCTTCCCTTTCATACCCCTCGACTGTTATAACTGCCATCTGCCTTCTGTACAAATTGTAAATAGCCTTTCGCTCCCTGTATTTTACCCCTGCCACCTTTAGAATTTGAAAGAGAGTATTCCAGTCAACATTGTCAAAAGCTTTCTCCAAGTCTACAAATGCTAGAAACGTAAGTTGGCCTTTCCTTTATCTTTCTTCTAAGATAAGTCGTAAGGTCAGTATTGCCTCACGTGTCCCAACATTTCTACGGAATACAGACTGATCTTCCCCGAGGTCGGTTTCTATCAGTTTATTCATTCATCTGCAAAGAATTCGCGTTAGTATTTTGCAGTTGTAGCTTATTAAACTGATAGTTCGGTAATTTTCACATCTGTCAACACCTGCTTTCTTTGGGATTGGAATTATTATATTCTTCTTGAAGTCTGAGGGTATTTCGCCTGTCTCATACATCTTGCTCTCCAGATGGTAGAGTTTTGTCAGGACTGGCTCTCCCAAGGCTGTCAGTAGTTCTGATGGAATGTTGTCTACTCCAGGGGCCTTGTTTCGACTCAGGTCTTTCAGTGCTCTGTCAAACTCTTCACGCAGTATCATATCTCCCATTTCATCTTCATCTACCTCGTCTTCCATTTCCATAATATTGTCCTCAAGTAAGTCACCCTTGTATAGACCCTCTATATACTCTTTCCACTTTTCTGCTTCCCCTTCTTTGCTTAGAATTGGGTTTCCATCAAAGCTCTTGATATTCATGCAAGTGGTTCTCCTTTCTCCAAAGGTCTCTTTAATTTTCCTGTAAGCAGCATCTATCTCACCCCTAGTGAGATAAACCTCTACAGCCTTACATTTGTCCTCTAGCCATCCTTGCTTAGCCATTTTGCGCTTCCTGTCGATCCCATTTCTGAGACGTTTGTATTCCTTTTGGCCTGCTTCATTTACTGCATTTTTACATTTTCTCCTTTCATCAATTAAATTCAATATTTCTTGTTACCCAAGGGTTTCTACGAGCCCTCTTCTTTTTACCTGTTTGATCCTCTGCTGCCTTCACTATTTCATCCCTCAAAGCTACCTATTCTTCTTCTGCTGTATTTCTTTCCCCCAGTCCTGTCAATTGTTCCCTTATGCTCTCCCTGAAACTCTGTAAAAGCTCTGGTTCTTTCAGTTTATCCAGGTCCCATCTCCCTACTTTCCCACCTTTTTGCAGTTTCTTCAGTTTTAATCTACAGTTCATAACCAATAGATTGTGGTCAGAGTCCACATCTGCCCCTGGACATGTCTTACAACTTAAAACCTGGTTCCTAAATCTCTGTCTTAAAATTATATAATCTATCTGATACCTTTTAGTATCTCCAGGGTTCTTCCATGTATACAACCGTCTTTCATGATTCTTGAAGCAAGTGTTGGCTATGATTAAGTTATGCTCTGCACAAAATTCTACCAGGCGGCTTCCTCTTTCATTTCTTAGCCCCAATCCATATTCACCAAAAATGTTTCCTTCTCTCCCTTTTCCTACTGACGAATTCCAGTCACCCTTGACTATTAAATTTTCGTCTCCCTTCACTACCTGAATAATTTCTTTTATTTCATCATACATTTCATCAATTTCTTCGTCATCTGCAGAGCTAGTTGGCATATAAACTTGTACTACTGTAGTAGGCGTGGGCTTCGTGTCTATTTTGGCCACAATAATGCGTTCACTATGCTGTTTGTAGTAGCTTACCCATACTCCTATTTTTTTTATTCATTATTAAACCTACACCTGCTTTACTCCTATTTGATTTTGTATTTATAACCCTGTATTCACCTGACCAAAAGTCTTGTTCCTCCTGCCACCGAACTTCACTAATTCCTACTTTATCTCACTTTAACCTATCCATTTCCCTTTTTAAATTTTCTAATCTACCTGCTCGATTAAGGGATCTGACATTCCACACCCCGGTCCGCAGAACACCAGTTTTCTTTCTCCTGATAACGACGTCCTCCTGAGTAGTTCCCGCCCGGAGATCCGAATGGGGGACTATTTTACCCTCCGGAATATTTTACCCAAGAGGAGACCATCATCATTTAGTCATACAGTAAAGCTGCATGCCCTCGGGAAAAATTACGGCTGTAGTTTCCCCTTGCTTTCAGCCGTTCGCAGTACCAGAACAGCAAGGCCATTTTGGTTAGTGTTACAGGGCCAGATCATTCAATCATCCAGACTGTTGCCCCTGCAGCTACTGAAAAGGCTGCTGCCCCTCTTCAGAAACCACACGTTTGTCTGGCCTCTCAACAGATACCCCTCCGTTGTGGTTGCACCTACGGTACGGCTATCTGTATCATTGAGGCACTCAAGCCTCCCCAGCAACGGCAAGGTCCATGGTTCATGGGGAGGTGTTGTTTCTTAAGCGAATTAATTTTTACATTTGGAAGCTTTGATAAGTGTCATTACTGGTTCAGAGGAGGAAAGTTCCTTAAAACCCTAATCTGCTCACACTAAACAAACAATAAATGAATAAGTCTAATCTTCAGGATTGTTTTGTTCCAAAATCTTCTGTCTTCTTCTCTGAACTCTTCATCAATCACGTGTCGTTTCTGTACAAGGCTACACTCTAAATAATCACAGAAAAATTTCAAACACTTTCATTTGTGCAAGCTTAGTGCCCACAGCTCCGCTCACATCTACTATATTGTCTGTGCAGACTTTTTTGTTTTCTTTAATCGTATTTTTGCCTTGTTCACAAATTGCAGCACCTAAATTTTTCATGCTAATTAAGGCCATAGAAATATGGCATTTTCCGAATGTACTTCTGATCAAAAAGTGATTCTGATAACTGGAATCCAAGGTTTTTGTTAATCATGGTTTGTGTATTCTTGTGATGGTATTTCCGTAAAAATTTTCATCCTGTAACAAATGTTTGTTTATATCTAACCAAGAATTGAAACACCAGTTTTCATAGATTTAGCTTTAAAACTATTTTAGTACAATAAAATATTTCTTAGAAATTTCCATTCCCTGTTTCACCCCCATAGGGATTGAATTTCCAAAAGGTATGAAATTTTTTTTATTTCTAACAGAGGAGCTAAATACAAATTTATATAGGCTTAGCTTGGAAAAGTTTCCATAAGGAAATTATTTCGTAAAAATTTTCATCATCTATTTCAGTCCCTTAGGGGCTTGAATTTCCAAGAACACTGAAACATGTATTTTTTTGATTTCCAACTGTCTTAGTAGCAACATAGTTTCAAAAAGCCGTTCTTCCCCTATTTCATCCCCTTAGGATTGGAATTTCAAATAATCTCTTCTTAAGCGATGTCCAAATTACTAGATCTGCACCCTCCCTCCCCCACCACAAATTTCAAGTTTCTATCCTTAGCGGTTTAGGCTGGGCAATGATGAGTCAGGCAATCAGTCTGGCACTATTCACCCCATTAGAGGTTGAATTTTCAAAACCAGTGAAACACGTATTTTTCTTTTTCCAACCGAGAAACCAAATATTAATTTTCAAAGATTTAGCTTCAAAAAAGCTTTCACAAAAAAATATTTTCATACATTTCACCCCGTATTTCAATCCTTACATTGCGTTGACCAAGGTGCGACAGTGGCTTGCGGCAGCGACACGAACCCCCGCGGCGAAAGGGGCTGCCAGCTCGTGCATGCGCAGTTTGAGTTTGTGCATGCGTGGCAGGTGCTGGCGCAATTGCGGCACCGCAGCGGTGACCCGTGCTGCGACAGAAGCCGTGTGACTGACGTGTTCTACCTAGTGTTGTCGCATGATGTCTGCCCGAGGACAACTGCAATGAAAGGCTCACAGAAAGTAATATGCTGGGAGCTAGCCTCTCAGCATCAGTGTCTATGGATTTAAAGCATCATAAGAACACGGGCGCTTTGTTCCAGCTCCGTCACAGTTGGATAACTGTCATTTCGTCGAAAATCCCTTTGCACGTTTCAGACGTTGCTCTGTTCTAAGAATTCGGAAATAAACAGGAGACAGTTCGTAAACAAATCCGGACTGTGCTGCTTCTACAATTCTGCTTATATATTCTCTAGACAGCTGGAAGGAAAAGACTAGAGATGGATAAGATTCTCCTGTTTTAAAAACCTGAAAAAAAGCTAGTTGCGCTAGTAAGATTTTCAAGAACATATGAAGAAACGTTACGGCCAGTTGTCTTAAGAAGTGCTAGAAGAGTAAAAGTCTTCGGAAAAGGATCAAACGTCTCAGAAAAAGCAAATAAATGGGCTCTGTAAGATCGCTAGCTTTTCGTGGGTACAGTGCAACACGGGAGACAAGAAAAATTCTTCATTTTTAACTATAATTCGTTCATCTGCCAGTAGTTTACCTTTCAGAAAAACAAATTTGAGCTGTTAAGCACTTGCAGGAAATTTAAGGAAAGTCTAAATTTCTTTGAATCCATATGTGTCCCTAAAGTAACAGCATTTCAGTCAAAGTTTTAAATGGTATTATTAGCCACCTTAATTATGGGTTTCCTGTTAAATTTCACTGCTGTAACTCTAATACCTTGGGACATCGTATGTTTTACCGTATTCTAAACAGAGCTAAGAAATCTGCTGTTTTTTTCTGACTAAAAGATTAAATTCCGTTTTCCTAATCGAAACGTTTTCTTTCTCGTAAACCGCTACTCCTAAGGCTTTGAATTTTTTACTCCTGCTTTATTACAGCACAGAAATCATACAAATACGAACTACTCGTTTTGTCGTCTCGCAAACAAAACGTTTCTCCGATAAATTCGGTGGCAGAATTGATCAGTTTCGTTCCGCGATAACTTCCGATTGACAACAGTTAGATCCATTTTGATTGCAGGTCGATTACAAACGAGATACGGAGAAAAAAAAGCGTGGTCAGTATTAGTCTACGTGTTGTCAAGTCGTAGTTATCGCTCAATGAAAGTGACCAATTGTGCCATCGAATTAACGGGGAAAAGTAGTCTTGTTTGACAGGTAGGCAAATCAGTAGGAATTTTTTTCCGCTTTGTATTATTATTTTTGCAGTTGCTATAGTGCAATGAAGCAGCATTATAACTTCAAAGCAATTTTAGAGAAAGAAAACATTTTAGTCGGAAAACAGGATTTTTTAGTTGTGTTAAAAATGGAAAAACGTTAAATCTCCAAAAGTATTAGAGCAAGAGCAGTGAAAGTTTAACTATACATCGTAATTCAGATCTCTATTACATCATGTAGACATTGACTGAAACGTTGTTACTGAGGGGACACACGTGGATTCAACGAAATTTAGATGTGTCCCTAAACTTTCGGCAAACACTGTATTGAAACACTTGACGAAGTAAAGCACGAAATGGTTTGTGACGATCTGTCTCCAATATCTGGCTCTTTCAGTCGGAATATAAGACCGACAATATTGTTTTAAATATTGTGACTGATTCCAGAGACAATGCAGAAGTTGCATCCATATCACGTAACCTAGGAGAGCCTGAGATAGAAATACAAGTTCAATTAAATATTTCAGGTGGACATATAAGTTACGTGCAGGAAAACGAAGGTCCTGATACCAGTAGCACAAAATTACGTAAGAGGAAGAAGCGTTGAGAACAAGATGTTCTCTAGCTTCGAAAGAAAAAGAAAGGCAGAGAAAGCATCCGCAGAAATGAAAACAAAATACATAGATGTGCCTACGAAGGAATATAGAAATTTATTTCTACTGAGCGTGGTTATGGCTACGAGAACACCCCACCCCACTGTTTCAGTTGAGTCAAAAAAGCTTGTGGGATTTAAGAATTAAATGATGGATATCAAACTAAAAATGTGAAGTGTAAGAATATGTCAGAACAGACTGATATTATTTGAGACAGGTAATCTTTGTGGCATGACGTACTTTTTTTAAATATAAAATTAAAAGTTTCTTAAAGCAGCTTGCCAATTTAATGAATAAAACGTAAATTAAGTTCTCTCTCCCTTCGTTCCTATTAACCTGTCGATGGTGAGAGTAAATAAGGACTTTTATTTGAGTGGTTCAATACTATGCAGGAATTATTACCTGAACAACATGCAAGAGTGTTAATAAATAGCTTTTCCCCAAACGATTTTCTCTCTTCAGCTTAAAGGAGAAATGTGACAGCAAGTAGCAGCAAGGGGTTCAATTACCATCCGAAAACTTTCACTCTTAATAATAAATGAAGAATTAGTTAACGTTCTAAGATGTGTTAAAAGGTTACGAGTTGTTAAATTTTTATAACTATAACAAGGAGAAAAATTATTAGAATAATTACAACCAAAAATTTGTGTCTTAGAGAAGGAAGTAGGCATCAGTACGAGTTTTTCAGATTCGCTGATCGCTTTCTTGAACAGGATGCCCTTTTTTCTTCTGTAAGATGCAATATATGAGCAAGAAACCCTAAAATAAAATCTGAATTTGCTGCCAACATTTAACTGTGCCTGTTAATTAAATCGTTAGTCTATTAGTCTTCTTCTGCATTATCAAATTCTTGTAGTAAAACATCCAAGTCGGCCACGCTTATCTCCGTCCCGTTGCCCACTGCCCGCCGACTGCCTACCGACTGCCGGCTTGAGAAACAGCGGCGGCTGTGGACGAAATTCGGTCGCATCGCCACACAGTATAACTGAGTGAGCTGGCAACCAATTTCGCTGCAGGGGGTCTGTTGCAAGACGCTGCTGGGCCCTGGACAACGCATCTTTAGGGACAGAATTTCGGAAAACAGTGAAGTGCGTTTTTTTTATTTCTAATAGAGATGCCAAATACCAAATTTCATAGATTTTGCGTGAAATGGTTCCAAAACTAAATATTTTCATAAAACATTTCACCCCCTTTCTCGTTTCGCGACCTTTCCAAAAACAGTGAAATGCTTATTTTTTATTTCTAACAGAGAAGTCAAATTCAAATTTTCATAACTTAAGCTTTAAAAATGTTTTCATAATGACATATTTCATAAAACATTTCATCCCCTATTTCACCCCCTTACGAGTTGAATTTGCAAAAACAATGAAACAGGTATTTTTTTATTTGTAATTGAGGTACCAAATACCAGTTTTCTTAGCCTTATACACTCTTGGGCATTTCCGTAACAATGATTTATTTCCAGTAAAATTTCTCCCACTATTACATCCTCGTAGGTGTTTCTCAAAACGCTGAAACACGAATTTGCTTATTTCTGACAGAGAAACCAAATATCAGTTTTCGTAGGTCCAGCTTCAAATTTGCCTGAACAGCGACATATTTTCAAAAAACCTTTAGCCCCCTATTTCACATACTTAAGTGTGGAATTTCGAAAAACCCCTTTTTAAACGATGCCTACATTAGAAGATCAACACCCTCTCCAAATTTTAATTTTCTATCTTTAGTGATTTGGGCTGGACGATGATGACTCAGTCAGACAGGACATGGCCTTTTGTATGTATAGATTAGACGCAATAAAATTTCTTTTTTTGAAAACGTCATTTTTTCCTATTCACAATCTCCGTTTTATGTCCCATCTCTTGACCATCGTCAGTTGTTTTACTACACAAATAGAAAAACTCTTCTACTACTTTTGATGCTTGAGTTTGTAATCTCATTCCATCAGTCCAACACCATTTTACTGGACTACATTCAGTTATCCTCATTTTACTTTTGTTTATATTAACGTTATAATATCTATTTAAGACACTATTCTTTTCATTCAGATGATGTTACAGGTCCTTTACTTCTCTGAAAGAATTTCAGTGTTTTTAATCCTTCTCCCTGAACTTCAGTTTCCTTTTATAATTTCTCCTTGGTTTCTTGTACTGTTTGTTAAGTGTGCGGATTGAATAACATTGAGGTATGGGTTAAGCCCTGTCTCATTCCCATTTCATTTACTGTTTTTTTTTTTTTTCAATACTCTTTGACTCTTATAACAGTAATTCAGTAAGTGATGGAACAACTGCAACACCAACATTGAACAGCGTAAATAAAATGACCTTACTCCATATATTTGTACGTGGCAATACATAAATGAATCAGGTTACAGGACATGGTGTGAACTCAATGTTCAAGACCCCACTGTGGTGAAAATCTCCATATATTACAGTCAAGAGTCTGGAAGCGTAAAATTAAATCAAAGAGTGCAAATTTATGTTCCTTCAAAACTATACTCATCGCCTCCCACCGCTTATGTTTGTATGAGACCAAGTAAATAATTAGATGCAATTTCTTTCTCTGTTCCATAGGTTGACAGAACTGACTCAAAGATAACATGCATTATTTGTATTAACCAACTGCTATTATTATGCATTAGAGGTACTGGTTTGCTGAATAGCGCTATTCATAGTGATTTCAGAACGTTTTATTATGGGTGCCTCGTTTTCTGAATGCACCAAGGAAGAAATGAAGGGTGTGATTCGTTGTCCTACTGTGAATGGAAGAAATTTGCGGAGATTGTTTGCAGAATTTAGCCACAGTTTGGTGAAAAATGCTTAGCGAACGAAAATGTTACGAGCGCATAAACAGCTCTACAAGCGTATATATGTATAGTATGCGACGAAGAGCATTCGGATGGCCCAGCATATTCAAAAACAGACAGGAACATAGAGCCAACTGAGCAAATGATTAGTGATGAAATGCGTGCCAAAACATTTTGCGCATGAGCCGAACATTAACAATGCTTCAGCACTATCCAACTGTTCATGAAACTGTAAACCATTGCAAAATTTGTGTCCGCGGGGTATCACGTCAACTCTCAGACAAATGCAAATAGAAACTCCCGGAAATGTCTAAGTCACCTTTAAGATTCTGTACCAAAAACTCAGCAGACAACTGTATTTTGAATTAATTTTATTAAGGCACTACAGGTTTTGTGGTTGTAGTCACAACTTTCTTAGTTATAACCATAATGGCCGCAGGCTGGTTGTCAATGAATAAAAAGTTGGGTGATGGAAAACTGCGTAACATCTGCATATATGCTCAGGATGGGTGAATTTAGAGAGAAATAATTAGCACAGTGGTGGTTATTTGAAGTTTACTTCAACAGATCTTATCTGCTTGTGTCAAATATTGTCATGGAATTGGGGAAGAAGTTTATGAAGGTGAAAGAATTCCAGAATTGTGTAGGGTAATTGGGACTTAGATAATACATTAAAAAGTAGTTTACTAAAAGTGCAATAGAGGGTAGAAGTTGTAAGGGCATAAAGGATTAAAACACGGAGGAAAGTGACTGTTGAAGGTGGCCTGCTCATATACACTAACACGCAGCGCGACAGTGTGCGAGACAGGGAGGTGAACCATATACAAAGAAGAATCTACTCGATTGATTAACAACTGTTGGTCTGTAACCCCAGGCGATCGGCCTCGGCGTGGTTTTTAGGCGGTTTTCCCCATTATTTTTAGTGAATTCTGCGATGGTCTTCATTTTATATCTCAGAAAACACAGTACACAAACAGTTGAAACATGATATCACGCAGAATGGAGACTACGCGATTCACAGACAAAATGTGTACACGACTTCTCTCCCTTCGGCTACACTTAGGGTATCCGACCACAAAGTTAATCTAACATGAATTTGACAAATTGTGAAAGTAGTGGGCCCATACAATGAGATAAATGCTGAGAGAGGGAGAGAGAGAGAGAGAGAGAGAGAGAGAGAGAGAGAGAGAGAGAGAGAGAGAGAGACGGAGAGAGACTGAGACAGAGACAAATAGACAGAGAGAGACAGAGATAGTGCGAGGAAGGGAAGGATGTAAAGTTAGGGAGGGAAGCTGTAAAAGGTATCCAGAGATACCAGTAGCTGAAAAGACTGGCACAAAATAGAAGTTAACAGTTTAGGGCAAAAAACAAGACGAAATATCTGTAACTTAAACACATTGTTGGAAAACAAAATCACATCACGAAAAAATACACACATCAAAAAAAGTTTTGTATCACCCTGGTTGTCAGAACTCTTGATGACTGACGGTGTCTGTGTATATTGTATCAGACACAGTCCCTTTGACTGTTCAGAGATGTCACTAAACCTACCCAAAGATGTAAACAACCATGCATGAGCAGCTCCTGTTAGACGGAGGGGGTCCGACAGCCGATCAGTTCCAGTGATTGCACCAGGAAGGAGGTACACCTCTCGTGTTGTCTGTAGTTCAACCATGCCTAGACGGTCAATGCCGCGGTTCGATCGCGTCCGGATTGTTACTTTGTGCCAGGAAGGGCTCTCAGCAAGGGAAGTGTCCAGGAGTCTCTCAGTGAACCAAACCGGTGTAGTTCGGATATGGAGGAGATACATAGAGAAAGGAACTGTCGATGACATGCCTCTCTTAGGCCGCCCAAGGGCTGCTACTAGAGTGGATGACCGCTACCTACGGATTATGGCTCGGAGGAACCCTGACAGCAACACCACCATGTTGAATAATGCTTTTCGTTTAGCCACAGGACGTCATGTTACGACTCAAACTGTGCACAATAGGCTGCATGAAGCCCAACTTCACCCCCGGCGTCAGTGGCGAGTTTCATCTTTGCAACCAAGACACCATGCAGCGCGGTACAGACGGGCCCAACAATATATCGAATGGACCGCTCAGGATTGACATCACGTTCTCTTCAACGATGAGTGTCACATATGCCTTGAACCAGACAATCGTCGGAGATGCGTTTGGAGGCAACCCGATCAGGCTGAACGCCTTAGGCACACTGTCCAGCAAGTACAGCAAGCTGGAGGCTCCCTGCTGTTTTGGGGTGGCATTATGTGGGGCCGACGTACAACGCTGGTAGTCATGGAAGGCGCCGTAACGGTTGTACGATACGTGAGTGCCATCCTCCGACCGATAGTGCAACCATATCGCAGCATATTGCCGAGGCATTCGTCTTCATGGACGACAATTCGCGCGAATTCCTTCAGGATAATGGTATCGCTCGACTAGGGTGGCCAGCATGTTCTCCAGACATGTACACTATCGAACATGCCTGGGATAGACTGGTGGGTCATGTCGTCTATAAACAGCCCTTTTCAAACACTTAGAAGAATCTACGTCGAATCACCATTGAGGAGTGGGACAATCTGGACCAATAGTGCCTTGATGCACTAGTGGGTAGTATGCCACGACGAATACAGGCTTGTATCAATGCCAGAGCACGTGCTGCTGGATATTAGTGGTACCAGTGTGTACAAAAATCTGGACCACCACCTCTGTAGGTCTCGCTGTATGGTGGTACAACAGGCAATGTGTGGTTTTCATGAACAATAAAAAGGACGGAAATGATGTTTATTTAGGTCACTGTTCCAGTTTTCTCTACAGGTTCCGGAACTCTCGGAACGGAGGTGATGCAAAACTTTTTTGGTGTGTTTAGTTATTGCAGAGTAATGAAATTTGGGGAATACATAAGTCTAGGTAACATGTTTGAGTGAGTTACATTACAAGATAACAATTTAATATAAACGTGATATAATCAATTGCAAGTGTGAAATGCTGTTACATTAATAACCGATGTAATCGCCTGAATGTTTTATGCAAGCATGCAAACGTGCATGCCTTGTGATGTATAGGTGCAGGACGTCAGTTTGTGGATGTAGTCCCGTGCCTATTGAACTTGGTCGGTCAATACAGGGGTGGCTAACGCTGGTTGTGGAAGACGCTGAGTTGTCGTCCGATGATGTCCCATTTGTGCTTGATTGGACCCAGGCAAAGTATTGACACTTTGTAGAGCATATTGTGGTACAACATCGGTATATAGGTGAGCGTTATGTTGCTGTAAAATACCCTCTGGAATGCTGTTTATGAATGGCAGCACAACAGCTCGGATGAGCAGATTGACATACGGATGTGCAGTCAGGGTGCATGGGGTAACTACAAGAGTGCTCCTGCTATCATACGAAATCGTACCTCAGACCATAACTTCAGGTGTAGGTCCAGCGTGTCTAGCACGTGGAAAGGTTGATTGCAGGCTCTCACCGAGCCTCGTCCTAACCAACAGACGGACTTCACTGGCACCGAGGCAGAAATAGTTTTCATCAGAAAACACAACAGCCGTCCAGCTAGCCCTCATGATCTCTCGCGTGATACCACTGCAGTCACAAATCGCGGTGGTTTGGCATCACGATACTGTGCGTCTGGCTCGCACTGTTCTTGGAGTAACCTATTAGTAACAATTTGTTATGTCACTGAGGTGCCAGTTGCTGCAGATGCAGTAAGATGCGCCAGAGCCGTACGCCTAACGCAATAGTCTTACCTCTCGGTATTGCCACATGGCCATCCGGAGCCCGGTCTTCTCACGACCGTATACTCTCGTGACTACCGCTGCCAGTAATCATCTACAGTGGCTACATTCGTGCTAAGTCTTTCTGCAATTTCACAGAAGGAACATCCAGCTTCACGTACTCATGTTGGACGACCTCGTTTAAACTCAGTGAGATACTCATAGTGACTTCTATGTTGTGTTAAATCCATTCGTGACTAACATTAACTCACCCAGTCCAATCTCAAAGATAACTAATTCTCAGATCGTTACAGCGTATATTTAAAGCAAACCTGATTTGCATCCTCATAGTGGCGGTACTACCACCACTCTGGCGCGAAATCTGACATCATCTTTCAGATGTAGAAACAAGTCTACCAACTTTTGCTTATGCCCCACAACTCTTTCTTGCTGTTGCGATTTTTTGTTGTTAGTGTACATATCCTGTTTATGTTGACCTGTTTGTTTCTTTCATTGTAGTCAAATACAAATATGAATAAGGGCCTTGTATTTTTGCTAATGTAACCTTTGAAAAACTGTCATTGATATTGTTTTTAAAGTGCAGATCAGTAGTGACTTAGACGTCTTCTGAAACTATGAGCTAAATTTATGCTGATATTTCTGTCGTTAACATCTCTAATTTATTGTAATACAGAATTCCAGTGATCCAGTTCTCACCGCTGTTTACGAGAGGCACGTTGTAAAAGAAAATATCCCAAAACGTTACATAGAAACATTTGAGAGATTGTGCAGCTCCCAAAAAGAAGCTGCAATATTAAGTGACATCGTGTATAGAAAGTACAAGAATCTCGTAAAATGTGACCTCATAAGTGCACAGGAATACATCAACACTCACTTGGGTCCTATCACAAGGAAAAGAAGCCCTTATCGTGAACTGATTAATTACCAGTAAGTATTTTTCAGGTATGTCTTAACATATGTGCTATTTTCGTTGTAGCAAAAATTCTAGTACATACTGGTTTTGTCGTCCCTACACTCTTTAAAGTCCGTACGAGTGCACGGTATTTATACAAAAGAGAAGGAGCTGACTCCATCCTCATTAAACCGCTGTATCATCAAATGACAGTCTCTGCGGAATTTGGAAGGCATGGAGAAAAACTGATCGCACGGTAAAACATTGTCAGATTTTAAAGTTTGCTTCCTTTAGTTGTTAGACGAGTGTTGACTTTGGAAGACAAGTGTTGTGGTTCGAACACCGATCCAGTACACTGTATAGTCACAACTAATCAAATTATATCTGTCATGTAGAGAAAAACAATGTCAGCTCAGTAACAAATTGAACTTAATGCGAAGAGATTCGTTTAATTTTTAATTTTAATATGTGGGGATCTAAGACGAACAGTTAGTGAATAAGTGGTATCGATATTGATAGTAGGTACTTTTTGAGGGCAAGACGTTAGTGATAATGGACGAGAGAAAAGGCAGTTCCATTAAGTTTCGGGTGTGCAGCCGAAAGAAATCTCCTTCTTGTAATATTTCGGCTGTATAACATTCAGCCATTTTCAGAGTGAGCCGCAAGACTGCCGCTCCAGTTTTTTTTCCTTTATTGATTTTCAATTCCCCCCGAAGGGGGTGGGCTGGCAGCAGCTTAGTATGCTGCTCTACAGCCTACAGACTTTTATTTTAAAAAGCGGAAGAAGAAAAGAAACAAGAAAAACAGGCGATAAAACGGTGACGTCAAGTGTATAATGGCGGAAAATGCGGAAAATTAAAACAGAAAGCAAAAGGGGTTGGCAACGTTAATAAAAGACATAGGAATCAGGCAAGTAACATAGCACACACACAATTAAAAAACACAGCGACAGTCTGGTTTCTGTTCGCAAGAGATAAAAGGCACACTCAGCGACAGTATGATGGCCGTTTGCAACACTTCCCAAAAAAAACAACACGGAACACCCACTGTAAAACACTCACTGTAGAACACTCAATGTAGAACACTGCACGAAAGCGGCGGCACAAAGATGACACTCCCGAGCTAAAGGCAGATGGGGGGGGGGGGACCTGGAGGAGGGGGAAGAACAATGAGGGAGGAAGGAAAAAAACGAAAAAGGGGGGGAACCAAGGAGGGAGAGGACTAATAAAGGGGGAGAAGGGCAGACGCGAGAGGGAATGAGAAGAGGCAGAGGAGGGAAATGTAAAAGGACTCGGGGGAGAGAAGGGGGGAAAGAGAGGGGAGGTGGGGAAGAAAGAGGATGGAAGGGGCGGAGAGGGAGACTGGGAAAAGGACAGAGGAAAGGAGGGGGAGTGAGGATCAGAGTTGATAGGAGGGATAAATGGAGGGAGAGAGGGCATCATCTGGGAGGGGGAGTTGATGGAAGCCACCTTGGGAGCCACTCCAGTACTCGCTTCGTCCCTTTATACTGTTGTACCGTGCGACTGCGCATGTGGCCATAGATGCAAATGCGCCAGAGACGTTGGTCGGTGGCAGAGACGTGCATAACGCTCGAGTTGTATCTATGACTCCGCAGTTGATCTGTGTTGGCATATCGATATATCATTGTGAGCTGCGCTGTGACACGTCTTTGCGAGTTTATTACAGCAAGTGCCGGATTCCATGATTTATCAAGCTTGAAACCACTATCGCTATTAATTAAATTCGTCGTCAAGCGAATTTCAATTGCCTCCTTCACTATCGAGTCGCAGAAGGATGATATTATCAATGGAGAGACATCTACAGACGTTAAGGTAACCTCTGGCGTGCCACAGGGGAGTGTTATGGGACCATTGCTTTTCACAATATATATAAATGACCTAGTAGATAGTACCGGAAGTTCCATGCGGCTTTTCGTGGATGAAGCTATAGTATACAGAGAAGTTGCAGCATTAGAAAATTGTAGCGAAATGCAAGAAGATCTGCAGCGGGTAGGCACTTCATGCAGGGAGTGGCAACTGACCCTTAACATAGATAAATGTAACAGATTGCGAATACATAGAAAGAAGGATCCTTTATTGTATGATTATATGATAGCGGAACAAACACTGGTAGCAGTTACTTCTGTAAAATATCTGGGAGTACGCGTGCAGAACGATTTGAAGTGGAATGATCATATAAAATTAATTGTTGGTAAGGTGGGTACCAGGTTGAGATTCAGTGGAAGAGTCCTTAGAAAATGTAGTCCATCAACAAAGGAGGTGGCTTACTCTTTCGACCTATACTTGAGTATTGCTCATCAGTGTGGGATCCGTACCAGATCAGGTTGACGGAGGAGATAGAGAAGATCCAAAGAAGAGCAGCGCGTTTCGTCACAGGGTTATTTGGTAACCATGATAGCGTCACGGAGATGTTTAGCAAACTCAAGTGGTAGACTCTGCAAGAGAGGTGCTCTGCATCGCGGTGTAGCTTGCTGTCCATGTTTTGAGAGGGTGCGTTTCTGGATGAGGTATAGAATATATTGCTTCCCCCTACTTATACCTCCCGAGGAGATCAGGAATGTAAAATTAGAGAGATTCGAGCGCGCACAGAGTCTTTCAGACAGTCGTTTTTTCCACGAACCATACGCGACTGGAACAGGAAAGGGAGGTAATGACAGTGGCACGCAAGGTGCCCTCCACCACACACCGTTGGGTGGCTTGCGGAATATAAATGTAGATGTAGATGTAGATGTAGTTGCTGCCACCATCGTGCCCAGACAATGAGTGTTCTCCGAACTTTGATTCACAGAGCGCATATTATTTCTGACGAAAGCTGTCTGAAAGATGAACTTTCCCAATTACAAAGAGTGTTTGAAGACAATGGGTATTCTCCAAAACAAAGACAGAGGACACTGAAAATGAAAACGAAAGAGGCCTCAAAGAAAGCAGAAGATGAAGAAACCTTTAAATCGATTGCCTTTCTGCCATATGTGAGTAGCCTCTAATCAAAAATAGGATGCATTCTCTGCAGACACAAAGTAAAAGTGATTTTTCGTCCTCCTCCCAAGACAGCTGCACTCGTGGGCTCCGTCAAAGATGATTTGCTGCTCCAAAAATCTGGAGTTTACAAATTCCACGTGAATGTGGCCTTTCTTACATCGGACAAACAACTCGTACTGTCCGAGAAAGATGTACAGAACACCGGAGGTACACACGACTTTTACAACCTAACCAACCTAACAAGTCGGCAGTGGCAGAGCACTGTATTGACAATGGACACAGTATGTTGTATGACAACGTCGAAATTTTGGCAACTACATCATCATTTTGGGACTCGATAGTGAAGGAGGCAATTGAAATTCGCTTGACAACGAATTTAATTAATAGAGATAGTGCATTCAAACTTGATAAATCATGGAATCCGGCACTTGCTGTAATAAACTCGCAAAGACGTCGTCACAGCGCAGCTCACAATGATATATCGATATGCCAGCACAGATCAACTGCGGAGTCATAGATACAACTCGCGCATTATGCACGTCTCTGCCGCCGACCAACGTCTCTGGCGCATTTGCATCCGTGCCCGCATGCGCAGTCGCGCGGTACAACAGTATAAAGGGACGAAGCGAGCACTGGAGCGGTCCTTCCAAATTCCAGGCGATCATTGTAGGCAAAACCACCCCTTCCTTCCGCCTCATCGATCACCATCTATGGCCGCCCTATCGCCCTCACCCCCACCCTAACGAACCTTGGTGTCACCCTCGACCGTCGCCTCTCCTGGACCCCCCACCTCCGGACGATCCAAGCCAAGGCACACTTCCGCCTCTGTCTCCTCAAGCTCCTTTCCGGCCCTACCTGGGGTCTGGACCCCTCCTCCATTCTCCATACCTATAAATCCCTCATCCGCCCTATCCTTTGCTATGCCCACCCTGCCTGGATCTCCACTCCCCCTACCTTTTACAAATCCCTTCAGATCCTAGAACGCCATGCTCTCCCCCTTGCCTATCACATCTTTCTCCCCTCCCCCACGCGGATCCTGTACGACCTTATTCCCTTCCCCTCCTCCTCCTTTTTCTCGAACGGATATGGATCCTCTACACCTCCCGTAAACTCGATCCTCCTCACCCACTGGTCTCTCCCATTCTCTCCCACCCTCGTCTGCTGCCACGCGTTTACTTCCACGTCCCAACTGCTCTCCATCTCTCCACTCTCCACACCCTCTCCCAAGTTGGCTTCCGCCAGCTCCCCCTCCCTGGTGATGCCCTCCTCCCCTCCATCTACCCCTCCTACCAACTTTGATCCTCCCTCCCTCCTCCTGTGTTTTGTTCGTATGGGCACCCTCTCTCCCTTCCCTCCCTCCTCCCTCACACCTCACTCCTCGTCCGGGCTTCCCCTACCCCCATTCCTCCGCTCCTACTCCCATCTCCTCTGCCATTGGCATCTTTGCTCACCTCTCTCCCTCCCCCTCCCCCTTCTACCCCTCTTTTCAGGTCCCCGGACTTGTACACACTACGTGGACATTCGCGCGCGGGAGGTCATTGCCATCAGTTTCTCGTGTGTGTGCCGTCGTGTTTGCGTTAGTGTTCACCGTCACACTCCAACGTTCACCTGTGCCGTCGAATCGTCAGTGTTTGTGCGCCGTGCCAACGTGTTTCAGTGTCATTTTCGTCGAGTGTGAACGGCTCCGTGTTTTGTATTTCTGTGTCTACTGTTTTTTGCCCGTCAATATATCTATTATGTATCTTCTTCATGTTTTTCTCATTGTCGACTCGAAGGCTGAAGATCAGCGTAAGATGCTGCTGGCAGCCGATCTGTGTATAGGTATAAAAATTACAATAAAGGAAAAAAAACACTGGAGCGGCAGTCTTGCGGCTCACTCTGAAGATGTTTCAACGTTATACAGCCAAAATATTAGAAGAAGAAGGAGATTTCTTGCGGCTGCACACCAGAAACTTAATGGAACAGTCTTTGCGCCGCCAAAACCTGAGAGAAAAGGCAGTCTGCAACATGTAATAAATTAAAAATATGCTTTTCATTCTTCAGGAAAAAAGATATACGTAAGTGGTCGACTCCACGCCTAAAATCCATAACAATTTTTTGTTGTTGTAAACTCACAAATCAGGAATCATGTACAAGATATAAGGCTTTTGGGGACAAAGCACATCTTTTCAGATCATTTGCTGCTAATAGGAACTATAACATTAACAGCCAAATGGGAAGAAAACTATAAAAAGGAACCCAATTATTCAGAAGAAATATTCAAAGTACACTGATCAGCCTTGACATTATGATGTGCGATCGACTATCAGTATAAACACGTCCAGGCGACAGCAGCGTCACATGTCGAGGAATGACTACTACTCAGGCACATGCACGGTGCATGTAATATTAGAGAGCGTGCTGACGGTGTGTAGAATGGGGAAGGCGCGTGCGGTCTATCTGAGTATGATCGAGGGTAGAGTGTGATGACCCGGACGCTCGGCACCTGCTTTTCGGAAACTGCACGAGTTGTCGGGTGTCTGATGAGTGCTGTGGTGAGTGTCTTCAACACGTGGCAAAACAATGGTGAAACCACGTCCAGGCGTCATGGGGTTGGCCGGCCACCCCTCATTGCAGATGTCGGGCAGGCTGGTAAAACAGGATAGGCGTCACTAATATCAGACTTTAATGCTGGACGGAGTACAAGTGTGTCTGAACACACAGTGCACCGCACACTCCTAACGATGGGCCTCCGCAGCCGACGACTCATGCTTGTGCCAACGATAACACCACTGTATTGGCAACTGCGACTGAAATGGACACGTGACTATCGCCACTGGACTTTGGGGCAGTGGTAGTGGGTTGCATGTCTGATGAATCCCGATACCTTCTTCAACGCGACGATGGGAGGGCGGGAATCCGTCGTCTTCCAAGGGAACAGCTCTTTGACACCTGTACTGCATAACGGAGACACGCTAGTGGCGGCTCCATTCTGCCCTGGCGAATATTCGCGTGGGCATACATGGATCCAGGTGAGCTCGTGCAAGGCACCACGACGGCCAAGGAGTATCGTATACTGATTGATAACCACGTGCACCCCTCCATGACAGTCATGTTTCCCGAAAGCAGTGGCATTTTTCAGCAGAATGCCATGTCAAAAGGACTGGAACGTGATAGAGTGATTCGATAAATACAGAGGCGAGTTCTAGTTGATGAGATGGCCCCCCTAACTAGGTAGATGTGATTCAGTCGGGAACCGCGTTACCGTTACGGTCGCAGGTTCTAATCCTGCATCGGGTATGGATGTGTGTGATGTCCTTGGGTTAGTTAGGTTTAAGTAGTTCCAAGTTCTATGGGACTGATGACCACAGATGTTAAGTCCCATAGTGCTCAGAGCCATTTGAACCAACCATAGGTAGATGTGAACGCGATTGAACATAACTGGGACGTGAGTAAACCTGGCGACAGTGCTCATCGACCCCCCTCCCCTACCCGAAATTTACTGTAATTACGTGACTTGTGTGTACCGATGCCGTGACATCTCCCTACGAAGGCCTCACTGCTTCCATGCCACGACGCGTCGCCGCTGTTGCCTGTGCGAAAGGTGGACATGCCGGCTATGGGGTACGGGGTCATAATGCTCTAGCTGATCAGTGTATAATTATTGCAGGAGGAAATTGTCAGAAAACCTTACCGACATAGATTACATCAGTGTCTATTAAGCACTCTGACTGCTGATGATATAGATACTGAGTCGAATAACATTAAACACTTTATACAAAAAGCAGCACCTCAAATAGAAGAGGGAGTAAAAAGAAAAAGAAAGGATGAAGAGGATTCAGGATATGGAACTCAGGGACAGAGAAATCTGTGAAACAAAAAACAAAGAGCATAAGAACTTCTACTGCGAGACAGAGCACAAGAAACAGAGCAGCAGTACAAAAATACGTGAAAACACGCTAAACAAGAAATAAGAAAAGAGCACGCTAAGAATCTTGGGTTTAAACTGATTACAAACATACATGAGAAGCAGATGTTTGACTGTAAAATGTTGAGAAACCTAAATCAGTCGTCAAGAGGCAGGGCTAGAATTAATGTAATCAGTAAAAAGCAAAGGATGAAACTATCTAAAACTATGGCGTAATGACACCTGCTGCAAGAAGTAGGAAATACGTGATCACCAGTATATTAACAGGTTTTCAAAAGTGTAAAATAATGTGTGGCCCAAATGGAATACATATCGAATGTATTGAATATGGAGGACCACTGTATTCAGTCATCTATAAAGCCCATGCTGTTCGGAAGGTACAGAGGTAATTTCTATTTTTAAATAGTCGCCTAAGAGCAAAAGCTTATGTATGCCTGGGAGAAGATAAAGTGGCTCTTGGAAGAAACAATCCGATAATATTTTCAGCATTAAAATAATTTTAGAAAACGACGGAAAGTCGATCTAGAAACAGTTGTTGCTTTTATTGACTTCATGCTTTTGACATGGGCGTTAGCCCTTGGATACAAGTGGGAGAAAGGCGATTCTCAATTCAGACAATCAGAAAGGTATATGAAGACTTCCAAATAATCAGGAGCAGAAGCAGCTCAAAGAGAGAACAGATAATAACAAATCAAGGAGTTTAATAAGGATGTAGCTTGCCACCAGCACTCTTTATCATCTACAGGGTGATCCTTATTAATGTTTAAAAACCTCGGAAGTGACGTGGATGATTCTGAGACAAGTAATGCAATGTAATACACATGGTATCGCAAATATCGGGAAATATTCCAAAAATAGATGACAAATGTTGAACATGGGATGTCACCAGATGACGTATCTAGCTGTACGTGCTGTTTGAGCTATCAGTCTGTCGCACGTAATCTTCTCAACGCAAGTCAAGTACTGACGTTTGTGTGGCTCCCGGCCTACGTGCGCGTCTTTAGCGCCTGTGGCTCTGGGTTCGAGTCTTACGTCAGGCATACATTGTGTAAGACAATTAAGTTTTTACACTGAGGTAAGAGCTATTATTTTATTTGCGGTGTCGTTGTCTCTGCTGGTTTATTGCAACGCACAGTACAGCAAAAACTTACCGTATTGCATCACAAGTAAATGAGTAAATGCTCCCGAACTGCGTCGTTACCAGTAAATGATCTACGTTTCCTTTACTAAGTAATGTCTGTAAACAAAAAGAGAAGGAGCAAAAGGAAACACAAAATAAGAAAAGTGTTTGCCTGGCTACAGCGGGGACGACAATTTTGTAACTTCTAGCTTTACAACAGGCTATATTTACAAAGGTATTAGAAATTTTCACCATTTGCTCGATTCCAAGCACTCGCTCAACAATGTCTTTTGTATTTTATATCTCCGCAGCAGCAACGGCTATGCAGGCTATGAGGCCCATCTGGGACTCTGCTGGGGTGCTGTAAGCTAGCTGCTTCATCCGATCCCTAAAGAAAAAATTCTAGCTGGGTTAAATTCGGGAGTCTTGCTGGCCAGCATACTAGCCTACGTCGCCCAATCTACCAGTCTGGATACACATGATTAACGTAACTTCTTATTGCGATGGCACACTGCGGCGGAGCTCCGTCCTGCTGTGGCCTCGTGTTTGCTCTTACATCCAAAGGAACGTCTGCAAGTAGCTCTGGCAGAACATCCCTGGAAAAGACAGTAATTATGGTCATTTAAATTATCAGGTAAAATGCACTGTTCCATTACTTGGTTACTTTAAGTTGCCGCACATACATTAACCTTCAATATGTCTTGACGGCCATGCTCGTACATTTGATGTGGGTTGGCATCAGACCAATAAACGTTAGTTTTGGTGTCGAAGATTCCTTCTTCATTAAATGTCGCTTTGACAGCAAACATAACCATGGGAGTAAAATTAGGCTCCTCTTGCTGTTCCAAGTTGCAAAAATCAAAAATTCACAAAATTCTGTAGGAGATCCAGAATTCCTTCTGTCAAACATGCACTTTAGCCTTCTGGTGTGCTTTGAGAGCTTCTCCTTTCCACGTATGCCATACCGTTGACTGCGAAACACCCAACTTGCCCATGACTTTTCGTGAGTTCGTTTGAGGATGCTGCTGCGCTAGGGCCAAAGCTCCTTCCATTTGTTCACTTACACGTGGGTGAGGCCCAACATTACTGATACTTCTAGGCCCTGAGAGGTTAAATTTAATGATGAACATCCACACACAACAGGAACATCTTGAAATGCAGTATCAGTGGGAAAGTGGGAAAGTTGTAAAGGCATTTATGTTTAAACACTAGAAACAAAAACAAAGTTTTAAGCTACGGTATGTATTTTCCAAACACACATAAAATTCCATAAAATAAATAACAACGAAGTAGAAACATTTTCATACGTCAGATCTTGTCTGGTAGTTAAACTTTATTTCAGAACACACCCTGCGTGATAATTGTTTTACCTTCCTTCAATACATTTTTTGCCTTCAGTGTTTACTTATTCGCGTTGTCCCCGTTCATGCGCTCGACGAGCTGCAGTAGCGAATGGTACGTGAGAAAATAAATTACGCTGTGGGAAAATTTGTGCATAAGTATGTCTTACTGAAAACACATTGCAATTAACTGCACCATAACAGACACGCATGCATGTAAGCCCATTAAATGTAAACCGATTCAGTGTAGTCTTCTATTACCACTACTACAACCACTACTCTATCACATCGGATAGTGCAAGAACGAAAACAGATAACCTCATGATGTGTATCACTGTCTTCTACCAGCAACCGACAAGGCCAGCCGCTACACGTACGTCGAGGTACGTCATCTGGTGGCTCCTTGTATCCTACAAAAATTACTTGTCTCAGCATCATCTACTTGAGTTCTGGGGTTTTTAAACGTTAATAAGAATCACCCAGTATATTAAAGATCTCGTAATAAAATGAAAGAATGAAGTACATGAAGGTATACAACGGAAAAGAAGCTATCTTCTGAACTCTAAGCTGTATGCAAAATATGTAGCCTGAATATGAAACACGGGAGCAAAGTTACGACATTCGGTGTAGAGGTTATGTGAACTAGGTAGACAATGTTACAATCTGAAAATATCTACCTCTGAAGTTATGACTCACTATGGGAAACAACGAGTCCGATCAAAAATTTTTATTAAAGAAAAGGCACTGGAACAAGTTTCAACTTTTAGATATTTAGGGTGCAATATCAAATTGAATTACAATAATGATATACAAAATAAAACCAATAAATTTCCTCAGATATGAGAAATTATAAATAAAACCTTAAAGAACAAGACGAGGTAACGCACAGTATTAAAATTTGCAAAACATTAGTTGTATCTGTCTTCCTCTATGGCAGTTAATCTTGGACTGAATAGAAGAAAAACGAAAGTGGTATACAGTCAGCTGAAATGAAATTTTTAAGATCCATCACAGGTTGCTGAAGGTGACTTAACGACTATACTCTTCTTTCCTGTATTCAAATATCGTATACTCTTTAGGTAAATTTCTTCGGGAATCATTTCCTGCCTATGAAAGAGCATTACCGTGCTACCACTTTGTCTAAAGTAGTGTCTAAAAGCGTAATCGCAAAACCAAATAACAATAAAATTTGCACTTTGGACAATATACTTAAGTACCATGTACTCTTTAGCTAATACAGACTGCGTGTTTCCAGAACTGAAATTTAATTTGGCTAACGAAGTCCCTTTGAAGCGTCAAGTAGGAAAACCACTAGGGTCGTCGTATATAATACCAATTCAGTGTTCTTCATGATTTCAGTTTCCCACTAAAACTAGTGGCTACTACGTCCACAACTGGAACAGGAACTGTGACTAAATTCACCTTGAGGAAGCTCTCCAAAATTTAATGTTTCTTTGCTATGTATGATCACCACTTCCAGAAGTAACGAAATCTGAAACTTAAATCTGTTCAATCAACTTGGAACAGGTATTCAAATTAATTTTCCATAAGGTTTAAACTTAGTTTTAAGTATCAGAAAAAAATATATTTATTGACTTCCTCTCAGTACTTTAAGACTATTCACTATTCGGATAAAGTTTATAATTGCCATTGTTCAAAGGTTTCATTGGCGTTTTCTGCATCCGGGCATTGAAATGTATCAATGGGAACAGGTGAAAAGGTTAGACACTGGACTCGCATTTGGGAGGACGACGGTTCAATGCCGCGTCCGGCCATCCTGATTTAGGTTTTCCGTGATTTCCCTAAATCGCTCCAGGCAAATGCTGGGATGGTTCCTCTGAAAGGGCATGGCCGACTTCCTTCCCCATCCTTCGCTAATCCGATGAGACCGATGACCGTGCTGTCTGGTCTCCTTCCCCAAACCAATCAACCAACCAACAGGTGAAAATTTGTGCCGGCCCGGGACCCGAACCCGGATTTCCCACTCAATTTAAGCAGTCGTATAAGCCACCTTTTTTTTGTTGCTGATCTAATTTTGTTCTTTAATATTCACTGCATTGGTCTGGGGCGGACATCCCATGACTCCTGTTCAAGTTCATTGTTGATCTGTACACTCAGTTTTTTTATTACAGAGGTCAGCTAACCCTCTGATCATGAACGCGGAGCTATCGTGTATGCTTCATCTCGACCATCCGAGAATTCTTCCCTCCTAACCCGAACTCTCATCTTTTTACACAATACTGACGTAGCATAAGTTATGCCCAAATGCAGCTAACATTAATGAAAACTTCGAACAATTACTCATATGGCCACAACATCAAACAAGGTATCTGCTTTCTCGGACGTGTCCAAAAGAACAGACACCGCAATATGTACAGCTCAAATGATGTATCTAAGCGACCCATCAGAAATACATGATATTTTGACACTTTAAGAAAACAGCAGTTGCCGTGGCTGCTTTTACTGTCATAATAGTTACATCTGAAGGTAAGATTTAAATGAAATTAAGTGGATTTTGAAACCAAACAATAACACCCTGTAAGTATAAATGAGAATATATTGAACAAAACTCACTTGATCATAGAACAAGTTGAAATAAACATGGCTCTCGTTTATATTCATAACAGTTAAGAAGATCATAGCTTGCCTTGTTAATTGCATTGTAGTTGATGCTGTGGAGCCAAAAAACGCTTCTGCGGATTTCTTCATGTCTCTGGTTAAAACGATATAACCATGGCGTCGCCAGGGCTGCGTATATTCAACGCACTTGAAGCTAAGTTGTGCAACCGCCGCAATCCCATAATTCAGCCTGAAAATTCTTGCAACCATGGCCAATAATTACCAGAGAGGTCTTTATAATACGGAAGTATTGACAAACGTCTTCCTCAAACATTTTGTGCAGATATTAATACCAAGTATAAGCTTCTGCGGAGCGCACCAAGAAAACTGTCTCCTCTATCAGGCTACTTCTGCTCTGCACAGTCTGCCAGCAATAAACGTTTTTCCATGTAAACGGTGTTCCCAAAACTGAATGCAGTAAGGCGTTACTCCTACCGCAACACTGTCCGCCGGGTCTGCCTACATCACATGTTGTCTTATACAAAAGGCAATCCCCAAACGGCATTGACAAGAAAAAAAATTTGGGTCCCCCTAATGGCTTCTGTTTACCTTGTGCATATTTCCTGCTTTTGGTAATAATAAGTAACATTAAGGAAAGGACAATTGAAG